>NW_013581191.1:0-574231 GCF_000721765.1 Aureobasidium namibiae CBS 147.97 | reverse complement strand
CACTAAATACCCTCTCTAACTCTATAGACATTAGATTAATTAAGAGGATATTAATAGCCATCTAAGCGAGGTTCGGGTAGTTAAGTTGCTACGTTAGTTTAAGCCACCACTATATAGCGTCATTAACGAGGACTAAAGGGCTCTTAATAAAGTAGACGAACTCCTCGCCTATATAAACTAAGCTTATATGCCGTAAAGAAGCCTACTACTAAGTAAGCTTATTTAACTTCTCCTCTTTTAATGACACTACTTAAATAGCCTTAATCCTATTTTTATACTAAGTAGTCTATAGAGCACGTACGGCAGTAATAGCTAGTGCTCGCTATAACGAAGGCCATTATTTGTTAATGTAGGCCTTATAATAACTTAGATAGAGGAGTAGCGCGGCGGCGTAGGTAGGGGTATAGTTGTTAATTGCTTGCTACTTATCGAGTGTAAACCGGCTAGTCTATATAGCGTTAGTAAGGACTAGATTAGAAAAAGCATGCTGTTCTACGTATCTCTTATAATGCTTACGTAAGAAGTCTATTAACATTAGCACTTAATTGAGGGTAGCATTATTACCTTTGTATAACTTTGTTACCTCCTATAGTGGTTCTATAAATTTAATAAGCTCCTTAAGGAACTGCTAGTAACGCCGCTAGAGAATAGTATACTTAAAATGGTTATAGGTATGCTAGATATGCCGTATAACTGTTCGGCATTAAAGCCCTTACTTAATTATAGATAGCTAGCTATTCCACCTTATAGTGTTATTAAGCATAGTAGATATACTAGCCGTAGCCTTAAACTTACGACGACGGCGAGCTAACTTTATAATCTACTTAAAGAATTAATAGAGGTAGTTAATAGCTTTATAATTAGTAAGGCTAGTACCTTAGCTAAGTATTAATATCGCTTCTAAGGGGTCTTAACTTTAAGCTAGCATAATAGTAATAGCGTCCTTTAAGCTCGCTAATATAAGTGCTTAACTAGTAAGGTTAATCTAGTGTCTAAAATAGCGAGTTCGATGCTATATAGAGTCCTAATTAATAGATAGGCGCTCGCTAAATAGAGTAGTAAGGTAGCTTATTATAGTGTCGTTATAGGTAGCATTATTAGAAGTAATATATCTAACTTTCTACTCGATGCCGTAGTAAATAATAGTATCGAAGAAGAGAGGGGCATACTAAGCACTAGCATAGCTAGACTATAGCTTATAGAGAGTAAGCAGTACCTTACTTAATTTGCCGTCTAATATAATAAACCGAGCTATAATGCTAAGTAGCTTATAGCTACTATAGTTAGCTATCTAAGCATTATAGGTAAAGTGGATTAATAATTAAGATATTATAAGGAGGGCCTTAAGCTACTCTTAATAGAAGTTATATTCCTTCTTAACGTAATTAGCGATAGTAGAATGACTCTTAATTAAGAGACTAGAGGCGCTAGGAAGTACCTCGTTAATTAACGTATAAAGCTTCTTATTACTAGTAGTTCGGAAGGAGATGTTACTTAAGGTGATATAGTCGATAAGACGCCTATTTAGGCGAGCTTTATCGATATTAGTAATAGTAAACGACGTCTTAGAGGGTGCTATTACTATTACTAGCATCCTTAGAAGTATACCGGTAGCCTATCGCTAGCTATACCTCCTCTTTAAGTACGATCTAATGTTATTATAGTTAGTAGTATGGTACTAACGAGGACAGTCTTTCTAGCTATAGAAACAGTACTAGATCCTCTTCCTACGCTTGCGCTTAGGCTTACTATAACGGCGAGCTCTAGTATGAGACTAGAGCTCTTTAGAATCGCTATAGGTAGGAGTAAGCTTACGAGGGGGTTATATTAACGTAGCTTTAGACTTATTAAAGATATTACTTAAGGTAGATAGTGTTAGTCGCTATTGCTTTAGAGAAGAAAGTAATAGCTAGTTAACATTAGAGGCGCTAGCGTCACTCTTAAGGTTATTATCTCTAGCGATAGAACTACGTATGCGATCTACTAAGCCTAGATTAGGAAGGAAGGCCCTCTCTTTTAGAGTATTAGAGGCGAACTTAAAGAGCGTACTCTATCTAGAGGCGCGTAGCGACTAGCCCTAAGGAGTCTAAGAGTTTAATTAGCTTTATAACTCTATATTAGTAGGTAAATACATAATATAAGGGCTAGGTTTAGTGCTATTTAGTATGCTAACTAAGAGAGGAGAATAGCTAGGAGCTTAGCCCTAATATTTAGTAAAGAGTGGTTAAAAGAGTAGTAGTTAGGGTGTTAAGTGTATAAAGAGGGAACAGTTAATGCGCGTTAAGAACGACGCGCGATAAATCGCGTGGCTAAAGCCTTAACTAACCAATCGGAGACTTAGATCTAATCTTAAAGATTAGATCTAGCTAATTAGAGGTCTTAAACTCGCTACTAATGGAAACACGCGTATTAGCGAGCTTTCCTATAGAATCTACTATGCCTAACCGCTACACGCGCCAACTTCGAGCTTGCTACCTATCTAACCATCGACATTAGCTATATTAAGAGGTGGAATAGTAGAATATTCCATAAGAATTGCCCGTTCTATGCCATGCCAACTAAGTGGAATATTCCACTCAAAATCAGTGGCATATGCCAATATTCTACTTATTCCATGCCATTTATCGTCCGCTCTGGTTCCTCCGCGATTCTAATTGTCTCGGGTACGACCCTGTTCATCCACAACCACGCACATATCAAGTGCTAAATCCAGTTCTATCGACTTATAGATGACTGGACTTGGCCAGAGACGACATGATACTCTTTCACCAAGTCACCGTGGTGCTTGCGGTCTGCTTTAAGCACACAGGCGCGAGATAACACTTTTCAACATTGGATTCTGATAGATGCTACCACAGCACATATATTCTGCTCTGGCGAAGTGATGAATGTACGTGTGTTGTGAACTAAGGCTCACAATACACGTACTTACGTAGCTTGCTAATGCGCTTGTGTTCAGATTCATCCTTGTATTTGTCGACAAACATGTCTCCATCTCTCCGTGACTGTTCTCGCGCTCTGTTGTCGATTTCGCTCCTGGCTGTCCACCCCGGAGCCGTGACTGGCGTTTCATCATTTTCGCCAAAAAGCGAACGATCATGATTAGCCAAGGAACGAAATGCAGCAGCGTGAGGATGTTGCCAACAAACGCTGCTGGGGTCGAACAGATCAAGAATGCAACGCGATAAGATCTCTCTGCTGTTGCTTGCGACAGACAAAGTATCGAGGAGCACGAAAACGCCAAAAACCACGAAAACACGATGGCCGGGAGTTTGATGAGAGCGCGAAGAAAGTCGTTCTCGCAACGAGTAAGAAAGACTTGAAATTCGCTCATGATAACCCAGAACACGCGACTTGCGGATCCATGAACCGAGAAGTTGTGAACAGAAAACGCCGGCCCATGCATGCATACCAAAAGCAACAGAACACAGCAACCGAAAAAGTCTACCCAACCAACGAATCCATCGCATAACCAAGGCAAGCATATCAAACTTCGTTGTCGTGAAAGTGGAAGGCAACATCGCGAGGGCGAAGGCGGTTGGTCCTCACAAACTCGGCATCGCCAGGAGGACGCTCGTTCTTGGAGTTGCCGGTCAACATGCTTTGGATGCTGAGACAAACACTCTCGACATTCTGCACCGGCGACCATCCTTGAGAAGCGAGTAGATCCAAACAGATGATGCCGTTAGTGTAGATGTGAGGGTGGATGGGGATAGGGCGATCAGGATGGCGAATGAAGACGACTTCTGGCGGCTCTGCAGGAAGTGGTCAGTCTGAGATCACAAAATTGGGAGAGAAGATCAGAATACCGATGGGGTAGTTTGAGCTGAATTCGAATTTGAGGCGGTATGTTTCGCCCTGGTAGATGGGGTTTGCATCCATGACTTGGATGTCCATGAGCCATGTCTTGAGGTTCTCTGCTTGGACGAGGGTAATGCCAGGCGCCAGTTGTCCTTGGACTTTGATGAGCTCCTGCGCCGTGTGAGTATTCCATCAGAGTCCATTGCGCCTGAAAATATACCTTCTGGAGTCGCTTACTGCTCATCATCTTGCCGGGGACGTTCACAATGGTGGACGACTGAAGTTATCGTGGTCTGTCGAGCAAAGTCCAACGGCGGGAGTGTTGCGGCGGAGTATGGTAGTCGTCGGTGCAGAGGAATACGGTACGAGGCCGCAGACTGAACAGTTGTTTTTTTGACAAGATTGCGAGGAAGACAGATGGCAAGAAGCACAGGTGATTGTAATGCGAAAAGATAGGTATAGCTCGCCTTGAAAGATGTCGGACTTGTTGCGAGGCTGAAGATGGTGCCTTTGCCCGCGTCCGCGCCTACTCTGACGCCCAGGGTCCACGCATGTGAAAATCGGAGTCATCGAACAACTCCGCAGAGTCATGATCATAACTTGATAGGATTATTTCACGAGTGGACAGGTACAGTTCGAAATCATCTCAATCGATACATAGGTCATTGCTCGTTAGGAGTCATAGGTAAAAGTAATTTGACCAAGTCAACCATTGACAAACTGGCAGCGTCATCTTAAACACGATCCTTTTTAATAAAGCAATATCCCACGTTCAACGACCAGTCAGGGGACTAGTGAGAGTGTCTCCTGCCTGTTCTGCCTCTTTGCCAAGGGGATTCTGGAGTGCTCCTCCGACGAGATTTCCGACTCCTGATTTGATCTCGCCGATCTCCTTCTGGTCCGACGCAGGGAGGCTGTTGATTTGATCTGCAGGAAGAGAGTCGTATTAGCAACCCGTGTGAAGCAGCAGGAGAGAGAATTGTGCATACCCTTGACCAGATACGAGGCCTTGTTCTCGCCCATTGTCTCGAGGGCCTTCTCCTCCATTGCGCGCTTCCACTGGGGAGGGACGCCGAACAGGTATACTGCGCCGACTATCAAGGCGACGACCGCGGCGAGGACTGAGAGATATGTGCTGGCGGCCATTTTGTTGGTTCGCTTCGATCCTTTCAAGAATAGTCTGGAGATTGTTGTTCTCTTGTCTTTGTCGAAGCTGTTCTGCTTGCGCGAGTCGACGACGATTGACTTCCTAGGGACTCTCGTGAAGCTCTCTGCGTTTGTTTTCGAGATGTATTCCTGAGGCAGAGATCGGTCGAGCTTCAGTTGTGATCGGAGCTGCTGCTTGGATATCCGGAGGACCGAAGGCTTGGATATGAACAACAACACGTTCTTCGACGAAGGGTGATGGACGGGGCGGTGGTGTTGGAGCTCGCTCTGGAGTCTGTGATGATGAACGAAGAGGTGGAGAGCGGGGTGGAGAGAGTCGTCGTCTGAAAGGTAGACGATTGATTGCAACGTTGACCCAATGTTGACAGGTCCGGAGAAAGGATTTGGAAGGTGAGAATATCGAGGTCTTTCGGGTTATATAAGCTCTGTCTCCGTCTGCGACCATATGAATACGTAGCGGGTGGGTTCAGGTTTTGTTTGTTCCATGGAGCAGCAAACGTCAGAAGCGGCACAGCTCAAGTGCTTGTACCAGTATGACGTCCGTCGCAGCTTCCGTGAAACTTGGAAGTTGCATCGAGCCTTCGGGCACGCGTCCGACTTGTTCATCTTTGGCAGGTCTTGTGCTTCGTCCTACCTTTTCCATGTGCATCTGAGTATAGGCAGAGCTGTTTGTGACAAGCGATGCGGTGCTATACAGCTGTCAAATCTACAAGGTACAAGCTCTTCGGCTCGTGGAGCCACGCGACAAGCTCGAGTCACAACATGACCTGCACAAACAATGCTGCTGTGCGGATCAAGAGCTGATCACGTCTGACACAGCGACAAGCTCAGTTGGCATCTTGCAGGCCCCAAGTGGTGAACATTGCAAAGTGTCGTGATCGGATTGACATGTCTCAGTCCGCAAAGCACGACAAAAGACCCTGAAGTTCCCGCCAAAGTTGGAGGCGGAGCTTCACATGTTTCTCACAAGAACCCCTCCAACAACCAACACGAGGTTGATATTGACTAGGAGAAGCCGCAATGCGCGGTTCATGCAGGATTTTGCAGAAATAGACAAGCGATTGATTGAAGAGCATGACCTTTGTGTTTCAGCTCTCAGCTTAGTGCTCTTGAAACTCAGCACAGCCCGCCGTGACATTTGAGCTCTCGTCTCGAAGCCTCCGAGCTTGCGTCCGCTGAGGCGCTGCCCCACGCCGCACTGCCACGCCGGCTTCCAGCCAGAGTGAGATTCATCTATGCGAATGCGCGACACGCTTACTGTGACTTGACTTCCTTTCCTCCTCTTTGCATATTCAATCTTGGATCAGCCCGCTGCTTGCATCCCGTCTGCGACAAACCTCGGGTCCGTAACCGCCGCCGTCGCTCATCTACCCCTCTTGAGCGCAGCGCCGCAAGACGCACTTGCCCAACCGCCAGCATGAGTTGTAAGTAACGCTGCCTATGGCTCCTTCCTCTACCATATCCGCACATGCGACTTGCGCAGTGTGAGCTGCTGCTCTTCTGCTTCTGCCTTGCATACCATCACCTACACTCTCTCCAACCTGACGTCAATCAACTCTTCCCTACAATACCTGCTCCAAACATTATCTAATCAAGTCGCCGGTATAGTCACCAGCATGCTCAACAAACTCCACGGTCAGCCCGACAGCTATGACAAGAAGTTCGTCCAATGCTGCACCCTCCACCACACTCTTCCTAATGTCGCAACCACAGAGCCAAGTACAAGTTTGGCAGAACCCTCGGAGCTGGAACCTACGGCATCGTCAGAGAAGCAGAGTCACCCCAAGGAAAATGCGCTGTCAAGATCATCCTGAAGAAGAACGTAAAAGGCAACGACCAGATGGTCTACGACGAACTGCAGATGCTCCAGCGCCTTCAACACCCTCACATTGTCAAGTTCTTTGATTGGTTCGAGTCCAGAGTGAGACGCACAAGAGACGGAATACTTCACGGCAGAGGCTGACCGAGGAACACAGGACAAATACTACATCGTGACCCAGCTCGCAACTGGTGGAGAGCTGTTTGACCGCATCTGCGAAAAGGGCCGCTTCACCGAGAAGGACGCTTCTGCGACCATAAGGCAGGTCCTGGAAGCCGTCGACTACCTCCACCAGAACGATGTCGTTCACCGCGGTCAGTACTGACATGAGCATCCCCTCTATTCCTTGCTGACCACACTATGCAGATCTCAAGCCCGAGAACCTCCTCTACCTGACCAAGGCCGATGACTCGACTCTTGTACTCGCCGACTTTGGAATTGCCAAGCATCTTGACAGCCCCGACGGCGTTCTCAAGACCATGGCTGGTTCCTTTGGCTACGCAGCACCTGAGGTCATGCTCAAAAAGGGACATAGCAAGCCCGTCGACATGTGGTCTCTCGGTGTCATCACCTACACTCTTCTCTGCGGTTACTCGCCTTTCCGCAGCGAGAACCTGACCGATTTGATCGAAGAGACCAAGCACGGCAGAGTTGTCTTCCACGAACGCTACTGGAAGGATGTCAGCAAGGAGGCCAAGGACTTCATCATGACTCTGCTGGTGCCCAAGCCCGAAAACAGAGCTACAAGTGCTGTACGTTTGAAAGAGTCAGGCTACTACCGAATATGACTAACACATGGTACAGCAATCACTCAAGAACGCATGGATCGCCGGTAAGGGTGCAACCGACCACAACTTGCTGCCCGAGATCAAGGCATACATGACCAAGGCTCGTCTGAAGCGTGGTATCGAACTCGTCAAGCTGGCCAATCGTATCGAGGCACTCAAGATGCAAGAAGACGAGGAGGAGGAGGTACCACAATCTGGAGACATGCCAGCAGGCGCAAAGGAGGCGGCTGGTGAAGCACTGGCACATCAGAAGGAGAAGCCGCTGGAAGGTGGACTTGCGGTGCCAACGGACCAAGGAGTGACACACAAGCGCAGTCTGAGCAAGCTTGCCAAGGGAGCCATCTTCCGCGAGGTTGTTCTGGCCAAGGTGCGCGAGATGAAGGCCGACGAGGAAGCACAGAAGATCACCTCGACTGGCAGCTTCGAAAAGGAGAAGGAGAACAAGTAAGGGGATTGCATTGATCGAGCGGGGACTTGAGTGTTTTTGATTGGCATGGCGTTTGGGGCCACAGGAGGGTGCAGCGGTTGCTGCTACTACTTGTCAGGCAACGTGCCTAGGCAGGCGAGTGATATTCCTAGACGATTGTTCAATGAGAAGGGAATAGATTGATACGTTTTTCTGTCATCTGTTTGGGTGTCTCAGAGGGTAGTGGTGGTGTTTATAGCGATGGCAGTTGACATGGCAGATAATGGTGGTCGAAGAGTAAGGATGCTTGTCCGAGTCGAGGGGAAGCTTCTTGACAAGACCGGCATGCAAGCACGGCGGACCAAGAGCAAGCAAGCTTCGAACGTCGATGCCCATGTAGCACTTTAATCAACGAACCGACCAAAAGGTCACAGAGCAAGGGAGGATTGATAATTGTAGTGAAGGACAATAGATTCCTGAACCAATCACGTGTCCCGTGGTCCGTGCACGATAGCGGACGAAGTGGCAGAGCGAGACGCGCGACGCGCAAGAGCATGAGGGAGCAATTCGGCAGGCACGACCGACCAGCATCACCACTCATTTCAGGACGTCCGGAAGTGCCGTGCAGAGAAGCAGCAAATTACGCGACAACAGAGACACCAAATTCACCATGGACCGCAATCGCAATCGTAAGCGCAAAGCAAACGATGCCGCATCGCCCAAGGCCGAGGGCAGCGCAAGCAAGCGCCAAAAGACCAGACTGGTGAGTGCGCATTGTCTTGTCTAGAGCAGCAGTGGTTTGGTGGGTAGAGTGGATGTAGTTGTCGCGGAGGAGCTTCTACGATTCCCCTCGAAAGCACCGTCACCGCCCGCTACCACCGTCTGCGACACTCGACAAGCGCGACCAAACGCTTGGACTCTTCAAGACCATCCAGACTGACAAGTTGCGCCCACAGGAACACGAGACTCCGCAGACAACGACAACCATCGGCCTGCAGTTTATCGACCATCTGAAATCAGCCAAAGACAAGACGTGAGTTTGTCCGCGACAACAACCAAAGCATCTGCCATGGCCGAGTCTGACCCCGTTGCAGTGGCCGCTTGATCGCCGACCTGTTCATCGACTTGCCCAGCAAGGTATGCTCCTTCTCTGCTCCTTCTCTCACACTTCCCACCATCTCTCTTACTACTTCTCCTCATTCACCACTCTCTGGATTCACTATGCAACATGGACTGACACTCGACGCTGCAGAGAGAATTGCCCGACTACTACCGCACCATCAAGCTACCCATCGCCATCCAGACTGTTCAGGTACACCTTCCTCCCCGCTGCCATCGACCACCGCCCCGTCTAACCAAGATACACAGGACAAGCTCGAACGCAATGAATACCCTACCCTCAGCACCGTCGAGAGCGACATCAAGCGCATGGTCTCCAATGCAAAGCAATACAATGATGACAAGTCGACCGTCTACCAAGACGCCGAGCGCATCCGCAAGGCTCTTTCCAACTTCATGACAAAACACAACCCTGCCTACAAGGACCCCAACTACGTCGCCGCGCCCACTCCTATACCTGGTCACAACGATGACACTGCCTCGTCAGCACCTCCGACTCGCGAGCCCAGCGAGCAACCCAGGAAGATCACAATCTCCCTCAAGGCCACCCGCGATCGCAAGTCCTCAGCTGCTCCGCCAGCCGCCTCAAGCCCGGCCGCCACCGTCCAAGACGACTCAGACCCCACCGATTTCACCGCCAAGACCTTCCAACAAGCCCAGGAGCACATCATCAACGGTTTGATCAGCTATACAGATCAAGGGTGGGTTATGCCAGCAATATCTCGACCAATCACTGCTAACATTCCGGCAGGATCGAAATCTTCCAGCCGTTCGTCACACTACCTCCGCGATCACTGACGGATTACTACGCCGTCATCAAGAAGCCCATGTCGCTCACCGCTGTTCGTAAGAGAGTCCGAGGACAGCATGGTCGTGGAGCTGCAACAAGCCAAAGCGACTTCAGGACGTGGGATGCTTTTGCAGATGAGGTGTCATACATCTGGCGCAATGCAAGGGACTACAATGAGGATGGAAGCGACATGTTCAACCTGTCAGTCGAGCTCGAGGATCTCTTCAACGAACGTCTGGCATCCGCAAAGAGCCAAGTCAACGAGCCCGTACAACCAAAGATCAAGCTCAGCGCCCCGAGACCAAAGCCTGTGCTACACCTCGGCGCAAAGGCTTCGCCAGCTCCAAAGAGCTCTCTTGCCGAGGAGCAGATCACCAACGGGACACCTGCCGCGTCTCACACAAGACCAGGAAGCAGCGCCGCCCCATCACGGTCAACCTCCCAAATCCCGACGGCAATCAAAGCAACAAGCGCTACGGCATCAAGTCCGAGCGCTACGACAGCAGCAGTCAAGACGGAGAAGGCTGTCGCTGCCTCGCCGTCACTCGCTACAGTCCGCCCACAGAGCATCGCTCCAGACGTCAAACAAAGCCCGAGGCCAGAAACCGCCAACTCAATGCCTCCACCACCCTCTGTGCGCGGTCTTAGTGGCAGTCCGCATCCCTCAATGCTGCCTCATGTCCCTCACATCCCGCAATACGTGCCACCGCCAACCTTTGCCGACAAGTACACCCGCCAAAAGCCTGTCTCGGAAGCCCTTCTGCCGAGTCTTGTCATCACAACACATCCTCAACTCAATACCCCAAAGCCTTTCCACATTGATGTTCCTGCATCCAAGCACTTCACTCAGCAGTCGCTGACCATGACCGTCCCCGGCGCCCACTACTACATCAGCATAATCCCCACCGTGTCTCAGCGCCTTTTGATACAACGACAGTACAAGCTGTTCGTCACCGTCAATGGCGCCCGCCTTATGGGCACGACACGCGAGCTCATGGTCGGTGGAGTTGCCGACAGAAAGCAAGTCTACGATACCGCTCTGAACCCCGGTATCAACAGAGTCGAAGTCGAAGTTGTCGCTGTTTCCGGCAAGACTGGCGCTCTCGAAGTGGAGAAGTTGATGGTCTTTGCCAATCTTCTGAAGTAGGATCAAATCGAAGAAACGATCGGTGACATTTTCTGGTGTTAAATGGGTGGCTGTTGTGGCGGTTAAGGTCTAGCAAAGCATGGCGCTGGAGTTTGGTGTTTCTTCGTCCACTGGCAGGTATACCTCTATTGTTCTTCTGTTCTTTCTTTCTTGCGCTGGTGGAACGGAAGGTTCCTAGCATTCTGGAATCAATGCAGATTTCCATATCCCTCATAGTCAGCATTTCCCCCGATCGTACTCCGCTTCTGTCTTTCGTGGCCGACCGGACCGCACATGCTCATCGTCATCTCGCTTCCTGCGATCGACCCATACCATGCCCTAACAATCGCTCGGTTTAGGGCTTGATTCACCACATGACTTTCAGAAAGCGAATGCTTGTGGGGAAATAAGCGTCAACGGCCCACGATGTGGGGAAGGATTCCTCGTGGGGAGACACGGTAAGCTTTTTCTTGTGCCTGTCATTCTTGCTGCCCTTGTGATTTTGGGTCACAACGATCGTGAGTCTATGCTCGCCGTGCAATGATCCATGAAGTGCCGATGATTGAGGGGTTACTGGATGTTGATCTAGAAGCATACCCGACATGAAGTGATTTCACTCGGGTAAAGGAAAAGGCTAAAGCATGATTTGAGTGTATATAAACCTCCTGGTCCGAGAAACTATTCTCTTCTCTCTCACACGCGGCTCTTCTGCTCACACCCACGATGAAGTTCGCATCACTTGTTCCAGCCTGGGCAGCTCTAGTCTCTGTCTGCAGTGCTGCTGTAACGACCAAGGCTGTCTCTGCTTCCGTTACCTTTGACAACACTAGGAGATTTTTGTTCGATACGAACGGCAGACAGATTGACGCCTATGGCTCCAAAGTAAACAACTTCAACGGCAAATACTATCTTTACGGCAACTCATTTTCGGAAACTGGAGTCGCGTATGGAATCAAATCTTACTCTTCTGTCGATCTTTTGAATTGGTATGATCATCTTGAATAAACCACCTGTCTGCATGAACCGTCGCTGATGAGAGAAACCAGGCAGTACGAAGGCTTCCTGTTCAACCCTGCTGGCAACAATAACCCTTGCGCTGGCTCAGGAGGTTGCGGACGCCCTCACATCGTCTACAACCCAAAAAACAAGAACTATGTTCTTTGGGCTAACGCTGGATCCCCTGGCTACGTTATCGCTACCTCTTCATCGCCATCTGGTCCTTTTGTCTTTTCGACAAACAGGGCACTCATCGATCCTGCATTTGATTCTCTCCAACCTGCAGATTTCACCGTCGAAGTCATCGACGGAGAAGGCTATATCGTTTTTTCAGCACTAAACTTCAAGTCTCCCGATGCCGGAAGTTTCTGGCCTCCGATTTTCCAGAATATGCACGCGAGTAAATTGACAGCGGACTTTATGAACACGACTAGAGTTTCTTGGCCAGTCGTGTCGAATGCGAATGATCTCATTGACAATGAAGCCGAGAGCCCGGATATTTTCAAGAGCGGGAATACTTGGTATGTTGCTGCGAGCAACACTTGCGGGTATTGCAATGGATCAATTGCGTTGCTTTATCGCAGCAACAGCATCCAAGGACCTTGGACCCGTCAGATCTTGGAAGGGTATTCGTGTAATGGACAGGTTGAAGGCGTGTTGCCTTTGACGAACCCATCCACTGGCGCAGTCACCAATGTTTGGCACTCGACTTCAGTACCCGGAGGTCCTCGCACAGGCTTCGGAGGCCATATTTTCCAGCCGTTGAACTTTAACGCCGATGGCAGTGCTAAAAACCTCGATTGCTCGACCACTGCAACGTTCCCGGTCACCTTTACCAAAGGCAATGGCACTGCTGCAGCTGGCAATGCGACAAAAGCAGTAGATGCAACGCCCGCACTTGCCGTCTACAACCCCGTCTGCGATTCCGACAGTTTCATCCTCTATCAAACCTGGACGGCCTCCAAAGCAGGAACACTGAAAAGCGTATCCCTCAACATCGCCCGCGGCTCCCAAACCGTTCCTCTGGCTCTCACTGTCTTCAAAATCCCCTCTGTCAACGACATGTTTGTGCCTGAAGTCAAGTGGACGGCTCTGGGCTCTGCATCCTTCAACGCAAATCAGACTACCTATGTTTTTGACACGGTCACTGTGCCTGTTACTTCCAATGCTACTGTTGCAAAGGGAGAGTTGTTGGGACTGTCGATTTCTGGAGCTGATTACTCACCTTGGTGTCATTTGGAGTCTGATACTGCGAACGGGCGTGGATTCAAGTTGTATCAACAGGGTCAGGGTCAGTATTCGTGGAGAGGGCTGCAAGGCAGGAATCCACCGGTTTACGAGAGACAGGGCAAGAGTGTCAAGTTTTTCGCGACGTATGCTTGAGTCGCGGTAGAAGGGTGACTGGAGCTGGTTGCGTTGATGTATAGTGTATATACACTCTTGAACAAACATAGATGCTTTCCATCAAGTTATCCGAACAAACACAAAAGCCTTGTCATTATGGTAAATTGCTACAAGATTTCAAAACGTCAATCGGAGAAGAACAAAAAGAAGTTTCCAGCACTCCCTCGTCATCCGTCCCCAACACAGGAAGAGAAAAAGTCATCTGTAAGGACTGTGGACTTTCATGCGGTTTCTTCGCAGTCTGTCCTTAGTGCACAACAGTACCACTCCACTGGTTGCAAGAAACTTGCACAGCAGTACCCACAGCCAATCCGACGCCAGAATTACCGAACAGCGCAGTGTTGGCACCAGAGTTCAAGCACAGATCGAAGTTGAGGTTGGCGCCGTATTGGTTGGTTCCTTGCAAGCCATTCTGGGAGCACAGAGGGTTGCCAGAGGCAGGGCACAGGTTGGTGACTTGGACGACGATGCTGTTGCCTGCATTGGACAGCTTGTTGCCGGAGCTGTCGGTTTGAGCGGTCAGCTTCCAGCAGGTGCCGCAGCCGGGGCCGGCGCCTGCTCCAGGGCCGACACCAAAGGCGTTTTGGGAGAGGGCGGCGGAGTAGCCGGGCTGCGAATTGTTGTGTTAGCGATGTTGGGTTTGGAAGTGTGAGAATACAAAACTTACGTTGGTGTAGAAACCGCAAGCAGTGGTATCAGTGTTGCAGTTTCCACTGCCAAAGGTGTCACCGCTGCCGTACTGGGTGAAGGAAGCCTTGTAGGTGGTACCACTACTACCACCGCCGCCAGCAGCCTTCGAGGTCGAGACGGGAGCGGCAGAAGTCTTGGTGCTGGTGGTCACTGGCTTGGCAGTGTTGGAACCAGGCAGGCATTGAGAGTAGTAGGCATTGCTGACTACGCAGGTGTAGCCAGAGACGCAAGTCTTGTCGCCAGTGAAGCCTTGGCCACCGCATTGAGCGTATGCTGCTGCAGCTGCGTGGGCAGAAGTGCCAAAGGTAATTGCAGAGAGGAAGAGAGTGTTGAGATGCATGATGCAAGAGAAAGGAATGTGTTCTTTTCGAAGGATGGTTGCGTGAATGGAAAAGAGGGAAAGAAAGGGCACTTGCCTGGGCCTTATATAGCACAAGTCCCGGAGACCTGATACTTGAACACTTCCCTTTGTACTTTCGAGATCGCGTTAGCCGCCATCTACGGGCCGCGATCGTGGAGCTATGGTCCATGTTTGCTTTCATCGCGCCCCGTTCCCTACCCCTGTCACGCCATCTCATCTGCAGACATCAGGAAGCAGCTCCAGAGACGTATCTCATCCCATGAACCGTGATCTGGAGTCAAATCCCGCTCATCACCAATCGACAGATCGACATCATCTTGCGTGGAATACCTTTTATCCATGAGCCTCGAAACATCCGCCTCATTCACCTAGGGCATCCAGAATGGTTGTGGCTTGCATTGAAACAACCATCGCTAAAGCTTGTATGACTTTAGACTCGGCCGAAAAGGCTTGATTGACTTGACAGCTGCATGGGGACCCATGTCATGGGATTCATGGCGAAGCATGCCTTGTGCCACGGGTGGCTCCCTTCTTCCCCGTGAATTCCTTGTCGACGTAGCAAAAGCCTTCCAGCAGGATATACAGTAACTCGTGACCCAGTATCTCCTTGACATGTTTTCGCCAAAGCGCAATCTTTGTTTCAAGCCTCCATTAGTACGGTGGTACGATGAAAATTATGGTTCGTCACAAGCCGTTTTCCACGCGATCCGTTTGCGAAAAGAACGGTTAGACGGGCCGCTAGCCATGACGGCTGGTAAAGAGGTAGTCAAGTTTCAAGTTGAGTGGATCTCAGCTAAGCGATGGGAGAGACGAGTAAGGCGTAGGACCACAGGTCGACCACGTTCGAGATCTTGCGGTAATGGATGCATCGTGGAGACGCCAACGCGTGTGCATGACAATGTGTAGACCGAGAGATTCCAGATGTTTTGAGGGATCAAAGAGAGAAGCAGGTACGGAAGTGACGCGGGCGGGACGGCCTTGTTTGCTGACTCAGCAGAGCTCTCTGAACGGCAACGAGCAGAGCTTTATTCCTGATAGTAACAAGTTGTGTTTCAGCAACATGGATACATTCCACAGCCGGCCATCTAGAAGGCCAAGACATGGAACATTTATGAAAGGTCAGTAAATCAAAAATTATCTATTACGCTAACATTAGTTGGATATCATGCTGTAAGGAAAAAGACAACAACGCCAGATTCGTGCATTTCGTCTACGCAGCAATCATAGTAGCAGCTTTACTCATAAAGTAGTCCTTGCCCTTGACAAATGCAACCATAAAGCTAAACGGCACAAAGCTTCCAATCTGTCCAGTGCCAGTCTTGCTGCCGATGGGTACAAACACCATCAACTTATCACTCGCATCATAAGTCTTGAGTTGTCCAGCCTTGGTGATGGCATTCTTGATGTTGGCTGCCACCACAGGGATCTGGTCGTTGATTTTGAGATAGTAGCGTTGCTTGTAGTGGGTAGCGTCCCCCAAGGCATAGACAGAGTTGTCGGAGATGGAAGCCACGCGCATGTTTCCGTCGACCTTGATCCAGTTGTCGGCGTCGAGAGTGGAGGGGGGCATGAAGGAGGTGTTGGCGATGTTTCCTGCTGCTGAGATGACGAGAGCTGCTTCGAGAGTCTTGCCATTGTCGAGTTGAACCACGAATTTTCCGCCTTCGCTCTTCGTATCGGTAACGCGGGCCGAGTAGACAATCGTAACGCCCAAGTTTTCCAGACTGGCGTGGGCGGACTTTGCGGCCGAGGCCTTGAGGGCAGGCAGGACTTGTGCGTGCGAGGAAATCAAGGTGACTTTTGTTCTGGGGTATGCTTGGGCGATTTCGCCAGCACTTTCGACGCCTACGGGACCGGCGCCGATGATGATGATGCTGTCTGCGGCGGCGACTCTCTTCTGTGCTGCCTCGACTTTTTCGCGAATGTCTGCTCCAGTAGTCTTGAAGGGAATGGCTTCGTCGCCAACAGTGCCGGGTGTGGTTGAGCCAGATGCGACGACCAAATAATCGTACGAAATATCCTTTCCATCCTTGACGCTCACAGTCTTGGCAGCAGTGTCGACAGAGCTGGCATAGCCTTTGACAAAGGTGAACCGGGACTCAGGGTATTGCTTGAATTTGTCAATGATGGGAATCAGGTATTGGTCGACCTTGGCTTCCTTTGGCTTGGCGATGATGCGCGGCGAGGCGATGTTGTAGTAGAAGACATCCGAGGGGTCGATGAGGGTGACTTTCGAGTTTGGCACTTGCTTGAGGACCTGGTGTGCGACTTTTGTTCCGGCGTAGGAGCCGCCGATGATGACGACGTGCGACATTGTGGTCGTTGTGCTTTGGAGTAGTCTTTCCGGTGATGTGGTTGGCGCTCGGCGGTGTGAAAAGGCAGGCGAGACTACCAGAGAGACGACAAGCGAGGAAAGTGTAGATACAGGAAGAAAATCCTACGACCTACCGGGCAGGAGACAGTCTACTATTTATTGCATGCGACAGCTCAGAAAAAAACTCCGTAGGGTGAAACTCTTTCTGTCGCGACAACAATCGGCTTACCGCTGTCCCGGGGCCGCTGACAATCAATTCGCCGAGATCAACAGTCAGCCAGATGCATCTCGCAAGGCAAGAAGGAACCAGTAAGAAGTATCCAGCTAGCATCACACAACGTTGCCAAGTAGATTGTGAGGCTCACAGCAGAACTGTTGGTGGTGAGGAGCGGAATCGAAGGAAGGAGGCTTTGATGAGCTCGGTCAGATTAGCTCAGTTCGGCTTCCCCAAGCGCCGAAGATTGGTAATCGCGCCCGACACCACCAAGGGCCTTCTTTGACGGGCAACAGATCATGAACGACTTCCATGCATCTATCTACACGTCTATCGCTCTATTGTCGAATCAAAGTCATATGACTAGTTTTATCTTATTACGTTGTAACAACACATCTCGACACATCTCAACACATCATGGATCCCTCCCCAGCTTTTGATTTCTCTCGCGGTACCGGATCACATCCATAGAAGATCGATGACAAGAGCGACACGAGATCATCCTTGCACTTAGCTCAAAGCTATACTCAAAGTGTAGCCAAGACGGCAAGCACAAGTAGGCTTGGCTAAGCTATAGAAGAACGGTAATGTAGAAACTCAATCATGTGGCGGATCCTGTCGTTCGAGACGACCGTCATCGGTATACCTTGGGTCACAGATCAGAAAGACCGATACTCCAGAGGTCGCAGAAGGAGCGTCTGATAGTTGTGCCATAGTCACATAATTTGGTCTTAGCGTCATTGGCTACTTTTCCATGTGTCAGAGATTATCACCATTGGCGCAATCTTGCGTGCTTTACGATGCGGCTCTGAAGGAAGCAGATCAACGCAAATTTAACCTTCGTGGAGAATTTGACCTTCGTCGCTCTCCAAGACGACCGAGCTCACACGACGCAAAAACTATCATAACAGATCATATAGCTAGCATCCGCTGAGCACGAACCATCTTCAAGAAGACTATCGCATAACGACACTACTCGCACATTCCCGGTTGGGCTACCCCTTCTCAGACTTTGCAGAATGTCCGCCCCAATGGGCAAAAGTCCTGCCCGGTCCGAGGCAATCAGCTCATCGGATCCAGCAACTCTCATGGACAATGCCAAACACACCACACATACGACTCTCGAAGAGGCACATATCGACTATGCACCCACCACCGACCGCCTGCGCCGAAGCCTCTCAGCCCGTCAAGTCCAAATGATAGCAATCGGAGGCACAATCGGCACCGGCCTCTTCCTCGGCACTGGAAAGTCCCTCGCAACCGGTGGTCCAGCATCCCTCCTCATCGCCTACCTGATCGTCGGTGGCATTGTATTCCTCACCATGCTCTCTCTGGGCGAAATGGCCGCTTTCATCCCCGTCGCAGGCAGTTTCTGCACTTTTGCAGGCAGATTTGTGGATGATGCGTTTGGCTTTGCACTTACCTGGAACTATTGGTTCAACGATGCTGTGAGCGTGGCTACGGACTTGGTCGCATTGCAGATATTGCTGCAGTACTGGACGGATAATTTCCCTGGCTGGGCGATTAGTTTGATCTTTTGGGTTGTGCTGATTGCTGCTAATATCGTTACGGTTGCTGTTTATGGAGAGGTATACGACCTCTTTGGACAAGAGTCTAGATTCATTGCTGACTTTCTCTCGGGAAAATAGCTCGAGTATTGGCTCAGTTTGCTGAAAGTCGTTACCATCATCATCTTCATGATTCTAGGTATCGTGGTGAACTGCGGCGGCAACACGGATCATCACTACATCGGCGGAGAGAATTGGCGGATCCCTGGAGCACCTTTCCACGACGGCATCGGGGGTTTTGCGTCTGTCTTTGTCACAGCCGCTTTTGCATGTGAGTATGCTAGGAGGGAAATTGCCAAGATAAGCTTTTGACATGATAACAGATGGTGGAACGGAGTCCATCGCCATCACCGCCGGCGAGACCAAAAATCCCGCCAAAAACCTCCCTCGTGTCGTCAAGAATGTCTTCTGGCGCATACTGATTTTCTTGTATATTTCCCCCCCACGGGCGTCTCCGACAAAGACATATCATGCTGATAAGCTTCATAGCATTATATCAGTCATCCTCATTGGCCTTGACATTCCATACAATTACCCTCGGCTGAGCTCAAAGACAGTAGCCACCTCGCCTTTCACACTGGTATTCAAGAAGACCGGTGCAGCGGGTGCTGGAAGCTTCATGAATGCTGTAATCATGACCAGCGTATTATCCGCTGGCAATCACGCACTCTTTGCCGGAGCACGCCTACTCTACAGTCTGGCCGCGCAGGGCCACGCACCAAAAGTGTTCGCTCGCTTAAACAGAAAACAAGTCCCTTGGATCGCAGTCCTCACCACCAGCATCGTCAGTGTGGTCTGTTTTGGCTCTAGCTACATCGGTGCCGGTCAACTCTGGAACTGGCTACAAAAGTATGCTTTTGCCCCCCTCCATCTATCCCCCATTACCATTACTGACACAACTCACAGCCTCGTCGGCGTCTCCAACATGCTCTGCTGGACCGCCATCGGCATAACCTCCGTCCGCTTCCGCGCCGCCATGGAAGCACAACACAAAACCCACCTCCTGCCCTTCAAAAACTGGACGTATCCCTACGGACCCTGGCTGTGCATTGTTCTGAACATCATTCTCATTCTCGTACAAGGATGGAGTTGCTTCAGTCCAGAGTTTGACGCAGTGAGTTTTGTGAGTTATTATGTAGAGTTGCCGTTGATGCTTGTCATGTACGTTGGCTGGAAGGTGTGGAAGAAGACTAAAGTGGTGAAGCTTGAGAGGATGGATTTGGAGACTGATACGCAGAGTGTTGATGAGGTTGTTCTGCAAAGTGTGGAAGAGAGTAGACTCAAGCGGTTTAGGAACTGGCTACTGTAGTTGCATGATGATGAAAACATAATCACAGTGCAGAATTCAGAAACCAAATCGGAGGCAAGGCGTGATTGTTCTTCCTTTACGCGTTCTCGAGATCAAAAGGTCAATCTCCCCCGTTCGGAAGACAAAACATTGACTTGACAGAAAAGGCCTTGTGGTACGATGATTCAATAGGGATGAAAGATGAACTGACATGACTCTTTCGTTTTTCGTTGCATACAAACAAGGACGAAGGGGGATAAACTCGAGCATGCTCTAAGCCCCCTGCCTGGCCGTCTCCAAATACTCAACTTGCTTCTCCTTCTCCCCAGCACCCTCCTCGCCCTCAAACAGCGCAGGCGACACAGCAACCTTGCTGCCATATCTGCCCACCTTCCACCAGGGCAACTCAAACACAGCGTCCAAACTCTCAAGACTCCTTCCTGAAGTCTCGGGCAGGAAAAAGTAAACCCAGAACAGACCCAGCAGAGTGATGGCAGCAAAGAAGAACATGGTTCCTGCAGTGGTCATGCCGACAAACATTTCGGGCACAGCCTTGGAGTTGCCGTATTGGTTTACGAAATGGAAGGCCATTGCGATACTTCCACCAATCGCACGCAGACGCAAGGGGAAGATTTCGGCGTTGATGAGGTATTGGATCGAGTTCCAGCCTGGAGAAAAGCAGTCAGTATACGAAGGATCAAGGAAGAGGGGAAAGGAAAAAAGAGAGACATACCCATAGCCCATCCAAATCCGGAGAAATAAATCATGGCAATCGCGCCCTTGGCAGCTGACTTCTGACTAGCAGTTTGCACATTTCCTTTCACACCAATACTCTTGTCAATCTGCAAGAACATGGCCATGTAAAGCATAGCCACGAATTGAATGGTGATACCAATACTCAAACTCCTCTTGCGGCCGATAAAGTCGACCAGGAAGAAAGCACACATGATGGCACTGATGAATTTGACGAGTCCAAAGATACCGGTGGCGAGAAGTTTCTCTTGTGTGCCGGTTGTGCCCATCAGAGCAAAGTACTGGGGTGCATAGACGGTGATGGACCCAGCTCCACTCCATTGGCCAAGCAACTGAGCGCCAATGGCCAAGAAGATACGGTAGCGGTTGCTCTTCATGCAGAAGAGTTCGCGGATGAGTCCGACTTTAGAGGCTCCCATGGTGGCTTCCTGCTCGCGCTCGAGTTGGCTGTTGATATCGATGATCTCGTTCTGCACCAGCTCGTGATCTTGACTCAATCCGCGAATCTTACAGAGATTTTCGACGGCTTTGGCTTGTTGCTTGTTCTTGATCAGCCAACGAGGGCTCTCGACGGCGAAGAAGCTGAAGGTGAAGATGATGGCTGCAAAGTACAGATGCAGTGTGTTGGGAATAACCCATTGAATGGGGTTGTGGTTGCTGATGTGCAATGAAGTGCCGTATGAAGCAAAGTATCCTAGCATGATGCCAAGGTAGACGGAGCCAGAGAAGATACCCACGCACAATCCACGGATAGATCTGGGAGCCACTTCGGCGAGATATGTGGGTGCGACGACAGTGGTCTGTCCGATACCGAGTCCAGCGATGAAGCGACCAGCATATACCATACCGAGACTGCCATGAGCAGCAGCACCAAGAAAAATAGAGATGCCAGCAACCCAGACCAGACAAAGCTCCCTCACAGCCCAAAGTCTACCAATCCTGTCGGTGATAGGGAAAGCAAATAGGGCGCCGAAGATCGATCCCAGTTGCACCATAGATGTAATGTTGGACAAAAGGTTAGCCTGCTCGGTGGCAGTCAAGTCCTTGTTCTTCAACCCGAACTGCGTAACGAAAGATTTTTGGGAGGTGGTGGTGCCAATAAGACCTTCATCGAGACCACGGGCTGTGCCCAGCAAGCCGAAGACTGGGACAGACGTTAGCGAAAAGGCTGGGATGGCAAAAGTCAAGCAAGACCAAGCATACCAAGCACTGCATAGCCAAGACGCCAGTTGAGAACCTCTTCAGGCAGATCCTTGGCGTATCGTTTGAACATCTTCGCGACTTCGACTGTTTACGGTTGTGAATAAGGACGGCAAAAGAAGTAGAAGAGACGAAGGGAAACGGGGAGCGCAAAGGACTTTAAAAGGGAGACGAGAGAGCCTCCAGACCCCACCAATACTACCTCGTACCCTAACATCCTTCATCGGCCCCGTGGGAAAAAACAGTACCCCGGCAATTGTATCCAGCGTTTTTTCGGTGGAGCATCTGTGGAGTCTCCGCTTGGTCTGTTACAAGGTTCGGTTCGTCCGAGATTGGCAGTTGATCGGCAATAAGGCAGTGGGCCAGGGGAAAAAGCGTGGGGGAAACACATAGCCGCATGCCAGAAACGAGCCAGAATCATGGCTGGAGTGGTCGAACCACTGCACACGCGTCTTCTCGTTGGCTAGTACGGAGTATGGAGCATGTAAAGTATCTTTCTCGCCGCGGGCCGCCTCGTTATGGCTTGGAGATGACAAGACGGCGGCCAAGGATGCTTGGATGGTATTGGCTCTGTTGTGTGGCTGCAAAAGGATGAACGTTGTTGCCCTAGCGCTAGCAGACGTGGATCAATCGGTTTTTTGCAGCGCTCGCCTAAAAAGGACCATCGGCAATTGTGTCTGCTGTTCAGCAGAAACGGAAGTGCCCTGATTCGGAAGCGGTGGCCGATGATGTCCGGATAAAGACATACCCGGGTTGTCCGTAGTCCCAAACACGGGCCGTTTTTCTGCTAACACCACCAAATGATGGCTCGAGAGAACTTAAGTTGTCAGAACAAGCGTAAACAACGTGTGAACATTCGTAATCTCTATCTATCTTGCGTAATTCTCCAATGAACCTCTCAACCGGTGATACGAACCCCCCAGATGATAAATTACGAAACTCCTTAAAAATCACAATCAAGGCTGGTGAGCAGGAGCGATGGGGCTAGCCTCGACAGGCACGACCTCAGACTTTGTCTCCTCGGCAGCATCTCCCTCTTTAGCCTCCGAAGCAAAAGCTTGTGGAACCTTCTCGCTCAAGTTCACAGCTAGGAAACTCTTGGGCAACTTGACGGTGTGGAACTTGGCTCTCAGTGTCTCGAGCACTTCCTTCCATTCTACATGGGGTGTCAGGCTTCTACGAGGAGTGCAGCCAATGCAGTGCTTGCTGTCCAGCTGAACGTCTAGAGGGTCGAAAGCGTGGCATCCAGGAGAAAGTGTGATACGAATGCTGTAGTTAAAGCAGCTGCCTTCAGGATCGTCAGTGGTAGCTTCATTCTGTGATTCGTAGAGCTCGAAGCAGATTTGAGACAGATAGTCGAGCTCGGGAATGGCGTTGCGAGCAATCTTTGTTTGAACACCGCCCTCGATGATCGAGTTGAGCAGAGTGTAAATGTGTGACTCCTTGGTGAAGTAGATGAAAGACTTGGCGTCTTCGGATGCTTGTACTTCTTCCAGATCTGTCACAATCTCCTTGAGCAGAGGAAGACTGGTCAAAAGTCCAATCTCTAGCTTCTCACTCTCTAGCATACCGTACTCCTGAGGACCGATGTAATCGAACAGAACTTTGGAGAAGCGATACAACTCTCTTAACTTTTCAAGACGGACATCGACCTTAGCCTTGGACTCGGGAAGATCTCTGTTGCCGGTGAAGAGCGAGAAGTATGATTCGGGATTGCCAGAAACACGGTTAGCCAAGGTTGCTTGAGCGTTCTTGAGTGTGACGGAGGCATTCTCAGAGCGTCTCCTCAAGCTTGACATGTGCGACAGCTTGTCTTTGTCGTCGCTCTTCTCTTTATCGCCTTGCTGATTGGTAGGTTGGACGTCCTTGGTCGCAGCTTGCTGCTCTTGTGTTGGTGCGAGACCCTCGTGAGTCTGGCCAAACTCTTCTCTCATATCCGCAGAAGCAGTACGCTTCAGAGTATTGGGACGCTCATGGTCATCATCAACCATGTCGTTGCTTGGAGTAAAGACCCACTCGAGGAATTGTCGGTTGTGCAGAGCATCGAACTTCATCGTGTCATAGAGCTCACTAATCTTACTAGGATCGACCTTCTCGGCATCGGTGAATTCCTTGAAGAGCTTCTCCCAGCGTTCCTTGAACAAGGAAGCATCTTCACCGCAGCACCATCTAGATTGGATCTGCTTGGGGTCAACGCCCTCTGGAGCACTGTCTGCAAGACTGACTGAGGAGGCATTGCTGGGAGGGCTCTTGATGGGTGGTCCACCCTCGCCTTCGGGACGAAGTTTGGTAAAGTTCTGAAGCATGACACGGCGATGAAATTTCATCAGCTCGACGACACTGCGAACGACCAGGTAAGGCTCGGGAGTGCCGTCTTTGGGCCAAGCGAACTGTTCCGGTGCTTGTTTACCTTGACGGAGCAGGCCCTTCAACTTCTTCTTGACCTTGTCCATCACATCCTTGGCTGCGTTTGAATCATCAAGCAGATCCTTGCGGACAGAAATGAAGTTGGGATCTAGCTCTTTCTGGTTCAAGAAGGAAGCAGTGAAGATCTGAGCACTGGTCGATACGCGGCGTTCGGAGGACGAGAAAACACGAACATCTCTAAGAGCATCCTTGTTCATCAGGAGCAAGTCATTGCGCATGTTGTCACCAAGATCCTGGGCTTGGTAGCGGGCAGAGTGAGTAGGCTCTCCACCCCACTTCATGACAAGCTGCAACTTGTCAAGCACAAGGTTGTTCTCGGCAGCGGAGATTCTGGAAAGAGTGACGTCTGCCATAGAGTCACCACGCGAGTGGTTGGCATCATCGCCCTGGAGAGGGGTCGGCTTTGGCTTGGCGTTGCCATCCTCGTCGACGGTGAGCTTGTCCTGGAGCTCGGCTGGCAGCTCTTCCTGTTTCCTCTTGCGGAACATTGGCTTGATCTGGACCTTTGTACCAGGCCAGCTTCCCTTCTTATCGAGAGCATTTGACAGTGTGCGCAGCTTTGTCTGGTCTTCTTCGCCCTCAATCAGAGCCTGTTTGACAGCTTCCTGCACACTCTTAAGGGCAGCCTCTCCGACCAACAAGACTTCCTCACGGTGTCCCTTGAGCAAATCTACGAAAGGCTTGGTGTGGAAGGTGAACTTGAACTTTTGCTTGGGTGTACGATCAGCGTGACGGATGACGGCAACCATGCCCTTGAGCTTCCACTGCGACTTGGAGGCAGGTGCAGGCACAGGCTCGTGGTGTTCGTCAGCTTCGTGGATGGACTCCTGTAAAGTCTGGTATTGATGGTTTTCGTCAAGTATGGCGGGTGGCGGGAGTTGGTTGTCTTGGGGAATACCGGGACTGCGTGGCATGGGTAGATTACCAAAGCTTGGTGGAGAGGTGATGGGAGAAGGAAGTTGAGATATCTCGGGTGAACCGGGCTTCTTGTTGGCCAACTCGCGCAGTCTGTTGGCACTGGCAGAGCGGAAAACGGATTTGAGATGACTGCGATGGCTGGAGACGGTGCTCTTGCGGTGAGTGCCAGGGGCTTCTCTTTCGTAGTTGTCTTCGGATGCAGAAGCGGGTGCGGATGTGGGTTGTTGTTGCTGCTGCTGCTGCTTGTTCTCGACTCTGACCTTCTCACGAATGAAGAGGCCCTTGAGAATGTTGGCACATTTGTCATAGTAGTCATTGTTATCTTTGACAAAACTCCAGCCGTTGACGTCAATAACATAACTCTTCTCGCCCACGCGCAGCAGATCGAAACCACAGACACGCTGGCCGAAGCCATCGGCAATTCTCGAGGCCATGCCAGCTTCTTCCTTGTTCAGGCTGGTGACATAGCGGACTTCCTTGCCGTTGGGATTACGCTTGACGACACCATCAACGACAGGAGACTTCCTGGTTTCGGCGTGACAGTAATCAAGACCGACAGTGTAAGCCTTGACATCTTCGGCGTTTTCCACCTTAAGGAACTGCTCGTAGATGTAACTGCTTCCAGGTTCCGTTATGGATCTGGGTACTGTCAAGGTCTCGTCCTTCTCCGAACTCTTGTTGTTGACCTTGCGGAACAGTCTTCTACCACCTCCACCCTGGCTCTTAGGATAGTAGATGTGGATGTTGTGGTCCTCGCCGTCGGTAGGCTTCTCAACGAAGGGCTTAGTCAGAGTCTTTCCGTCGACTGAAATGGTGTCGCCATCGTCCAGCAGTTCGACAACAGGGTTGGCAACTTGTTGTGATTCGGTCTCGGGCTGGCTGCCTAAGACGGGGAAGCGGAGGCCAGTCTTTTCGAAACATCTCTGAGCAATATCGGCAGACTGAACCTTGGGACCTCCGTCGCGGTTGACTTCGACACGGTCGGGTGTAGGAACGTTGAGCTTTGTGAGGATTTGTAGACAGATACGGCGGTCCCAGAGAATGGTCTGCATGGGCAGGTCGTTAACACAGAAGGGTTTGCGCAGTTTGGCGTATGCTATAGCCTTGTCGAGCGGGAAGCCCTCGGAGAAGAAGGAGATGAGAAAGTCACAGACGGGCCAGTTCTCGACATCTTCGTCCAAGATGACCTTGTCGCCAAAGACGATGACCTCAAACTCGCCCTCCTTGATCAGTCTGTTGAGGATGTTGCGACTGGGCTTGCTTCTGGCTTTGCTGTCGAGGGCACAAACACCGATCTTGCCGATAGGTACGGGCTTGTCTTGTTCAGGGCGTTCGGTGCTGGGGCTTGCGCTGTTGACAGTGCTACTGCTGACTCGTCTCGACTGGGGGGTCCTGCCACGAGGGTTTGCATTTGAGGATGGAGGGGGCTGGCGGGGAAAGGTAGCGAAGACGCTGGTTCTCGGCGAGGTAGTGGTCGAGTTGGGCTCCGAGTTCGTCGGGGGTGGGAGGGTGTTGTCCCGACTCATGGTGGTGGCGGGCGCCGAGTGGGTGCCGGTGAGAGAGGGTGGCAGCGAGAGGGAGGCAGCGTCAAGTTTTGGAGCGGCTTGAGGATTGTCAGACAGGATCAGAGAAAGGTTGGGTGAGGGTTGGGGAGTTGCTTTTCTTGGGAGGGTGGAGCACAGGCACAATGACGAAAGATTGGATCAAAGGGTTGGATGCGAAAAGCACAGAGGTTTGACAGTGCAAAGACATGGCAGGACAGAGCGGAAAGTCACAGAGGCACAAAGGTTGACACACCATCAGTCTCGGAGCCAGCAACAGAGCTCGCAGTCGAAACAGCACCCAGTGCTCGATCGTACAGAGCAGAGCCCAGTTGATAGAGGGAAAAGGACGAGCGACTCGAGTCGTCCGTGTCTTGGCGTGGAGGGGCGAGGGTCAGGTTGGGCTCGCTGTTGTGATGGGTCTGAGTGGGCGTAGCGTCGTTGTCGTCAATGATGGCAGACGAATCCGGCAGGCTGGACGAGGCCATGATATGTGCTTGCAAGACGGTGGTGAGCAGATTGTGCTCCGAGTTGGCTCTGGACGGGCGTCGAGCCTGCGGAGAAGCATGGAGACGCGGATTTGACTCCAACGGCATGCTGATGCTCGCCCTCTTGACTGCTGCACTGCTGAGACGAGCCCGGTCGGCCTCTGCATACGGTGCATTGTGGTCCAGCAGCGGTAGCGACAGAGGATGCGAGTATGAAGCACCCGACGAGCTCCTCCTCGATTTCCAGCTCTCGTGGCTTCCGGTTCGGTGCAGAGGCTCCATGGCTGCTCTGCCCTCAGCCAAGACCAAACGCTCTACCTAGGTACTCTCAGGGCGAGTAATGATACAAACGACGGGATGGTGCGACAAGAATATCTTGATTGGTAGGTCTGCTAAGAATACGTGTACAGGTTCATCAGGAGTTCAATGGCATGCGTGATGTCGCAGGATTGTGACATTCCAAGTCCCTGCAGCTTCCGTACGAGAAGCGTCGGCTTTAAGCGGCGATTGCTCTATATTGCATATCGCAGCTGGCCCAAGCGTCAAGAAATCGAAGAAGTTTCGATCGCGACTCTCGAAAGACATCAGCAGTCAGATTACATATCCCACACACAATGCCTGCCGCTGTCGCCACAAACGGCGGCTCTGGAGGCCGTCAGATCAAACGCTTAAGGACGACAAAGACTGACGAGGCAGTCGTCAAGGGCCAGAGACCAGTCGGCTCTTCGCGACTTTTTGCGCCGTACAGAGTAACTTCCTCTTTTGCACCGTCTTCGTTCCTTCCTGACTTGTTCCTCGTAGACTGTCGGTCTCGTATCGCCTACCGCCGTTCCCTTCACCAGCATCGCCCTGGGCAAGACAACCTTCCAACTCACCACCTCGGTCGGCCGCAGTCTGCAGACTTACGATTTGCGCCGCGGTCTCAATCTCGTCTTCATCTCTCGCCCTCAGACTCCCGAATCCATCACTGCCAGTATAGCTCACAAGGACCTGGTCTTTGCAGCATGGGGTGGCCAACAGGAAGAGTCGGACCGCGGTGTGTCCATTTTCAAAAGAGGCAAGAAAGTCGCTGAACTCGAGATGCCCCTGAACCACAAGAACAACATCAAGTCTTTTACCATCTTCGGCTCGTGGATTATCGGTGCTTGCGACAACCAGATTCTCGTCTGGAAGTCTTCCAACTATGAGCTCTACACCACCCTTCAGAGTATTACCGGCTCCGAATTTACCGGAACCCTCAGCAGCATGCCCACCTTGCTCAACAAGATCGTTGCTGGCAAGGACGACGGTACTGTCGAGATCTGGAACGTCTCAAGTGGAAAGCTGGTCTACTCTCTCCTTCCTCCCGCCGCAGACTACGGTGCTGTCACCGCTCTCCAACCTACTCCCGCTCTCAACCTCCTCGCAATCGCCTATGAGTCCGGTCCTCTGATCATTCAGGACATTCAAGCAGACAAGAAGATCCTTCAGTTCAACGCCTCGGCTCACGGCACAAATGGTCCCTCTATTACCTCAATCACTTTCCGAACAGACGGCATGGGTGCCGGAGATGATGGTAAAAGAGCTGGTGTCATGGCTACCGCTTCCAACGAGAGCGGCGACGTGACTTTGTGGGATTTGAACAATGGCGGTCGCAAGCAGGGTGTGCTCCGCGGTGCCCACGCTCCTCCTTCGTCTGCTTCGCCTGGCGGCGTCACAAAGGTCGAGTTCCTGCCTGGCCAGGCTATTATCGCGACGAGCGGTCTGGACAATAGCCTCAAGACCTGGATCTTCGACGAGAGCCCCTTCAACCCCGTTCCCAGGATCCTGCACCAGCGCAGCGGCCACGGTGCTCCCGTCACCACTCTAGCTTTCCTGCCCGCTGCTTCGGACGGCTCTGATGCCAGTGGAAAATGGCTTCTCAGTACTAGCAAGGACCGCAGCTTGTGGGGCTGGAGTTTAAGGCGTGATGGTCAGAGCACCGAGCTATCTCAGGGCAACGTCACCAAGAAGGCCAGAAAGCAAGGTATCCTCTCTTCCGAGGGCAGAGACACCATCGAAGCACTCAAAGCTCCTCCAATCACTTCTATTGCTTGCTCGCTCAACCGCGATGGTGGCATGGGCTCCATGCCTGGCAAGTTCCCCATCTGGCAGTCCGGCAAGGGCAAGACAAAGAACAGCACTGAAGCTACAAGCATGACTGGATGGGAAAGTGTTGTCACAGCACACGAGAACGACAACAAGGCTAGGACATGGTTCTGGGGTAGAAAGAAGGCTGGTAGATGGGCCTTTGAGACCCAAGATGGCGGCAATGTCAAGAGTGTCGCAGTATCGCCCTGCGGCACTTTTGCTCTTGTTGGTTCCGAGAACGGTGGCATTGACATGTTCAACCTCCAGTCTGGCGGCCACAGACAGCGATACCCAGCACGTCTTACCCCCGCACAAGCACAACAACTCAAGCTCGATTTGGCCAAGGCAGAGGAAGCTATTGCCCCCGTAGCAGACGCTGGCAAGAAGAAGTTCTACCGCGGCCAAGGAAAGCACACCGCTGCTGTCACTGGTCTAGCTGTCGACAACTTGAACCGCACCGTCATCAGCTGCAGTATCGATGGCAAGATCAAATTCTGGGACTTTTTGAGTGGTGCCCTCAAGCACGAGATTGATTGGTCTGGAGCTGTTCAAATCACTGGTCTGAGATTGCACCGCGGATCAGAGCTGGCTGCCTTCACCTGTACTGATGGCTGTGTTCGTGTTGTTGACATCACCACGTTCAAGCTCATCCGTGAGCTGAGAATGTCAAGATCGTCACAATCAAAGGCTTTTGACTTTGCCGACTTTGGCTTCTCCAACGATGGCCGCTGGGTCATGGGCGCGACATCCTCTTTCGTCTGCGCTTGGGATCTGCCGACCGGCCATTTGATCGATGTCTTCAAGCTCCCTTCGACGTGTAACGCCATCAGCTTCTCACCCACAGGAGAATATCTGGCAACAGCGAGCGAAGAGCATGTCGGTGTAGATGTTTGGTCCAACAAAACCATGTTCACTCACGTCCCTACTCGTCATATTAACGAAGCAGAATTGTCAACAATTGTTGCCAGCGAAGCACAAGCACCCACAGTCAATGGCGAAGGCAGCATCTCTGTTATAGGCGCATTGGCCAATGCTCCTGAGGTCGAGTCCAATGATGAAGAATATATCGACGTCGACCTTGATGACGATGCAAATCTGGATACTTTGTCGTCCGACCTGGTATCATTGTCATTGGTACCTCGCAGCCGCTGGCAGAACCTGCTCCATCTAGACGTTATCCGCCAACGCAATGCTCCAACCGCTGCGCCCAAGAAACCGGAAAAGGCTCCCTTCTTCCTGCCATCCCTGCAAGAACGACAAGCGAACCCCGTCATCGCGAACTCAAACACAACGCAAGACCTTGCCGCCATTGAGCAAGAACGCAGCCGCATCATGAAGATGGACCGCCAAAACACGATTTCAAAATTTACTTCTCTGCTGCGCGATGCTTCAGAGACCGGAGACTTTGCACCCTTCATCGCACACCTCAAGAGCCTCAACCCCGCAGCTGCAGATATCGAGATTCGCAGTTTGTCTTCTCCCATCACATCCTTCGATCCTGAATCAGATGCTTGCAATGAGTTGGTCGCGTTTGTTCGCGCATTGTCGTTCCTCTGCGCATCAAAACGTGACTTTGAACTGGGTCAGGCGTGGATGGCGGTGTTCCTCAAGGTCCACTCTGATGTTGTGGCTGAAGATGAAGAACTCAGAGCAAGTGTCAAGGAATGGAGAGACAGAGTTGTGGAGGAGAAGGAGAGAGTGGAGATGTTGGCACAATACTGTGGCGGTATGGTTGGGTTCCTGAGGGCTGCCCGAGTGTAGATCTAGTGCGTTTGTCTATTATACAGTACCTAGCGATGTTATTGTACCGTATCTGCATATCAAAGGAATTATCTCCGTACAACATAAGCTCAGGAATCGTGCTACGACCTTGCTACTTTCGAAACTTCTCATACGACTGTCTCATATCGAAACAGTCAAACCACAAACGGCTAGAGAAAAAGTGCAGGTGGTATGTAGTGATATTAGGTGAGTAGTCTAAGAGGTTATCTTGATAAATTGATGAATAGCGTCGCTCCCTCGGCAGTGGCTGGCTGTCGGTCGTGCATCACAATCTAATCAATACCTCACGAGTCAGTGAAGGATCCACGCTTGAATTGCGTTCGTCTGCATCAAGCTCCGCAATCCCTTTCGCGTGACAACTCAAACGATATGCCAACATGTCTGCTAACTCTCCTCCTTGGATCGTTGGACTCCTATTTACGTCAGCTGGCTTGTGTACAGCTGAACAACTCAACGTCTTCGAAATCCAGTCAGCTCAACAGTCACTACTGCGTGCTCCCTATGTGGCAAAGGAGGTGCCAAGTCCAAAGCTGAATAGCCAACCGCCGCGGCAGAGGCAGATGAAACATGCACATCACTGCTGTTCCTTCCTCTGAGGTATTTTATGCCCGATGGATGTGCACAGCCTTACATTCCAGCTGAAACCCGTACATTGCTTGGAAGACGTTCTGATGGAGCTAGCGCAGACGTATCTGTATTCTCAGCTCTGATCTGTTGCATCCAAATTAACGTCTGGGATTGTGAGTAAGGTAGGTAATAAGTCATGTTTCGCGGTCTTCTGGAGTTGAACCTCTTTCCTTCGTCTTTCTTTCCTTGCTGTCCTGTTCTGTCCTTCCTTTTTCTCAACCCTATGGTTTGAGGTGCAGAAGCTTGGTCTGCTCAACATGTCTGAAGGCCAGAGACTCATGTCAAATGGCGAGCCCTCCGATGACACCAACACCAGTACCCTCGCTTTCAAAAGGCAGATGTCCCTGAAGGATATCTCCATACCCTCCAAATCTGCCATCCTCCACACCATCAAACAAACCTCTTTCTTCCTCCTCCCGACTTTCGTTCAAACCACCATTCGCCCTTCCGACCAGCCTCCAAAACCCCTCCATCCAACCGCATGGCTAGACGGCATGCGCGGAATCGCCGCTTTCCTCGTCTTCATCTTCCATATCTCCTACGCCACCCACGACGTCGCTACCGCATATGCCCCCGATGGCGGAAAAACCGATCTCCTCCGCTTGCCGATTGTCCGTTTTCTTTACCATGGTCCTGCTATGGTGAGCATCTTCTTCGTGCTCTCTGGATATGCATTGAGCTATAAGCCTGCAAAACAAATACGAAAGGGAGAAACAGATGCATTGCTGAAGGGCTTGTCGTCATCGGTGGTGAGGAGGTGGATGCGATTGTATTTGCCTTGTGTGGCATCTACATTGTGTATTGTGGTGATAGTGAGGCTGGGTGGATATGATTGGACGAGGGAGCTTGCGAATGACGGGAAGAGGTTGACGGGGTATAGGGATAGACATGCTTGGCGGTATGACACTTTTGTAGAGCAAATGTGGCATTGGGGGAGTAGCTTCTTGGGGTTTGCGAATCCGTTTACGGGCAAGAGGATGTATTTGGATGGACATTTGTGGACGATTCCGCTTGAATTTGTGAGTTACTTTCAGTAACCGCTTAGGTCTTGCTGTGCTAATCGTTTGTGTTGCAGAGAGCATCCATTATTCTATACGCCACTCAACTCGGTGTATGCCGCCTTCGCACCAGATATCGCGTGGGCAGTCTACTCTGCTTGATGGCTTGGGCCCACTACATCGATAACTGGGTAGTCCTCCTCTTCTACGCCGGTTTCTTGCTCGCCGAACTCGATATCCGAAGGACCGCACTCGCCGCGTCGACGACTTTCAGCACGACTCTTGCACCACCGAAGCCTAATCTGCTCTGGACTATCCTCTACACTCTAACCTTCATAGGCGGCCTCTACCTCGGCGGCCAGCCAGAACAACATTGGGAACACGCACCAGGCTGGATGACATTGTGGTCACTCATCCCTCCATACATCCACGATCGCCATCGCTACTGGACTGGCTGGGGCGCTTTACTTCTCGTCTGGTCAACGTCGAACTCAGGCATTCTGCAACGCATCTTCACCAACGCCTTTACCCAGTACCTTGGCAAGATTTCATTTTCGTTGTACTTGGTGCATGGCTTCGTTATACACACTGCTTACTATGCATTCATTGAAGTGCTTTGGGGTGTCATTGGCGATGAGACGGATATGCAGAAGGAGGTGTCGTTTGCGGTTGCGCTTGTGGTGGTGACGGGGGTATTGGTGTGGGTGTCTGATGTTTTTACGAGGGCTGTGGATGTGCCTTCGGTCAAGTTTGCGAGGTGGGTGGAGGGCAGGATGATTGCGAAACCGAGGACGGTGAAGGAGGAACCGGCTTAGAGGGAGACCCTTACAATGGTATGATAGTGAGAGCGAGTTGATTAAAAGCCTAAGCGCAAGAAAAGGCACGCAAAGTGGCTGGATTTTCTACAGTAGCGAATGAACGATACCGGGAGGTTCCAACACATCGTGTTCTTTGCAACGACAGACAAGATGGTGATGCATAATGGGTCGACCATCTCGGTCCCAGCCCCTCAGCCTATCTCTCAATCTCGGGAACAAGATGTTCGCTCGATGCTTGTCCCATAATTTCATCCTCATGTCGGGAACAACGCTATCGAAATAGTCCTCCAAGCTTCCAAGATCCGGATCCTCCGTAGCTTTCGCCATGAGTTGGGCGTTGAAGCTTGGTGATTGAAACAAGTGTTTATAGAAATTCAGAAGTTGCCACCTCTCCCAGCTGTTCGCCTGGTGGAATCCAAAGGTCACAGCGGACTCGAGATCAATGTGGGTTTCGTAATATGCGTGGCAATCCCGACCCTCACGTAGGCGAAAGCAGCTACAGAATCTACCCGACAGTGCGTGCTCGACTTCAATCATGAGCCGGTAGATGCTGTACTCGCGTGGTGGTGGCCTGTAGAGCCGAACGCCCTGGTTCTCGAGATGTGAGATGTCGATACTATGAGCACGCATCAAGTCTCCTAGACACGACGCTTCGTACGCTGAAACTATGTCGTCAAAAGTAGCCTGGGAAAGCGCCAAGGTCAAGTACTTCTGAGCGAGTTCTTTTCGTTGTGAGAACGACTTGCAGTAACAGAAGCCAAATTTGATCCAAGATGAAGAAGTGCTGTCTGGTATCAGACCAATGGACGGCTGAATGCTCAGATAAAGGTCCAAAACATCTGTCTGAGATGTATCAAGGTGTAGCCTGTTTCCGAACCAGTCTGCCAATCCAAGAGTCTTGACTGCACTTGCCGCTGCGACATCCCAAATATCGTAAGTGGTTTTGAGTATGTTTGGGATGACACGCACTTCCGGATCCCAATGCTCTAGAAACCAGGTGATGTAAGCGTACTCGGTAGTTCCGCTGATTTGGATGTCATGCCGTTCACGTTCACAGTACTGTACAAGAAATTTGCTCAGACTGCCCTTCTGCAGGTGCAGCTGCAACACTCGAACTACATAGCGTACTTTGGTGAAGACGGCGGCGTAGATACAGATAAGATTGATCACCTCTAGCGCATCGCTGCAGTAATTGAAACCAAAGGTACTGCAGATGTGGTCGTCGGAAAGCACATCGCGTATGGCGTTGTGCAGACGTTCTCCATCTGTTGAAACGATATTCTTGGAATTCCTCATGACCATCAGTCTGAGAAAATCCGAATCGTTGGGTCGTGCCAGAGCCCTGCACACAAAGACATGTTGCGGCCAGTGCTGCTTCTGACAGACTTTGGAGCAATACCATGATCGACAAGCCGAGCATCTGTGCGCCGCAATGTTGCTACAGTGTCGGCAACGTTTTTGATCCACGCTTGTGATGGGTGGCATGTCATAGGTCTGCTCTAGCATAGACATGCTTCTCTCGTGATTGATTTTGATCAGTTCGGCCTCTTCTATAGGCAAAAATGTCACTTCTCGTTTTTTGGGTCCACCAAGCAAAGTTGCATAGCCAGGAGCTTCCAAGCAAGGTACAACTATCAGCTGGTGTTCTGTGGCGATGACTCCGCCAGCACCGAGCATCATTTTGCTACAAGCTGTCAGCAAAAAAGACGAAGCCGTTGTTGGAAACGAACGCACTTCACAGTTTGCGGTCTGCTAGAGAACGTTGCCACTTCTCTCTGCACTGTACCCAATGTCGACAAGGCTGCTGATGATTGCTGTTGGAGGTCACATTGAGTTGGAGCACGCGGACTAGTGATAATACGGGACAGAAGATCCTTGAGGAGCTTTGAGAAGTCGCGCAGTACTTGAAGCGACTGCTGAGGGAGTATCCGAGGCAACGTCCACATTGGGAAAAGAGTCTTGTGAGTCCCACGTATCTGGAAAGAGCCATGACTTTTGCAAAAGAGTTCACAAAAGAAACAGCACTTCTTGCTACACCCGATATAGCGATATAGTCTGTCAGTGAGTTTGTCACCGGTCCGCAGAGTATTCTCTGCATATAGAGTCAGTTGGACTTCCGCATGGACTGTCTTGGATGCTCGCGCGATTCGAGCGAATTGATCGGCCTTTTCCGAGTGCAGAAAGAAGTCTTTCCAACTTCTGGGGAGAGGAGAAAATCCTAGGGATGCCATGACTCCATTGAGGCTTCTCTCGTGTGATACCTTAGGCATGCCGGCAACGGCTCCTTGAATTGATTCAATTTGATGAACTTGAAATCTAACTCTGTCGCGAACTGTAGAAGGATGACGGCTGCGAAGTAGATCCGAGCCAGATACAGCAAAGAAGACCAGGCTCGCTTGAATTCTTTCTGATGGTGGCGGAAAGTTTGTCTGAGGAGGCCTTTGAGTGCAGGTCGCTGTCGTGGGTGTCGTAGAATACGGTAGACTCCCTCCAAAATACTCCTCAGAGATGTACGAGAGACTCGATGATCGCTTTTTGTGAACAGATAATGGATTCCGCTGTAAATCTCCTGGACAGATGTTTCTTCCTCTTGGACAGACAGACAGTCCACAGCTTCTCTGGAGGCGTGACTCCTCCCGACCCCACTGGATGGAAACTCATAACAAACTCCTTGGTTGTCTTCCCAGTCTCGGAGTCCAATTTGGCAAGGTTCGTCCCGGAAATCTTGGCTTCTGGGCGACATAACAATCTCCTTGGCTTTTGCCATGACTTCAAAAAGGATATCGGAGTGATATCGCACGCGTGACTGTTGATGATCAAATATCATGTTGAATATCTGGTCCGAATTCTTCGTTGGTGAATCTTTCGCGCAGCTTACTGCCCAGAGCGTGAGACATTAGCAACGCAATCATAAAGTGACAGAAGGTAAAACTCCAAGTTACCATTGGATGCGATGTTTTGAAGCAAGGCTTCTAGTCGTTTCAGGAAACTCTCATCAACAGCATCAAATCCCCCGTTCTTGCTGAATATGAAGGTTGCAGATTTATCCTTCGAATCCTTCAAATCCTCAACCAGAATGACGCTGGTGACATGTTTGGCATCGGCATTTCTCTTCCTCGACATCCGATTATTTCTAGCGGTTTTGGTCCTAGCCATGATTTCAGCCAGACGATCCAAGGTCTTCCGCTTGATAGCATCGTCTTTTGCATCTTTGACAACGATCAAATCGTCGAAATCGTCTTCGTCCAGATGTTCGGTCTCCGTGTCGTGATTAGCTTCGGGGTTCTCAGGGAAAGCTCGCTCGGATTGACATGTTCGACCATCCTGTTCCTGCAGACCTGAAGTCGTCTTCATGATCAGGGACAGGACGGCTGTGACATCAGATATCTGTCCTTGGAGACGAGAAAGCTCATTCGGTCTTCCTTGAGGCATTGCGGGATCCTGCCAACCATTCGCAGCCTTATGTACCTCTACTAGAGTGTTGTGTTTGATAGCGAAGCTGCTGTACTCTGACGAATATGCTGCAGTCGAGCTGAAGGCTATAACAGCGCTGTGGGTGAGCGGGTGTGGGCGCATTATATACTGTAGAGTTACCCCGCTTACCCTGCACGAACTCCCTCGTCTATCGAACCAATCGAGACACTCTGACATACTTTTTTGGTCTACATGAACGACAGAAATGCTCAGTACGCGGCGCTCCTGGCGACTGCTGGATCAAGGCCGGGGAGTGAGATCAAGGCGCGTGAAACTTCGGCTACTAAACATGGAGAAAAGTTCCAAGTTGGGCACCAACGAGGAAGCAGTAAACGTGACACGTTCAGATTGGGCTACAGCGTCGACAATCAGGGGCCAATAGGAGGAGTCATCTAGTCTTGAGGTTTACACGAGATCTGTGAGATAGTGAAGCATTCATAAGTTTCGACATCTTGTGCAGCCCCTCGTTTGTACGATCAAACAAAAGAGGAAAAAAAGTTGATACTGGAGCAAGCATGGCAGCATTTGGCGGTGTCAAATCCATTGTCGTTACCTATCCATGGAACGCAGTGATCCGGTAGGCTGACGAGCTATACACATGTAGAGTAGATGACAGAAGCCAGCAGCAGTGACCCGGTCCTCTTTACTCTCCTTCTTGCTCGAGATTAGTCAATCAATCTCAACATTTATCCTGAAAGGAGTCCCAGACGAAGTTCTGTCAACGGCATGTCACTTGCCGCCAATGAGCAACTCCCTCAGACGTCGCAGCAGCCTCCCGGTGCGGCTCTTGACTTCGAGGATCTCAGCGTACATATCAGCGGCGCTTTCGAGCAGCAGTATCAAGATCTCGAAGGATTCTCTTACCCAGGAATACGTTATAACGCGAGCCAGCCCCCCACTTTGATTCTTGCATGTTGGTTCTTGGTCGTGACATATCATTCGAGGATACATTGAACGTGTTCGTACGACTAAGATCAGGGCTGCTGCGCCGTATACCATGGTGTCTCCACCTGCACTCACTGTCCAGTCGATATTTGCACTTGACGTACATCATAGAAAAACAATCGGACTATTCAACACATGTCACTCTCATCTATGTTGGAGCTCCACCACAGATATATCGGCATATGTGTCTCCATGTATCATGGCTTCAGCTTGGTGGGCCCTGCTTTGTCCTTTCGAATCACCGACAGAGCTATTCATCACCTCTTAAGCCTCTGTCTCAGTTACGCTAAACGTCACGGATGCAATCTTCGACACCACACACTGGCAATCATACCTTCGCATCGTCGATACCGATTCTGCCATCGAGTTGGCCATAGACGTGACAAACGAAAGACCACCATATATGTGGTCTTTGGGTAAGCGCCTGCTCGATTACGGTTTCGCAGTTGGGAAATGGGTAGCAAGTACACTGTTCAGCTATGCGAGAGCGCCACGATTCCAAGGTGGACTTGGGGTACTGGAGAGGAACTCAAGGGACCGTATGGGTTGCCAGCGCTGGACATTGAACTGGAACAGCGTGGGAATCGGGACTTTGTTCTTATTGACTGAACGCTCCGCCGACTTGGCGGTACCTTATCAGCGGAATGCAAGGACAATATCGCAAGTGATTGGCAAGTTCTTGTCGCTCCGCGCGTCCAAGACCCGGAGTGTCGCGGGAGTGGTGGTATGACGACGCCAAGCAAAGCATACATCTTTGACGTTACGATCCAGACGACTGCATATCCTATACTTTATCTTCCCCTCCAGACTCTCAGATCAGTGAGCAAGTTGTCAAACTCTGATGGTGTTCGATACTGTTATCGCTGTAATTTTGCGTGCAATGCCTAGACATGGCGTCGGTAAGGTTCTAGGATGATGAACGTGGTTGCCCAGCCTTATGGCAAGACACTTGGCCTACGTTATCTCTGCTTGACAGCAAGACTGAGTCTGAACAGTGCGACTGCTGTGGTCTTGGGTCTTTGAGAATACTTCTTGGAAGCTTACGTGGTGGAACATATGATGGTCCCTGCCCTTGTGCTTTTTCAGTAGGTGATCTTATATGCACTTGGAACGACATCTCGCTGCAGCATCATCACACTATCATACGCCCTCCAACTACACACACACTAGAAGCTTAAAATCAGCTTGTGCTGTGCATACGCCATGGACTCAAAGGTCAAATACTTGACAGATGAAGAGATCAAGCAATTCATGAAAGAGCTGGACTCTGACAACGATGGACTTATCGAATACCGCGAAGTCGAGGCCAAACTTGATGAAGTGTCCAGGGAGATAGGTACAGACCAATTTTCACTCGTGACTCTTGTATCGTATCTGACACCGTCACCAAAGCACCTGAACCGGCAGAACACAATCTCCATCATGAGGACCGCGCAGAAAAACGACATCAATTTCTCCGAGGGTTCATGGGCACTAACGAAGACCATGTCCACCTTGCCGACTTTGAGGAAATCGTCAAGTCATGGCAGATTCCTTCAATGGAACAAGAGAAGAAAGAAGAAGACGAGCAAGCGAATTTCGTCAAGAAAATGTCTTATGCAAGGCGTCTCCGCGCATACTGGGAGGTCCATGGACCAGAATACGGATTTCTCGCTCTAGTTGTGTCTTTGCAACTGGCCTTCGGTATTTGGCAACTAGTCAAGTATCTCACCACCTCACCTTACAGAGAGACTTTTGGCTGGGGTGTGGTGTTGGCCAAGACGTCTGCTGGAGTACTCTATCCGACCATGTTTTTCCTGGTGTTGTCCATGTGTCGCTGGTTGAGTACTGCTCTAAGACGTTTCTACTGGATCTCTCGATTCGTCAATTGGGACCTTTCGCAAGAGTTTCATATCAAGATGAGTATCGTTGCGCTTATGTTTGCTTCTCTGCATGCTGTTGGTCACTTGACCGGAAGTATGCTATATGCAAGTCGACCCGCTCAACAAGATGAGGTTGCCGCATTACTTGGACCGGATGCGGTGCCCAGACCTTACGTCCATTGGATCAGGTCATTACCAGGATGGACGGGTCTTGTCATCTTTGGCATGTTCTGGGTCATCGGTGGAACAAGTCTACCTTGGGTCCGTCGCAGATCGTACGAGGTCTTCCAGCTTGGCCATCTGTTGATGTTCCCTATCTTTGCTTTGCTCATGGCTCATGGAACAATGGGTTACCTGCAGTGGCCTATGATGGGATATTTTCTGGCTTTCCCTGTTCTTCTGGTTCTGATCGAGCGCACCGTTAGGACTTGCAATGGTTTTTCGCCTCTGTCGGCATATGTGGAGGTTCTGGACAAGGAAACAGTCTGTATTACTGTCATGATGCCTGCCTCTCGCAATTTCGACTACAGAGCTGGTCAGTACGTTTTACTGCAAGTACCAGAGTTGAGTCGCTGGCAATGGCATCCCTTCACGATATCCACATGTATTGGCAATGAGTTGCAATTACACATCAAAACAGATGGCAACTGGACTGGAAGACTCCGCAGATTAGGATCTTCTCAAGAAGCTACGAAAATCAAGATCGGCATCGACGGACCTTACGGCGCTCCTGCCCAGCGCTTCTACGACTTTGAACAAACGATCATTGTCGGTGCTGGTATTGGCGTCACACCGTTCTCAGGTATCCTCACCGATCTGCAAGTCAAAGAAGAGCAACGCATAGGAACCCAAAAATGGCGTCCCTCCCCGTACCAAAAAGCTGCAGATTCACGCCGCGCATCGCAGCAACTAAGCCGTCAAACCACCGACGTAGCAAGCGACAGCGAAAAGACAGAAACAAGCACTCCAACCACCTCCGAAACCCTTACTCCAAAGCTGAAGCGGGAGGACGATGCACACCAAGAGCGAGATACATCAACAGATCTCTCGCGATACGATCTCAGCACCTACAAACGCGTCGACTTCCACTGGATGGTCCACGACCGCAACAACCTCCTCTGGTTCTCGGACTTGCTCAACTACATCACCACCACTTCCTCTTCCTCTTCAGCCCCTCACCACAGCAACGTCGATTTCCGCATCACCACCCACGTGACTCAGAAGCGTAAAGATTTGTCCATACACATCTTCCGCTGGTTGCTAGAAAAACACCGCACTGCTGAACACCCTGAGAGTCCGATCACCGGACTCATCAACCCTACGCATTTCGGGCGTCCGGATATGCAGATGATCATGGACAAGCATTATGAGGATATGTGTTTGTTGCTTGCCGCTAAGAAAGAGTTGTTCAAGGAGGATAGGAAGAAGATGGCAGAGTTGGGAGATGGAATGAAGGTCGGTGTGTTCTTTTGCGGTGCGCCGGTTGTGGGGTATCAATTGGCGGATAGGTGTAGGGCGTTGACGGCGAGAGGAAGAGAGGATGGGACGTTTGTAGAGTATCACTTTATGATGGAGGTATTTGGATGATTCTACGAAATCATGGCGAGTATGTTAATGGTATGATCTATTGCATAATTCTTGTTGTCGCATCAACAGACTGCTAAGGTACGATGGAGTCAAGATACAAACTTTACGGCCGAAAGAGCTTGCGACGACTGCCTGGTAGCTTTGATTGGAAATATTGATCATCATTGATCTACAACGATTCTTATTCCCGTCAGCACTATATACAGAGACAACTTTCCTTTACTGCTGAGCCCACTCCATTCCCCAAAACACCATGCCTACCAAACAAGCCACACACACCAACAAAAAACTCATCGTCGTCATCTGCGGCGCCCTCTCTCAATACTTGACCTTCTACTTCAATCTTGGACTCGTTCCTGCCGTTTTCGCATTTGTCGCGAGCTGCGGTGCTTTTGTCGCTGTTCATTTCTCCAACGAAGAAGCCAAGCATGGTCAAGGAAGGGTAGTTGGCTTGGGTTCGTAATCTTCTTGAAGAGGGGTCGACTAGTGACATCGCTCGGCATGGTGCCAATACAATCAAGTCTGAGAATTTCAGGGCGAGAACAACATCACACGCCGTGTTGCTGGCAGCGCTAGAGCTTGAGATCTTCGTTGTATCGAGCATGTCTGCTCTGGGTAATCTTTCCCCCAGAGTCGAGAGAGGATCTAAGTATGTCAACGAATGGATACCTCAAGTATTGGGTTGCACACTGTGAATCCGTAGCTTCTGCAGATCAGAGTATCACGGGTCAGGTGGCATCTGAGAGAAGCGATACAGAAACAACCCAGCTTGTGTGCTGAAGCGATCGACCACGGCGAAGAAGAGCCGTATAAGATGGAGTTTCCTCTGCCAAAACACGGATCCTGAAGGTGTATCATCCATATACGCTTCTTCATAGCCATTCTGCCGAATCTGAACCCAAGGGCTTTGGCATGATATCCCAACCAACCTCACATCCACTGATATTGGCACTATGTTTGACTGCAGTCATGCGTCCAAAGCCGGTGTCTCTGGTCTCGAGATACTCGGCAGGTATATGGGCTTGCTGCTTGTAGTCGTCACATTGGAAGCCGCTGGTTCCGGGGTACTGTCCAAGACTACGCAGATACTTCATCGTGCCAGCCAGAGAGACGTCTACTTGCCATGCTCCACCTTGAATCGCACGGTGGTACAGTGCTGCGATGACTCCAGTTGCAAGCAGGTAACCGCTTGCGTGATCAAGAGCCTGACATGGCATTGGACGGGCCGGCTCACCTTGATCTGCGTGCTCAGCTTCTGATACATTCATGCCTGAGCAGGTCTGTACCAGTGAGTCGAACCCACGTTGATTTGTCCAAGGCCCAGCTGGTCCAAAGGCTGACATATTAGCGATCACAATAGCCGGATTGATCTTGACGAGTTCTTCAGGAGATAGACCATATCTCGCGAGGCTGCCCGGTCGAAAGCCTTGAACAAAAACGTCACAGTGTTCTATGAGCTCCATGAGTTGGGCCTTGTCAGCATGTTCGTGAATGTCGAGCTGGAGTGTCCGCTTGCCACGACTGAATTCGCGGTCAATGTCAGGCAAATTCGGCAGGTTCGGAGACGTGATCCAGATCACATCTGCGCCGTGAGCGGCGAGCGTCTTGCCGCACAGAGGAGCTGCGATCACGCGACTCATCTCTAACACACGAAGGCCTTTCAAACACTTGGTTGATCCTTTAGTTCCCCGTCCTAGAAAGCCTGGACTACTGTCAGAGGTTAAGGGTTGAAGCAGTATCGGGGAGTCTGGAATCGCTTGTGATTGTGGTAAGGCGTCCCACTGACTGTATGACCGAAGAGCATATGCCGCAAGATTGCCTTTGACGGTCGCGGTGTCCTCCAGCTCAGCACTCCGCCATTTGGCAATCGCTTCGGCCAGTTGTTCCCGAGTCGATCCCAAGGGCAGCCCAACCAATTTCAGCATGCCATTAGAATGATTCGGGAAAGAGTCGTGGACACGAATGTGACCGTCAGCAGTTTGGTGAAGCCCTCCTATCGGATTCTGCGGTGCAGGACGTGGCTGTTTGTCAATGGTGTACAATCTTTCGGATTTGAACTCGATGATCGCATGCTGTAGAGGGACTTGGACTGATGGAACTTCGACTTGATTCCGCAATGCATGAAGCTGAGCAGCAGCAAGAGCAGACAAGGCGATTGAGCTTTGGGCAAGAAGTCCGATTCGAAAAGATGACGGCAGGGCAGGTTCGCTGTCGCCCTCGAGATGAAGACACGACAAGGCCTCTGGTGGAAGTCCAAGACCTGTCCACAACTCTTCAACAACGTCGGCCGCACCGGACGAGCTACGATCCACCTTGACGAGGCCCTCTGCCTTGACAGCGGAACTGCCATGACTGGTGCCGTGCTCGTGCCCCATGCTTGCGTCGTAGCGTGAGGGGAAGATCAGAAGAAGAGCAGATTCAAGGCACGATGACAGTCTTGATCGGGAAGAAAAGCATCCGAAGAGATGACCCGGGACTTCGCCGCATCATCAACCGAGGGATTGCGAGTGGGGAGCGTGAATCAGAGGGCGGAATTGCCGTATGAGGACGCGACCGAAAGTGCTGTGAAATCCCGATCGACGTGCCAAGTCTGGAGACTCACGTTCTCTACACCTCCATCTTTGCTTCTCCGCTCGTAGTTTTCACCTCCACAGAAGCGTACGACGTTCTTTCGAATGCGAGGAAGAAGACTGCGAGGGAACAGCAAAGTTCTATCTCAAGTTCTTAAGGCTCAACTCTCTCCGCGAAAGCTAGGTACGGTTTGACATTTTCGGAGCCGCCCACCTCCACCTACGACACCTCCGACAATGCCAAGCAGACCATTCCCAAGCCACCGCCTTCCAGACAACGTCCGCACCGCATACGACAGCGATCGATGCACCAGGTGCCTCCACATGGCTCGCTTCGTTGTGCCAGTTCCGTAGCCAAGATTACATCCAACATCTTGGTCGCGCTTACTTGCAGGGGTCCACATGCTACGTGACCCCGCAATGGAGGCCCGTGGGGTATTAGGGCCATCATTAATGTCTGGAGACCGGGACCGTGCCATCCTGATGCGGTGAATGTCTTCCGATCTTCGGCATGGAAAGCAGGACCGGATTGCCGTGACCATACAATTCTTGGTTCGACCGTGATTGATCTTACTGACTCGCTGATGAAAAGCCATGTGAACTACTGTCTAGGTTCAAGCCTCGAGAGTATCTTGCAATAGTAGGTACCCCACTACCCAACCTCTACTATGCCCTAATAGTGGCTGAGGTAGGTGGTGGTCGCCCTTATAAAAGGCATGCTAGATCCCAGTCAATAGATAGCTGAACCAACAGGCTTCACCTAGAAGATGTACAATCTGAAATCCAGTGTTGCAGCCCTTGTCCTGCTTGGACAGGGCATCTCTGCTCAGAACTCATCTTTCCAAAATTCTTCCTCTTCTTGGGATCACTCTCTCTACACCAGCAGTCCCGGTGTCTTCCCAAGCCGTATGCGAATTAAACCCGCTTTAGTGTTATCATGCTAACCCCATCCAGCAAACACAACTGGCATTGGTTGGGAAGATGCGCTTCAGAAAGCAAAAGACTGGGTCGCTCAGTTGACCTTGGAAGAAAAGGTCGCTGTGCTCACGGGCGAGCCGAAAGGCCCTTGCATTGGTGAGTCCCCATCCATACAATTTATTTACTACGCTTATACAAGACAGGCAACATTGCTCCCATTACTCGCGTTGGATTCCCTGGTCTTTGTCTGCAGGATGGTCCTCTATCGATCAGACAAGCCACATACGCATCGGTGTTCCCTGCAGGTATCGCTGCTGCTTCATCGTGGGATCGTGATTTGATTCGTCAGAGAGGCGAGTATCTTGGAGCAGAGTTCAGAGGCAAAGGTGCCCATGTAGCTTTGGGACCAGTGGTAAGCAAACTTTTTCTTGCCCTCCTGCTATATCACAACATCATACTGATCAATTCTCAGGCGGGTCCTCTTGGAAGATCAGCTGATGCTGGTCGCGGATGGGAAGGATTCTCTCCTGACCCATACCTTACTGGTATCGCCATGAAGGAGACCATCGAGGCTATGCAAGAGTCTGGTGTCCAAGCTTGTGCAAAGCACTGGATTGGAAACGAACAGGAGACGCAGAGAAATCCCGGTCTTTCACCCACGAACAAGACGATCGAGGCTGTTTCGGCAAACATTGACGATAGAACTATGCACGAGCTCTACATGTGGCCATTCGCCGACGCAGTCAAGGCTGGTGTTGCTTCTATGATGGTGAGTCATTCATTCGATCTGGACACTGACTGACACGCTAATGATCGTGCAGTGTTCGTACAACAGACTCAACGGCTCTTACGCTTGCCAGAACAGCAAGGCTATCAATGGACTACTCAAGGAAGAGCTTGGCTTCCAGGGCTATGTTATGAGTGATTGGGGAGCTACACATGGAGGTGTGGCTAACGCTGAAGCTGGTATGGATATGGACATGCCCGGCACTATCACGTTTTTCAAAGCTGGAACTTCCTACTGGGGCCAGAACCTCACCAACGCTGTGAACAACGGGACCGTGCCAGAGTCCAGAATTGATGATGCTGCTCACAGAATTATGACACCTTACTTCTTCCTTGGACAGGATCAGGATTATCCTCTAATCGACCCTACCAGCGGTCCCATCAATATTCTTGGTATCCAGCCTTACCTTGATACTTTCCAATACGGCGAGGCAAATGTCGACGTCCGCAGTAACCACGCTGATCTGATCAGAAAACTCGGATCCGCAGGTACTGTTCTTCTCAAGAACTCTAACAACGCTTTGCCTCTCAACAAGCCCAAGAACATCGCTGTGTTCGGCAATGATGCCGCTGATCCTGAGAATGGTCTGTACTCTCTGTCTCTGACTAGCAATGGTGACTTTGAATATGGTCATCTTGCTGTCGGTGGCGGTTCTGGCACTGGTCGTCTTACTTATCTCTCGACCCCTCTGGACGCTCTGAAGGCTCGCACCAAGCAAGATGGTACCCTCTTGCAGTGGAACTTGAACAACACTCTCTTGACAGACTCTACTCCAGGAGCCGCTTTTGGCGCAATCTATCCTTATCCTGACACTTGCATCGTCACAATCAAGACATGGGCTGCCGAGGGCTACGACAAGGTAAATCTGCTTCCTGACTGGAATGGCACAGCAGTGGTTGAAGCAGTAGCTGGCTGGTGCAACAACACCATCGTCGTGACCCACACTTCAGGTCCCATTGTCATGCCTTGGGCTGATCACCCCAACGTCACTGCTATCCTCGTAGCACACTTCCAGGGAGAGCAGTCAGGAAACAGCTTGGTCGACGTCCTGTACGGCGATGTTAACCCCAGTGCCAAGCTTCCTTACACCATTGCTTACAACGAGTCCGACTATGCTTTCGCTCGCATCACCAACTCTACCGAGCTGAAGCTCACTGAGGACCCCAACGCATGGCAAGCAGACTTTGAGGAGGGCCTCCTGATCGACTACCGTCACTACGACTACTATAACCTTTCTGTGCAGTACGAATTCGGATATGGCCTTTCCTACACCGACTTCTCTCTATCTGATGTCAAGATCGAGCGTCTCGCTCCCTCAAACTTGACTGCTCGTCCCGCAGCTGCTGCCACAGTACCCGGTGGTAACCCCACTCTCTACGACACCCTCTACGAGATCACGGTCAAGGTCAAGAATACCGGCTCCCTCGCTGGTGACGCGGTTCCTCAGCTCTATCTCTCTCAGCCAGTCGACGCCTCTTTCGGTCGTACTCCCACCCAGGTTCTGAGAGGATTCGAGAAGGTCGCGCTTGCTGCTGGACAAACCAGAACCGTCACTTTCCCTCTGATGAGAAGAGATTTGAGTTTCTGGGATGCCGTGCAGCAGCAATGGATCATTCCCTCTGGCAACTTTGGTGTCAGAGCTGGATTCAGCAGCAGAGATATCCAAGTCACTTCTGGCTTCAAGGTTCTGTAATGTACTCATGACGGAAAATCAGTATGTTGTTCGATGGGATTTGCTGATGTATATATGATCATAACAAATGTACGATTGAATCCCGCATCTTGCTAAACAGACTGTCTACAAGTGCTATGGTTTATGTGAAGAATATCGGTCAGAAGGTGCGTGTAACATTCCACGGCGGTGAGACCGCGCGTTGCATTCCCGATCAGCGGGCCGATGGATGCCGAAACAACACTTTGAGGCTGAAATTCAGCTTCAAACATATAAACCAAGGCCCCTCCTCAGCGTCTCCGCGTTTGTCTTTTCTTTCCATCTACTAGCTGTGCATGCTTAAATATGGTCCTTCCAAATCCTGGTCATGTCCCTGTGCTGGGACTGGGTGCCCATAGTCCAATTTCGATCGCAGTACAGGCCACGTTGGCGTGCTAATAACACCCGCTGGAAGTCTATTCCGCACAACAATATGATCGCATGGTAGGCACTTTGTCTGGAGCATCAGGAACTATCTGCTACTACCTATTCCTCGAGGAGCCGGCCGAACAAAAGAAATACCTGCCGTGAAGCCACTTGTTCCGTTCCGCGCATGCCAGGACTCGATGAATCGACCTCATAACACCATGAACATGAGCCGCGCTACAATTCCGCTGCAACCTGGGCGGTCTAAACTTGTGCTTATCACCTGGATGCTTGAGGAATGCCAACAACGTACAAGAATTCGTCAATGCCAAGCAACACCGCTGCAGCCAACAAGTAAGCTAATCGTCTATACACACCATGGACCATCTCAATACTTCCCTCCTCATGATAACCTTCAAGCTGTTATCCAAGGCGATTTTCATGACATCCAATAAGTATGGGTTCGAAGTTGCCATCTTGTTCTCAGGCGATAATCCGTCAAGGAAGGGGCAACAGCTGCATTCTGCCAAGCGCAGATCGGTATCCGAGAGGAATCATGGATTCCAGACAACTGGAACAATATTCACCGACGCACCGGAACGATGCGAATGATACGAGAGTAGTGATTGCCCTTGCTCATATCAGCACCGTTGAAGATGTCGACCTCGGAATGTAGGGCCCAGCATAGCGTCCAGCTTCAAAGATCTGGCTTTTCTCTTGTCTATCCTCGTTCTTTGATCTTACGTCGTACATTGGTCTCTGAACAATGCGATTTTGCGTGTGTGCTCTTCTGGGACTTTTCTGTCTTTTCAGTGTCAATTGTGCACAGTCATCATCAGTCGCTACATCGCATACCCTACACAACGATTCGAGTACCTGCAGCCGTAGGACGTCAATCTGGGCTGTGTACACCTCAGGCTCTTCGACTTACTTGTTCAAGATGATAGCAATACTCACCAAGCCTCGGCAGCATCTACGACGCACACACGCGTATGTGATGTCACAACTGTTTGGCAGACTGACTATACCTCGACTGTTTACAGCTCGCGCACCTCAACTCTATATGTATCGAACGTGTTCACCATGGCCTGCGAAGGGAGTGGTACATCAGACGTGTGTCCGATGCCAAGCACAATAACAATCACAGAGCCGGCCTCAACTGAGTCACCCCTTCCTTTAAAGAGTGCTCCGTCAGATCAATCCGATGGCGGCGCTAAGGCAAGTGCAAGTACAGTGACCGTCACTTCGTACTTGCCGGCTCTAGCTTGTCCGTCAAACTTTACGGTACCCAGTCAGTACTCGACACGGAACACCATCGCCACACTATCAGCAACCGTGACTTCTGAGATATCTGGTTCCATCACGACATCGATGATATATTGGACTGCGATATGTCCGATCAGCAATGCTTCCTCAGCGGGTCAACCATCCTTTTCGATGGACTCCGATGCGCCCTTGACGCTCTACTCGGTCTCGACCAAATACATCAGCGCGACGTGCGAAACGGTTAACAATTCACCGCCTGTCACCACTTCAACGTATCTTCCCGAAACCAACGCAGCAGCCTCATCGGACACGATATTCTTGTTAACAGCAGCCACGCGGGAAAATTTTACAACTACGATATATACGCAAGACTCAGTCTGCAATGCGAACTCCACAGGTCCCGTCACAGCATGGAGTAATTTCACCACGACCATCTACACGGGCAATGCTTCAAATGCATATGATTTCGAAGCGACTATTTCGGGGACACGCTACACTACAATATACGAGCCAGACGTGACTGTCACGCTATCTGGATCTACTGTCACAGCTTGCGCATACGATGACTTCGGTAATGATGATGATGGTGACTCTGATGGACAGTGGAGCTCATTCTTGGCCACCACCACCATAACTTCCACGCCAGCACCAACCGTTGTGGCGAATCTTGGATTCGAGAACGGAACACAGAATCCCTTGAACAGCACTAAATCAGATCCTTACATTGTTGCACAAATCGCCACATCCAATGACAGTACGCCCCTCACAGCATATACCGGAGAGAGCTATCTGTGAGTCCCCTTGATAGCTCGTCAGGCCATTCATCGACATCTGCAGATTCTTAACTTTCAGCGACGGCACGACCCCTGCAGCCCTACTCCATCGTCGACAGAACACCAATCAACCTATGGTCTACAACGCTACACAGTCCTTCTCTACGATATCAGACACCGAGTATCATCTCTCTGCTGCGGCCATCATGGCACAGGATGGACCCTCGCCTCCAAGCTGCACGATCAATATTTGCGCGACGAACAGTGATTGCAGTGGAGCTTCACCACTGACCACGAACTATACCACCTACTCGTATACATACCTCGCAGAGGTCTCTGCCAACTACACTGTAGCCACTTTTAGCATCGCTTGTCTGGGACCGGCTTATGTAGGTCTTGATGAGAACTCCATCACTGCCAACACCCGAGAAGCTGAGGATCCCACGCCTCCGACAATTAGCGATACCTCTGGTACTACCGCGCCCTCGGGAACAAATGGAGACCTCGGCGGATCATCCTCTGCAGCTCTAGATTCCGGTACTCTGTCAGGCCAAAGTGTTCGCACAGTGACCAGGACAGTTGCCAGGACTCGCACAGCCACTGCAACATACTCTACAGTCTACTACTATACCGCGACACAGTATGTAACATCTACGGAACCCCAGAGCAATTTTATCTCAAGTCAGCTAGTGCCTACGACTGTCGTGGAGACTGCCACTGCATATCAAAACTTGACCTTGACGAGCACAACCACAATCACTCAGACTGCGACCACAAATCAGATAAGCACTGCTTATGTTACGGAGACATCCCGAGAAGTTCAAACCATGGTCGGACCACCAGTCACAGAAACCACTGTCGTACCATATTCAACTTATGTCTACGAAACTCTGGTCTCTATGGTCCATTCGAATGCCAGCACAATCACATCGGTTGAAACTCGCCTGAGTACTGTTTTTTCAACGATCGTACAGACTTTGTCACAGAACATAACATCGCGAGAGATCACGACAGTTTCGGGCAGTGTCATCACGTAATATGTTACGAGCACCAGCCTGCAACCGACAACTGTGATTCAGACCAGCATCACTACTCTTCCACCGTCAACGCTCTACATAACCGCGACGAGCTTGTTGCCCTACAATGTCACGTATGTGTCGAGTTATCTTACGACGCTCAACATCACCCAGACCTTGCCACAAGCGACTGCTACCGCCACGACCACCTCTCAAGTTGTTTCAACACAATTAGTGCCAGTTACGTATACTACCGAACTTTTGCGTACCTCGACATATACAAGCTCGATCGCGGGTCCCACGAGTCTTATCTACTCTACGGTGGAGGTTGTCTACACATCGATTTCAACTTACGTAAGCACACTGATCAGGAACGAGACGATTCTCTCGGTCCTGCCTGCTTCGACGACGACGATACCAGGTCCGACCAGTTATTTGACAATGACGACCGAGATTCTGCGCACGTCGACCTATACCAGTTCAATCCCGGGCCCGACAAGCATCGTTTACTCGACTGTTGAGGTCGTGTACACGTCAACTTCGACTTATATCAGCACTTTGATAAGAAATCAAACTCAGTATCAGACTGTCCTTTCAAGTTTGCCTGCTTCGACCATTCTGCAAACAACGACTGTTCCAGGTCCAACAAGCTATCAGACTGTGACATTGACCTCGATATTACCCGCTTCGACCGTGGTCACGACTCAGCTATCGATTTCTAGTGCTGCTGGAGTCACGAGCACCTACTACACAACGCATATTGTGACTCAACCTGCAAGCACATATACATATATCTCGACGCTGATAAGTACCGAACCTCGCACAATCACAGCAACCAGCTATGCTCCTCCGACTACTCTACCTGGGCCTACCAGCTATCAGACTGTGACACTAACATCGACCCTACCAGCATCGACGTTCTTGACGACGCAGACCGTCACATCAAGCGCTCCTGGGACGACCGCAATCTCGACATTCATAACTACCTACTATGTGACTTTACCAGCCAGTTCTTACACTTACACTACTGTCATCGTGAGCACCTCAATCTCGTACGCAGCAACGCCTGGGACCCCATCCCCACAGACTGTCACCTTAATAAGCACCCAACCCGCGTCCACCTTCTTGACCACCCAGACCGTCACATCGAGTGCACCTGGAACCACGGCAGTGTCAACCTACGTAACGACATATTATGTCACATTACCAGCTAGCTCGTACACATACACGACTGTCGTGATCAGTACCTCGGTATCATACGCACCCACGCCGGCAACACCGCCTGCCCAAACAGTCACCACGATCTCTTACGCTGCCACACCAGCCACCCCGTCTCCCCAAATCATCACTGTGACGAGCACACAGCCAGCGTCGACTTTCGTAACGACGCAAACTGTTACTTCGAGTGCTCCTGGCACCACGGCAATCTCGACGTATGTGACGACGTATACTATCACTCAGCCAGCCAGCTCCTTTACATATATAACAACGCTGATTAGTACGCAATATGCCGCGACACCAAGCCCGCAGACACAGACAACGACTCTGGTCACAACTTCGTATGCTGTGACTCCCGCGACACCAGCAACACCTCCTGCGCAAACCCAAACACAGACTCTCACCTCAATATCATACGCTGCAACGCCAGCGACCCCAGCAACTCCTCCAACTCGGACATACACCCAATATGCGGCTACTCCGGCGACCCCTGCTTCACCCCCTGCGCAGACTCGAAACAGATCCAGACTCAGACCCAGACGCAGATCCAAACTCAAACTCAAACACAAGTCCAAACGCAGACTCAAACACAGGTCCAAACACAAACCCAGACCCAGATCCAGGTGCAAACCACGACTCTTTACTCCACTGTCACTGCGACAGCTCCTGCTCAAACCATTTCGACTACCAGTACCACTACCAGTACGACCACGCTCACTAGCACAGTCACAAGCACTGCCTCACCCGTCCCTGTGCGAGCTGATGGAAGGTGTGGACCTGGCTTTGGCAACGCTCCGTGTGATCAGTACAATTACGCTCCCTGTTGCTCGTGAGGACACCTGCCCTCTTGTATGATCTCTTCTTTGCTGACTTGAATAGACAATATGGCTACTGTGGCAATTCGACTGCTTACTGCGCAGTATCTCAGGGTTGTGTCTCTGGCTGCACAAATGTAAGTGCTGCACTGATGAACGACAGAGCTCATTCCAATGCTTATACAAAAGTCCCAGTACCCTGCAACCAACAACCGCTTCGTCAACACGAACAGAACTGCGATAGTGGGCCCACTTCCATCAGGACAAGGCAGCGACGGAGTTCCTGTTTTCAATGTCCCAATACCCGTCACCATGTGCGGCATTACTACTAGCACTGTGCAGATGAGTGTCAACGGGGTGAGACTCATATATCCGGTTATCGAGAACGCACGCTTATCTTTGTTAATAGATTTTCGCCATTGCGGGCCTGAACGGTATCAACGGCAATGCATGGGACAACACGCATCTTCCAGTGCAAAATAGCAAGGTCCTTATCGCGGGCGTGTTTGCGTACTGGGACGACCTCTACGTCAACGGAGGTGGCAACTATACCCAAGGTCTATTCTACACGGTCACCAAAAGCTCGACTCCTGGAAACCGCAACATTAGCTTCGAATGGTACGCGAATAGATATGGAGACACAACCAAGATTTATCGATTTACCTTGACGTTCTTCGAGAACCGGCCGAATACATTTGTCTTGCAGTATCTCACATCGGACGAGAGAGGGACGGGAGCAACTATTGGATATCAATGCGATAACTGTAAGCGTCAACACCTCTTTCGCGCGGGATCTGTCTTGGAGTATGTCTGCTGACTGAATCATTCTTGGCCAGCCAATGTCACGAACAATTACTACGAGTACTCTTACAACGCAGCAACCGTACCAGCAGGCACACAGCTGATGTTCGACAACAACACTGCCAATCCGGTATTTGTCAGCTCCAACTTCACCACGACCTATGTGCAAAGATTCGCTCGGAGACTCAGATCTATACGTTCGCTCCCAGGGCGTATGGCACGCAGTTTGTGGAATTTCAGAACATCTCGCAGGGCTTCAGAGCCACAAGGTGGTTTGAAGATGATGGAAATGCCGGAGGTCGGAAGTCTAGGAATCGATCCACACGTACGAACGGACAGAGCGGAGAATGGCTCCTTGATCTGGAGGGTCTTAGACCATTAAGTATATAGAAAATCTAGGCATCCTTAAGCTTAATGTTATGGATTACGAGCCTCGAAATTTTGCTAGTCCTCTTCTTACGTTTGAAGAACTAATCAAGGCAAGACGGAGAGTAAGCAACGGTCAAAATGATTTAGTGGAGAGCATACCAAAACAAAACGTACAGCAGCAGGGATTCCCACGTGGTCACCCACCGTAGTACTAATCTGCCGTTCAACTGCTTATGTATGGCAGAGCGGACGGGATGCCCAGTTTTCAGCTGACTGTGGCCGTACGTGCAATCAACTTTGTTCTTTGCGTATATATCACAGCACAAATTACTGGAGGCTTACCGAAGGAGTGGACCCCCTCCGGTATCCAACGCTGGAAGCGGACCTCAAGGCCAAGCTCGTCGCACAGCGGACGTTATCAGCGACTCGAACCTCGCACTCCGCTCTCAAGTCTTTTGAGCTCAACTTAGGACTCTATTCCCGTCAAGACTGTCGGTCAAGCAGGCAGCTCAATCCGCGGACTGAATTTTCGCTACGCGAATCGTACACGTCCTAAATATAGGCGTCTTGGCAGGCCCTACTGCATGCTGAAAAGACTGTGCTCAGCCGGCCTGGTCCACTTCCGCCTAAGGCCCATCGAGTCCGCCGCAAAATTGCATCTCGACGTCCTCCCAACAACTCGATTCAAGATTAGATTAGTGCTAGACCTCGTAAAGGGCTGCAATGACGGCTCATATAGCGCTACAAGTTGGTAGCGAGTGGATCGCACTCCTGCTATGTAGACTTTGCATGGCCAGTCTATCTGCTCGTGATGTCCTTACACACAAGTCCAGTGCCACCTCAAAATGCGCTCTTCATTCACTGCCGCGGTGTTGTCTTTGTCGGCTCTTGTACAGGCTGATGCCACTACAATCTGGGCAACCAAGACAGTATCCGTTTGTCCCACTCAGGATGTAGTCTTTTCGACCGCTGGATATGCCCAAACCGGACTCGTTGATACCACTCACACAATCACGCAAACAGTTTACGCACAACCCTCTATCGTCACCGTGTACGCACAGCCTTCTACCGTCACCGTCACTGCGGACAAGGTCACCGTAACACAGACGGTCTTGGTTGGAACTCAGGCTCCTGGCAGCACCAAGTACACCGAGTCCTTCTCGAACGCGCCCACTCAGAACATTGGTGCGGCTTCGACAAGTGTTCCTTTCAGCAGCGTCAAGTCTGCTCCATATGGATTCCAAAACACCACGGTCACACCTGGTATTTACCAAAACGCCACAGGCCCTGTCAGGTTCTCAACCTCTACCCTCGCCTCTATACGCACACTCAATGCCACTGTCTCCGAGCTTCCCGTGGTCACACCTGTCGCTACCTACAGCGCTACTAGATCTTCGGTCCCTACCATTTCCCCTGCATTGGGCCAGAATGCGACTATCTCTGGATATTTGACTTCCGCAATTCTGTCGTGCCCTAACGGCGGAGGAAACTCCACGCTTCACATGACTAGCACTGACACGGGAGCCGCTCTTTCCGTCGTGTACATCACGCCCATTGCAGCTACAGTCTATACGACCACTACCGTAACTTCGACATCGACCATTCCCACCAAAGCAGGTTTCTTGCCCATTGTCGACACAACCGCCACAGTCTACCCTGGAGCCAATGCCAGCGAATACCCTGCTTTGACCCCCGACAGCGGTCTCACTAAGCGCGCCATCGAAGAGCCTGCCTCTCCTTGCACCAGCGCCGTGACTATATTTGCCGTCCAGAGCGATGCAGCCACCAGCACCTTGCCACAGCAAACTGTAACAAGCACAGCTACCTCTGTAGTCACGGTTCCTTACTACGCAGCCTGCGGTGCTTCGAACCTTATCAACAAAGACCCCGTGACCGGCGGACAGATCGATGATTTTGGTGCCCTCGCAAACAAGTGGACCAACAACGCCACTTACCTGTACAACTTCACCAATGCCTATGACTGCTGCGCCATGTGTCAGGAAGATGAAGGTTGTGCCTACAGCGTTTTCAGCCCTGACCTCCACGATCTCAGCGTTGCGTTCTCCGCGAAGACCAACACATGTATCCTGACCTACTGGGACACCTGCAACGTGGCCAACAACCAAGCACAATGGTACGCAATTGGACAAAATCAGTACGAATACACCGTGAGCAACGGCAACTGTGGCTTCCTGAGCCGCCATCGCGATCCGAGATGTCGTTTTGTCTATCGCGACAACGATGTGGTGTGCGACATCAACTGTGATGGCTCGTACAGTCAGCATATGACTTATGCTGAGTGGGAGGCTGCACCGGCGTTGGGCGAATGCCCTCTGGTGCCTCAGGCCTAAGGACGAGTTCATCAAATACAAGGATTGTGATCCACCCATGACAATCATGATCTTCTATGGCAAAAAAAACCAAAATTACTCTCACAATCTCTCGGTGCTTGTTTTCCATGGTCCCACTATGAATTGGATGCGGAGGAAATGCTTCGTTGATATGTACAAGTAGACGTTACGAGTCGTAAGAAGGAATGTCTTGGACTGAAAGCGGGGTACACTCCTTTTGTCTCTGAGCCCTTTCCCTCGGCCAAACATATAACGTATGTCTAGCTGCTTTGATTGATTCAATTTTGCTACATACTTTACCAGTGCAATATCTTCGTAGTGTGCGACAAAAGTAGGTCGCCTTACTCGTACACCGCCCTTGCCCAATCTCCGCAACATGAAACATGAAGAGTCAACTTACCTGCTTGTCCACGCAAATTTCATCACATCCATCCTATACAACAACCAGATTATGTATTCTACAGTCCGTCGCCAAGTCTCCAAGCTTACCTCGAGCAGACAGAACAAGAGGTCTCGAGCCAACATGACCGAATCCCCGACCACCCCGCTCTTGCCCACCACAGACCGGCGCCGCAAGGCCTTGAGCAGCGCCTGGAATGATTTCTGCGACTTTGCGCTGAGAGATAATGTGCTTGAAGTAGCTGTGGGACTTATCCTCGCGGCTGCATTCAGTACTGTGGTGTCCAGCTTTGTCAGCGACATCTTGTTGCCTCCGATCTCGCTGTTGCCGTTCTTGAGTCGCAATCTGGATGAGAGGTTTGCGACGCTGAAACATGGAGGCAATGCGACGGCGAAATATAATACCGTGCAGTTGGCTTTGGAAGACGGAGCTGTTGTCATGGCTTATGGGTGAGTCTTTTGACTTTCTTTTCTGTCTCCTCTTCAAAGTCCCATCGGAATTGACTCCGGTATACAAGAGGACTTTGAGAGCTGATACACTACAGGACTTTCTTGAACAAGGTGTTCAAATTTCTGGGTATAGGTATTGCGCTCTATGCTATTGTCAGACTGTACATCTACTGCAGTGATGACGAGGCCATCATCAAGCATGAGAGGAAGTGTCCGTATTGTCGCAAGAAGATCAGTATGAAGGTTTGCATTTCCTCCCTTTTTGCATCGAGACAAACGCCTGACTGTGAACAGGCAAAGCGGTGCTTCTTGTGTACCAGCTGGCTAGATGGACGAGAAGATACAGTTGCATCAGTCGGCACATGATCGGAAGCCAGTGAGTGGTGCATCAACGCACACCGGAGTCGTCTCCCGTTGACATCATAACGACACGAGGAACGACACTTTGCTGCCTAGAGGGAACATTGTCGACCTCTAGCAGCCATCAGCTCTAGTGATCGAGGGTGCACGGTGACGGAGATTTGTAGCCTGCAGCAAACGCTACCCATGTCGTGGTGAATCTGGTTCTGTACAAGTTGTTATGATCGAGATGATGATGAATTTCTCGCGGCTCCGTCTTGGCCCTGCACGAGACAGCAGGTACAAAAAACAAAAGTCGATGAATATAGAGCGAAATAGGCAGGTCGACATGACCTACACAAGGACTTTACACAAGATGTTGCATCAGTCGCCGTCCACCAGTAGAGTGCAGGGGACCGAGCGGATTCCTACAGATTTGTTCTTCCTGTGTGCACGTCGAAATTCTTGATTGTTCTTGCACTGCAGCACAGACCCACTTTTTTCCTGCGGCCGAACTGTCGTGCTTCCTTTTGCCGCCGGAAGCCTAAGACGACACCTCCGTTCCTTCCTATCGATTTCTCACACCCACTCTGAGACTGCTTTCTTGGATTTCGCGAGGGCTATCGCGCATTGCCATGGTGGTATGGTGTAATATCGCATATAGCGACTGGACTCGCCTCGGCTTGTCAAAGTCAAGCAACAAAGCTCAGACTTGACCCATCCTCTAAGCTTTCCTGGGCAGGTGCTACTGATTAGCCCCCGGATCTATCCCCAGGGACCGGACCATGACGGCATTGTTTATCTGCGTTTACGAGGTCGTCAGACTTCAACCTGCCTAAGCAGGGAAAGATCACTGCAGAGCTATGTGAATCTTAGCAGGCGATGCGACGCAGTGAGTTGCGCGATTTGCTGGGTGGCACGCGAGGTGGGCACCAAGTGAGGGAAGCCGCGAGCGAGCGAATGGCCTATAAACTCTGGCATGCCCGCGCAAGCTCGATTTCCTCTGAGCATCCAACATTCCTGGAGCATCGATTGTCAGCATTTTTATCATGCGCTTCTCCCTGCTTCAGATCGGCGCCGCCCTCGGGTTGGCTGCCTCAGTCAGTGCATCTTCTTCGCCTGGCCGCAATGTCTTCGAACGCGCCGAGCAACTGAGAGCAAAGGCTCCCATCATTGAGAAGAGAGAGATTGGCAAGCCCTTCGAGCACCCCAGACTACAGAAGAGAGCTTCGCCCTACCTCAACAATGTCACTGAGAGTGAGTCTTGCTATCGTCAACCAAGCTTTGCACAGTGACTGATGCTCTCACAGAGTTCTGGGTCAACGGATCGGCCATTCCTGATGTCAAGTTCGACGTCGGTGAGTCGTACGCTGGTCTCTTGCCCATCAGCGGTGCCGCCAACGAGACTCGTGAGCTGTTCTTCTGGTTCTTCCCTTCGACCAATCCCAACGCCACAGAAGAGATTGCCATTTGGTTCAACGGTGGTCCTGGTTGCAGTTCGCTCAGTGGTCTCCTGACTGAGAACGGTCCCTTCACCTGGGAAGCCGGAACTCTTGAGCCTGTGCAAAACCCCTACACATGGGTCAACCTCACCAACATGCTTTGGGTTGAACAACCCGTTGGTGTCGGTTTCTCCCAGGGTGTGCCCAACATTACCAACGAAGTTGAGCTCGGTCTAGAGTTCGCTGGCTTCTACAAGCAGTTTGTCGATGCCTTCAACCTTCACAACTGGAAGGTCTACTTGACTGGCGAATCCTACGCCGGTTTCTATGTACCTTACATTGCCGATGCTTTCATCAACGCCGCCGACACTGTTTACTACAACCTCAAGGGTATTGCCATCAACGACCCCATCATTGGCGACGAGACAGCCCAGCAGCAGGCTGTCATCGTCCCTTTCGTCGACTACTGGGAGAACCTCATCTACCTCAACGAGACTTTCCTCCAACAGATCCACGACCGTGCTGATCAGTGTAACTACACCTCGTACTTGGAGAAGTACCTGACCTTCCCTCCCCCCCAGGAGAAGTTCCCCATTCTTCCCGACCCCTACTCTTCCGACACTTACGCCTGCGATATGTTCGACACCGTCTACGAGGCCATCCTGCTGGTCAACCCCTGCTTCAACATCTACCACATCACCGAGACCTGCCCCCACCCTTGGTCCGTCCTCGGAGGTGTCAACACTGGCGACTACATTCCTTCTGGTGAGGTCGTCTACTTCAACCGCACCGACGTTCAGAAGGCCATCAACGCTCCCGTCGGCACCAACTGGCAGCAGTGCACCAGTATCAATGTCTTCGGTGGTGCAAACAACAACCAGTCGTTGAGCGACACCAGCAAGGGTCCCGCTCTCGATGGTACTCTTCAGCGCGTCATTGAGTACACCAACAACACCATCATTGGTTCCGGTAACCTTGATATGCTCCTGTCCACCAACGGTACCCTTCTTGCCATCCAGGGTATGTCATGGAACGGAAAGCAGGGTCTTCAGGAATACCCTGGCAAGGAGTTTGACGTCCCTTACCACCCCGAGTACAACGGTGGTGCTCTTTCCGGAGCTGGCAAGGTCGGATACTACGGATCTGAGAGAGGTCTTACCTTCTACTCTGTCCAGCTTGCTGGCCACGAACTTCCCGGCTACGCTCCTGGAGCTGCCTACCGGTCCATCGAGCTCCTTCTCGGACGTATTGACTCACTCGCGTATCAGGGAGATTTCTCCACTCAGACTGGCAACTTTACTGGCAACGGTACTATCTACGGCCAGCAGAAGATCTTCTAGATAATTCACGAAGCCAGATGGTTGCCTCCTTGGCGATGCGTACAGTGTACAGCTCCCTAGTTGGCTTTCTGAGGCGATGTGTCAGGCGTCGATTTGAGATTGACGCCGTAATGAACCTTGACGCTGCAGTTCTGTAATTAATAGAATCATCACTTCAGAAGAATGAAATGACAAACCAAAAGTCTATTAAGTGCGTCGCGTTCCCGATCTTTCAGCGTGATAGGGCTTGACTCCGTTCATTGTCGTCGGCATAAGTTACCACTTCTGTCGTGTCAGTATCGTGTTGCTAACACAGGCGCTGATATGGATACTGATGCCCACGCCTGGTCCTGATAGGCCAACCCCACTTTTCCGCCTCGGCAAAGATAGGCCTCCTCCTCTCACTGCAATCATGAATCGCTCATGGCGGGCAAGGCTATGTTTCCCGTTGTCGGAGAAGGTAAAGAGATGTTATCTAAAACCCGAGATTCGATAAGCTTCCGGTATAGAAGGTGACGGCCGGACGGTGATAACGCGTCTTGCATTCCCGCTTCTCTATCTTCGGTGTCTCGATTGTCTATATCTTGCTAAGAGTGCCGTCGGTTTCGATACTGGATACTCGACATAACACGGCAAAATATGTCTAACACCAGGGAACATATCGAAACTGCATCTGCGACGAATGGCACAACCAATCCAACCACCGACGTCGTCATAATCGGCGCCGGTCTCGCCGGTCTGACCGCCGCCCGCGATGTCCTCGCCGCAGGACTCTCCTGCATAATCCTCGAAGCCCGCGACCGCGTCGGCGGCAAAACCTGGTCTCAATCGCTTTCCGACAATAAAGGCGTAGTTGATCTGGGAGCTGCGTGGATCAACGATGTCAATCAGACTCAAGTGTACGCATTGGCTAAAAAGTACAAAGCGGAGTTTATTGAGCAAAACACCACGGGTGATTGCGCTATCCAAGATGCAGAGGGTGAGATAGGCAAGTTTGCTTATGGAGAGTTGCCGCCTGTGAGTTTTCGCTTCTCCCGGCGTGTGGGTTAGGTGAAAGGTACCGTCAAGCTAATCTACGGCATGCTTAGTTCGACGATGCAGCAAAAGTAGATGTTGCCCGCATCCGCGATATGTGCGAAGCCGATTGCCAGGCCCTGGACACCTTCAACCCATCCTCCGATACCCTGGACTCCATGACTTTTGAGCAATACCTGCTTTCCCGCAACGCAAGTCCCACAGCACTTTCCACAGCAACAGTCTGGACGCGAGCAATGCTGGGCCAGGAACCGAAAAACCTGTCAGCGCTTTATTTTCTCAATTACTGCAAGAGCGGCGGTGGATTGCTGCAGATGCGGTCGGATAGAAAGGGTGGAGGCCAGCATTTGCGCGTTAGACAAGGGATGCAGTTGTTTTCGTACGGTTTGGCTGCAGAAATGCCAAAGGGTGTGATTGAGCTGGAAACTGCAGTGACAGCTATCAACAATAATACTGGAAATGGGCTTCTGGAAATCCATGCGGGAAACCAAGTCATCAAAGCCCGCAAAGTGATTAATACTGTTCCAACACCAGTATTGCGAAATATTTCTTTTTCGCCAGACTTGCCAGAGGGGAAACGGACGTGGGTGGAAGCGACAACATATGGCTACTACACAAAAGCAATGATGGTATTTGCCTCGCCCTTTTGGGTGGAAAGGGGCTTTTGCGGTCTTACGCAATCATTCATCGGTCCGGCGGGAGTGATACGAGATACTTCTTCGCCGGACGACGATAAACACATCTTGACTTGTTTCCTCGGCGGCACACCTGGATTCGCATGGTCTGATCTCTGCACTGCTGACCGCGAAAAAGCACTGCTGCAGCAGATAGCACGACTCTTTGGCATCAGTAGAGAAACTGCAGAAAAAGAGTTCTTGCAGATGGTTACTTATGAGTGGTCGAAGGATGAGTATTCGGGATATGGATGTCCTTGTACGGTGTTACCTCCTGGTGTGCTTTCGAAGGTTGGAGGAGGTAGCCTCAGGGAACAATGGAAAGATGTGCACTTTGCGGGTACAGAGACTGCTGGAGAGTGGAAGGGGTATATGGAAGGTGCTGTGAGGAGTGGAGAAAGGGCAGCCAAAGAAGTCATCAGCGATCTCAAATGATTTTTGTGCTTTGTTGTTATCAATGACAAGCTATTTGTCCTAAGCTTAGATGGTGGTTCGTGGCATGGGAGAGTATGATAGACAGTGGGAATTACCGTCCGTGATAGACACCATCTTCCTTTCCTTCAGCACTCTCGATATCCTCTTCAATACCCCTATGTCCTGTAAGGCAAAGCACGATCGCCTGCGCAGACGCCTCGAAAGTAGCCCTCACGGTACACACTGGCGCTTCTATTACTGCTGACACAAGCAGCACGGTATCGTCCTTTTGCGGTCTCTCGACCATGATCATAACGTAGTAAGGAACAATCTCTGAGTCGGTGTCTTCGCGAAGCCTGAGGAGCATTTGGCTACATTGCTCTGGTGTCTTCGAGACGAACGGCGAGTCTGGGTCACTTTGAGCCTCTACTGGCACCGCCGACGGTTTGTCGTAACAGTGATCGATCCTGTCGACAAAAACAAAATTCCATTTTCCGCCTGGTCGATATCACTATCCATCAAAAGACGATTCATGATCTGCACCATAAGTCAGAGTAGAATTCCCGGCGGGGCACGCGTCTTTATCTAGTGTCGCCGCGCACACGATAGGAAATGACATTCTTGGATCTTGAAAGCCAGAGGTAGGCGTATCGAAAGAGATGGCGGTCAAAAACTCTTTTACTGACTAAAATTGTAGAGAGTTTCGCGGCTTCAACGTCAACTCGCTTGCGTTCGCGATCAACGCCGCCGCGGAAGAGGCCAATCATTGCCTGATCAGTCCTTACGTTCTTGGTTCATTGAAACATCAAACACTTCGAACTGTTCAGAATAGACAACTTAGTAAGAGATATAGCAGGTGATGTGATTCGTTATATCATTCCATATGCACTAATCATCATGCCACCCTATCGAAAAGCCTAGCATACTCCAACACCAATCTCAGAACCACCAACTCGGTATCAACCTCTCTCAACACCTTCCCAACCCACTGAGTCGAACTCTTCGCAATATCAGCACCAATCTCATCTCCCCGCTGCGTCGATCCCAGAAATCTCATCATCTCCCAAATCTCGTTGCCGTCCAGCGACAACGGAATAAAATGTACCCAAGGAACCAACCAATCATCATGCCACTCTTTGAGAATCGTCTGCTTGACGACTGCAGAGTTTGAGCGCAGTAAACGGTAATAGCGGCCTGAGAAGCCATTGCCGTCCATGTCGAGGACGTACTTGCTGCCTTGGGAGGCGGACATTGCGGTGTCGCCTTTGTCGGCGAAAGCCCGTTTCATTTCTTCGCAGGAGGAATCATCGCATTGTACGATGCCGTTAACAAAGATGGTGAGGAGATTTTGCAAGGAAGTCGAGTTGGCGGTGACTTGCTTCCAGTCTTTTCTACCTTTGGTTTGCTCAAGTAGAGTTATGTTGTGAGGTCCAGTCTTTCGCATGGTGTTGAGAACCATTCTTTGGCGTTGCATGCCACGCCAGTTGTCGGGTGTGTTTCTTCCGCCTGTCGTGGAGCCTGTCCAGTAGATGTTGTTTTTCTTTTCCTCCCAGTAGGTATCTTTTTCGGCATTGTAGTCGCCCCAGTGTGCTCGGTAGTAAGGGCTAGGGAACATGATATCCTGGAAGGTTGAAGGTGATGCTTGAGACCATACCGGCACAGGAGCATGTATGAGTCTTAGAGTATCAGGATTGTTGAGGAACGCGTATTCCTGTTCAAAGTCGCGGTGCGTACAGACGTCTTGACTTTCGGTGATGTTGGACACAAACTCGATTCTGTCGGTGTGAGGGGTCGTAGTGTTGCATCTTGCTGGTGATGATGCTGCGCAGGATAATGTTACGTTTGTCCAAGGATGTTCATGACTTAACGTGAGGACATCGACCTTGGCCTTGTGATCGGTCTTTCTTGTTCCGTTGGCAAGCAAGTCTGCCGGTATCACAACCTTAGACTCGTCAAACGTGTTGACCAAGATTGTGGTGTTGGGCAATATGGCCATATAGGCAGGATCTTTCGACAACCAGCTGTTGATCGAATCGCCAAAATAGGATCCAGGTTTATCAGCACTCCAAGCAATCTTCGAGCTTGTGATGTTGACTTCGACTAACTCTGCCAGATCACGAGGCATTGCAGCGAAAAACTGCTTCAAGACAGATGAGTCGATCTGGAGAAAAGGATCAAACGCCTTAGTCATGCCATCGAATTCGTCAATAAGCACAAGACCTTTCTTCAACGCGAGCTCTACCCACTCTTCGAATCCAGCTGGAGGCTCTCGCTGGTAGCGTCGGCGATATTCAATCACTGCCTCTGCTGGGGTCTTTGACTGGCGGGAGAGCATTTCTTCGTGTTGACGTTTGCCGTTCAGATGTAGACTCTCAATCGGATGCAATCTTGGGGTGAGATCAGGTAGGTGCAGCATCGAGGCAGCAAAGGCTAGGAATGGTGCCACCATGATGAGACATGAGGCCCACAGAGGAATCTTCGCAGGAGGGGCCATAGAAATGACACAAATTGTAATCGCAGATGTAACCACAAAGGTGGCTGCGAACACTGAGCTCTGGTCTTGCATTATTAGTGCGTGTGAAATTCCCAGCGCAGCCAGCTGACTGGTGGCGGAGGCGACAGCGAAACCTGAGGGTACCTGAATGTTCAGTTAGCACTTGCCTTGTTTGAGGAACAGTTCCAGTGACGCACCAAATAGAAGATGGATGCTAGGCGCACTGCCTGCATTACACCTGCCAGTATAGTTGTAAACGACTTGTCAAACTGACCAGGCGTAAAGGTCACAAGCACCGTAGCAACGAAGAACGCCTGAGTAGAAATCTTTGCCGCCAACTGCCAGTCAATAGATTCCAACGCTTGTTTCGTTCCTGTGTGTTGTGTCGTTTTGGTAACCGATGTTCGGAGGAGGATAATCCAGGCCATCGACATGCAAAGTAAGAAGCCCAGTCCAGTTGATAGTAGCCATGGACGACCTTGTTCTGTTGATATGCTGTGGTAAAGTATCCGAACGACTCCAAAGCTGAGTGCAATACTGTAGGCGAGGCGAACGACAGGCCAAATGCTGGAAGGCTCCACTTCCACGACAGAAAGCTCAATGCTGCCCTTGTGGCTCAGACAACTGGCTGTTCGTCTATCGTGAATTGTCAGTCGATGCATAGAGTAGAAGTACTGGATTTCACTCACCTGGCTTTCTCAAGTAGAGCATGACGGAGCCGACAACGACAAGGCCAGGCTGGTTTGACAGTCAACATCGAGTCTATAGTACGGCATCGAGGGGCCACTTACCAACCAGTATTGAGAAGCCTGTGTGTTCGCAAGGATGCCAGCTGCGACCAGCACCGCCGGTAACGCAGTGAGCAGAATACCATCCCATGCTCTTCTGATTGTGGACCCCGAGGACTGAGATGAACCAGTCTCCAGTAGCTCATATTGCTGATTCGATGTGCTCCTGCTCCGCCTACTCATCACCAGACAGATGACGAGAAGTGTGCTCCATGATATCCACGTCGAAGATAGATCAGGGACTGTCGGATCAGCCTGTGGTAGTGTGTAGAGTATGACGGAAGAGACAAAGCTCAATGATGTGAATGTGCTGAGTGCTAGCATCCTGATTGTCCAGGCAATGGCCACAAAATAATCAATCCAGGTATGTGACGCTCTCCAGAATCTCGAGACAAGACAGAGGATGGGAAGATGCGACCAAGAACTGGAGAACACTCATATTAAGAGACAATGCCTGAATAGACACAAAGCGGAACATCTCCTGCGTATCGAAGTACGGGCACAGTACAGCGTCAAGCTGAACAAGCCGTTGCAAACACTATTTTGCGACACAGCTGAGCTGAGTGGCCCTCGAACGCCGAGTTTGGTACCAGAGACAACGCTCCAGGGCTGAACTGAATGGGAGTTCGATTTACAGGTGTCGACTCAATGTGCGAAGACGTGTAGACATCGTTTCAGGACAGGTCCTTGGTCGCATCAACATGCGGCGCCATCACCGTCGCTCTTTCTGGAGCATGAGCTCCAATGGTTTATGCGCCATATTTCCAGGCTGATTCCATTGGATCAGGAATTCTGAGGATTCCGAGATGTACAAGTCGAAGGAGCTGAACCCCTGAACGGTTGGTGGCGCTTGAAAGATTTGGTTGTTCCTTTGACATTTCCCAAAATGGATTTTCATGCACGATGCATGATAAGCTTTTCGCCAAACCTTGCCAATCCTGTGACTTCAGCTCGGCGATGTCCAGCGCCATGCCTCGAAAGGGTTCGAGGTCAGAGTGGCCAGAATCGCGCTATATGGTAGGTATGAGCTGAAAGTGAAGTTCATGGTATTTTGGTACTTTAAAGCAAAGCTACATCTCTCGTCTACATGTACAGCGATGCAGTAGCACAGATGTCGCGTTTGATCATCTCCTGGCAGGTCTGCATCTTGGTGAACAGTGTAGGGTCACCAATAATTCTTGCCGCATTCTTGACCTCTCTGCAAGTCTCATCCAGGCGCGTAATCACGCGCACGATGGTACCCTCCATCACATCTGTCAAGTCGGTGATGCGGTTGAATGACATACCACGTGCCCATTCGTAGATAACCTCGACCAGTCCGAATCTAGGCCTGCTCACAAAGTCGTTGGAGTCGTCTGCCGAGAGGATGACTTGGTGAAGTGTCTGGTAGTGGTTAACCTTCTCCGAAATCTTGATGATCGTCTCTTGACCACGCTCCAATGCTGGTGTCATGGTAGGGATTTGGTCAGTCTTCTCTTGGAACACAAAGGCAGAGAGTAGTGCTACAATCTCCTCTGGTTCGTAGTCGGCGAGCACGTTCTCAAGAACCAACTCGGTCAGTACAAGTTCATCAGCAGAGTGAATCTCGCATGCGACCTTGCCCTTCAATTCGACACGAGAGTTCTCATCGACAAAGCCAAGATCCTTGAGGACTGCAATACGTTGCTCGTAATCTGGCAACAACTGCAAGTTCTGGTCTGACATCAAGGCCTGCAACTGGTTGATGTTCTCCTTGATGAGCCATTCATCATGCATCATAGCAAAGTGCTTGTCCAGGTTTTCGCAAAGAATGCTCTCTTTGTTCTCCTGAGCGTCGTATGCTGCCTTACTGCGCTCATCCAGGATGTTACGGATACCGATTTCCTTGATTCTAGAGTAGTCGGCTTCCTGCCAGGTGGCTGATGTCCAGCTAGAACACGCGCCCAATAGCTGCTCTTTCAGTTGCTCCATAGCTTCTGGCATCTTACTTGAAGCGCCAGTAACGTCAAATTGCAAAGTGCTTCCAGTCAAGCATTCAAGCTCACTGTACGGGACGGTTGCAAGTCTGAGCTTCATCTGCTCAGGACTTGCAGGCTGAGGAGTGAAACGACGTCGGTAACGAGGGAGATAAGGTAGCAAGTCAGCGTTCTGTCTCTTCGATTTCGCAGGAGCGACTTCCATGACCGACAGACTGGGTGATATGCCCTTGGACACACCCTCGCGTAGCAGAACGCCGACAGTTCTGATACCATCTCTCTTGTACACAACCAATCTCTTCGGTTGTAGCATTCTTCTGCCAATGGGCGAGCCAAGGAGAGCAAGATGCAAATCCGATGTAAGTTGCTGGTATCTCATGGCTGCAGTGTGGCATTCTTCCAGATCCTTGTCGCAGATATCGCAAGGCTCTCTCTTGATCTTGGCGAGATCTGCCTCTGACAGCTTGACTTTTTGTTCGTGCTCGGGCAAGAGTGCCTGAGTCGCGTTCTCACTGAAACTGCGCTTGATCATCTCTTCGATCTTGAGAGCTTCAACACGTAGAAGGTTCAGGATCATGTTGTAGGTGAGCCTAAACTGCGATCGAAGTTTGGTGGGGTCGCCCAACATCATCTGCCTCAGTCGACCGGCTGGGGGCGCTTCATCGGCGCCGGGAGCCACGATGATGACCGAACCGACGGGATCCAGACCTCTTCTTCCTGCTCTACCAGCCATTTGAGTATACTCTCCAGGCAAGAGATCGCGGAACTGGCGGCCGTCATGCTTTCGGTATCCTGAGAAGACGACTGTTCTGGTCGGCAAGTTCAGTCCCATAGCGAATGTCTCGGTAGCAAACAAGATCTTGACCAGGGTTTTGGCGAACAGAATCTCGACACACTCCTTGACGATGGGCAACATGCCTCCGTGATGAACGGCAATGCCTCTGCTGAGCAGCTCGCGCAGGCGACGAATTTGAGGCAATTGGCGATCCTCCGGCTTCAGTCTGGCCAGTGACTTTTCCAAGATCATGTGAATCGCGCTCTTCTCGCTCGCTGTGCAGTAATCCAGATTCGACAGGGCATCTGCGTTCTCTTCACACCTCTTCTTTGAAAAGACGAAGATACAAGCAGGTAGCAGATCTTCCTTGCGCAGGTGCTGAATCAAATGCACCCAGATGTTGCGATCTTGAGCTGCTGTCGTTCTGCCACCTCCACGACCGGTACGCGCAATATTACCTTGACCACGAGGGGCAGGTGCGCCTCCACGACCACGTTGTTGCGCTCCGCCGCGCTGGGCACCGCCTCTCTGTGGACCGCCGCGTTGTGTCTGGCCACGGCCGCCTCTCTGCGAACCACCGCCTCTAGCAGCGGCGGCTGCGGCCTCTTGCTTCTCCTCAGCTGCCTTGATCTTGTCCTTGCCAGACAGAACATCATTCGCATCCTTCCAGCCTTTTTCGATGAACTGCTTGTCAGCGTTGACAATCTTGTACATCTCTTTGCCTGCCCAGAGATAGTGTTCCAGCGGAACTGGGCGCTTAGGTGTGGAGATGACGTAGATGTTCTTCTTCTTGGTTCGACCAACCCAAGATGCGAATTCAAGGGTGTTGGGCACAGTGGCAGAGAGCAGGATCAGAGTGACGTGCTCAGGCAACATAATGATGACCTCTTCCCAGACGACGCCTCTCTCCAGATCGTTGACATAATGTACCTCGTCGAAGATGACGAATTCGACGTCGCGGATGATATCCGCTCCTCGGTAGAGCATACTTCGCAGAATCTCGGTCGTCATGATCAAACAGCTTGCCTCAGGACGGATTTGGACGTCACCAGTCAAGATACCAACGTCGTCAAATTCTTGACGGAAATCTCTGAACTTCTGGTTACTCAATGCCTTGATGGGTGAAGTGTAGATGGCCTTGGTCATATGTTTAGCTGCCAGTGCAATTGCATACTCAGCAACAACAGTCTTTCCGGCAGATGTATGGGCAGCCACGAAAACAGAGTCGCCGTTCTCCAAATGGTAGATAGCTTCTTTCTGGAAAGTGTCAGGTTCAAATGGCCACTCACGAGCCATTTCTGGAACCAAGTCTCGGAAATTAGGCATTGGCCGATTGACATCAACCATGTGAGCCCACTCGTAACCAGATCTCTTGTTACTTGACAGACCCAGCTGGCCCCTAGCAGCCAATGCGGGGAATTCGACGGGAAGAAGTGCGTCCAACTCTTCCTCCTCTTCTTCGTCTTCATCCTCTTCGGCAGGCTTAGCTTCGTCTGCAAGATGTCCATTAGTGGTGGCAGGGTCCTTGGGCTCCTCTTCCAGTACGTTCTCGACCTCCTGGGCAGTGGCCTGATCAGCGGGGGCTTTTCTCTGCAGATCCAGTCCACGAGTGAACCCAGGAGGTAGCTCAAGTAGTGCACCATCAGGTCCGAAGTTGATGACTTTGTCCAGACCGCTTTGCTTGACAGTACCGTTGGCTTGGTTCCCGAGTAGAAGCTGTTCCTCAGCAGCGGCAGTGGCCTCGACAGCATCTAGACCTCCAGGAGCGAAAGGGAAGAAACCGGCGGCACCGCGCACAAAATCAGCACGATTTGCAGGCTTTCTCAGGATGGAAGTTGAGTTCTTTGCTGTGGCACTGTTTGCTGGGACAGTGACCTCCTTGTAACCAGTGACACGACCTTCAAGACCTTCACGGGTGAAACGGATGATGGTGCGTGTTTGAGTAGGAGCCAGTTCAAAGAGCTCCTCGTGATTTGTAGGACAATCCCAGCGCTGTTGCAGACGATCGAGCCATGGTGTGCTGAAGGAAGTGGAGGGGGCCAGAAAGTCCTTTTCCAAGCTCGAGCGGATGCGGTCAGGCGATCTTCTTGTGCGCTGTCTTGGGCGCTGCTGGTCGAGGATGGCATCAATGCCTCCCGAAGGTGCATCCGCAAGGCGGAGCTTTTCCAGCGCAGGCGCTAGGTCGTCCATCTCTGAGTTGTGATGATTTTGGAAGTGTTTACAGAAGTAAAGTGTTGAATGTGGATAATCGAAGGCTGGCTGTTTGACCGCGCGATCGGTGACGACATTGACGACATTTATTTTTCGCGACAAACACCAAGCTGTCAACACGTCAGAAATTCACAGTCCATCATAAACTGCTTACATGACTTATTGCTGAACTATTCTCAATTGAGTCGTGAACGATAGGACTGTCGTGTAGCAGTCTGAAGAGCATCACATCATGGTACCGGTATGGGCTACGATTTCTTGTCACCGAGGATGAATCCACTACCAGCACGATACGTGATCAACAATAATAGGTAAGCAATGTGCAGAAACACCTTCCATCAACTGTAATCTTTGTCGGACCCAACTGCTTCACGGTCATACAGCATCACCTTGACAGTCTAAACACGAGTTGGAGCGAGTGGCTGCAAGGTGTCTTTGAGGTTGGCATCGGCCGTTCGCGTGTGATGATGGTCAGCTCGGGAGTGGACTGAAGACATTCATCTTGGTGTATCATTGTCAATGTCTGAGATGGTCACGAAATTTCACGGTACCAGCTGGAATACGCACTCTTTCTGTGGGACAAGTGTTGAAACAGTTGAATGCTCTCAAAGTGAGAGCGTGCCTTCCATGTGACTGCACCTGCCTGTTGTCGTTTAATGAAATTATGGGTGAAGCAAAGGTCACACGCTCCTGCCTCATGACAGGAGCCATAGTGACAAGTTCACAGGCTACGTCCTTGCAGCAAAGGCTGAGGTACCAGGATCTGCTAATACCAAGATGCGAAACGGTTCCTGTTTTGTTGTGTGTCCGGGTGTTGCTGGTGGCAGCGTCGGACAAGATTCGACCTTTGGCTTGGCTCCTGCTCGTGTGGAAAAATGAATGCCACCGACGGACCCTGAACCCAAGCAAGTTTGAAAGCGAACACTTCCAAGAGCCGACCAGGCTGACGATTTGCAATTGATTTCTGGAGGGGCCCTGGTTCATTTTACACACAGTACGAGTCTTTGTACGCTCCGTCGAGGCATCTAGCATCTGAACCCGACACTCACCCACCATGGACGCCGCCGCCCTGAGGACTCGCATCCAGGCGACTCTGTCGGCAAACGCTGATGCCCGTCGCCAGGCAGAGCTGGATCTGCGAAATGTACTATCGACCGCCCCAACACCTCGAGGCACACGACTGACACTCCCACCAGGCTGAAGACACTCCCGGCTTCTGCGAGGCTCTACTGAACATCCTCGAGGCCGAACAGGACCAAGCAGTGCGCCTGTCTAGTAAGCCTACCTTGTATCTTCAGTATGCACAACACCGACTAATCACATCTTCAGCCGTCGTATACCTTAAAAACCGCATCACCAAGGGCTGGGCGCCCATCGAGAACGACCAAACACGGTACAAGCCCGTCCCCGAAGGCGATAAGCAGGTTATTCGCCAACGCCTCGTCCCTATCCTCGCTGCTTCGCCGCCGCAAATCCGTGCACAACTCGTTGCTACTCTACAAAAGATCCTTCACTACGACTTCCCCGACCACTGGCCCGAGTTCCTCAACATCACCGTCAACCTCCTGAACCAGCAAGATGCCGGCAGCGTCTTCGCCGGTTTGCAGTGCCTGTTGGCCATCTGCCGCGTGTACCGCTTCAAGATGGGAGAGACAAGAGAAGACTTTGACAAGATTGTTGAGATGACTTTCCCTCAGTTGCTCGCAATTGCCAACAGCCTGGTCAACGAGACCAGTCTCGAGGCTGGTGAGATGTTGCGCACTGTTCTCAAGGCCTACAAGCACGCCATCTACTTCGAGTTGCCCCGTCACTTGCGCGAGCAGCAGCAGATTGTTGGATGGTGCACTCTTTTCCTCAACATTGTCGCCAAGGATCCCCCAGCCGAGTCGATGGTCGAGGACGTGGACGAGCGCGAGCAGAACCACTGGTTCAAGTGCAAGAAGTGGTCATATGTCAACCTGAACAGGCTATACGTCAGGTGTGTACCTAGTCATGGAAAGAGACAGACAGGGGACAAGTTACTGACAAGAACAGATATGGAAACCCCTCCAACCTGGCCAAGACCGAGTCGGACTATGTCGAATTCGCAAAGAGCTTCATCAAGGACTTTGCCCCTGAGATCCTCAAGGGCTACCTGGGCCAGATCGAGAAGTGGGTGGGCAAAACGACATGGCTGAGCAAGCCCTGCTTGAGCTTTACCCTGGTTTTCATGGAGGAGTGTATCAAGCCCAAGACCATGTGGGATCATCTCAAACCGCACATGCAGATCTTGATCCAGCACTTGATCTTCCCCGTACTCTGCCAATCCGACGAGGACATCGAGCTGTTCGAAACCGACCCCTCCGAGTACCTCCACCGCAAGCTCAACTTCTACGAAGAGGTTTCTGCTCCCGACGTCGCCGCTACAAACTTCCTTGTCACCATGACCAAGGCTCGCAGAAAGCAAACCTTCTCCGTTCTCAACTACATCAACGACGTCGTCAACCGCTACGAATCTGCCCCAGAGGACCAGAAGAACCCAAGAGAAAAGGAGGGCGCTTTGCGCATGATTGGAACTTTGTCTGGTGTCATTCTCGGCAAGAAGAGCCCTATTGCAGACCAGGTCGAGTTCTTCTTCGTCAGGCACGTTTTCCCCGAGTTCCGCAGTCCTCATGGTTACTTGCGTGCTCGTGCATGCGACACTCTCGAGAAGTTCGAGGCTCTCGACTTCAAGGATCCCAACAACCTCCTTGTCATTTACCGCAACATCCTCGAGTCCATGGCCGATCCTGAGTTGCCTGTTCGCGTCGAGGCTTCGCTCGCTCTCCAACCTCTTATCCGTCATGATGTTATTCGTACTTCTATGCAAGGTGACATTCCTCAGATCATGCAGCAGCTTCTCAAGCTGGCCAACGAGGTCGATGTGGATGCTCTTGCCAACGTTATGGAAGACTTCGTCGAGGTCTTCGCCGCTGAGCTTACTCCTTTCGCTGTTGCTCTTAGCGAGCAGCTTCGCGACACCTATCTTCGTATCGTTCGCGAATTGATCGAGCGCCAATCGACCAAGGAGGGTGAGGATGAGTATGGTGACTTCTTGGATGACAAGAGCATCACTGCTCTGGGTGTTCTTCAGACCATCGGTACTCTTATTCTGACCCTTGAGAGCACTCCCGATGTCTTGGCTCACCTCGAGACCATTCTCATGCCCGTCATCACCATCACTCTGGAGCACAAGCTGTACGACCTCTACAATGAAGTCTTTGAGATTATCGACAGCTGCACTTTCGCCGCCAAGACCATCTCCGGTACCATGTGGAATGCTTTCGAGCTCATTCACAGAACCTTCAAGTCCGGTGCTGAGCTTTACCTCGAGGACATGCTTCCTGCTCTTGAGAACTTTGTCAACTATGGCAGCGAAGCTCTCATTCACCAGCCTCAATACCTGGAAGCTATCGTGGATATGATCCGCACCATCTTCCAGAATGACTCTGTTGGCGGTGTTGAGCGTATTTGCGGTTGCAAACTTGCCGAGATGCTCATGCTCACACTTCGCGGACACATTGACAACTACATTCCCGAGTTTGTTATGATCGCCATGACTGTGTTGAACAACGACGATGTTAAGGTCAAGTCGTACCGCATTCACCTGATGGAGACTGTCATCAACGCCCTTTATTACAACCCCAGCCTCGCACTGCACATTCTCGAGTCCAACGGCCAGACTAACAAGTTCTTCAGCTTGTGGTTCTCGAGTATTGACATCTTCACTCGCGTCCACGATAAGAAGTTGTCGATTGCTGCCATTACTTCGCTCATTGTCTTGCCTGCAGATCAAGTACCCGTCAGTGTACAACCTGGCTGGCCTCGTCTGCTTCAAGGTATCGTCCGTCTTTTCCAAACTCTTCCTGCGGCTATCAAGAACCGTGAGGAGGCAACTCGGGAAGACGACTTTGGCCTTGGCGGCGACTACGACGATGATGAAGAAGAAGAAGAGTGGGAAGGTGAGGTTGACTGGGCTGCTGAGGAGGTTGAAGGCGAGACCGACGACGTCAAGGATGAAAGCGCTGCTTACCTCGACTTCCTCTCACAGCAAGCATCCAAGTTCAGCTCTCTCGGTGATGACGACGATGATGATGAGTTGGAAGAGGAGTCATTGCTTGAGACACCTTTGGATAAGGTTGAGCCATATGGCATGTTCAAGCACGCACTTTTCCGTAAGTTCAAATGCAGATGACAAGCCCCCAAAACAGGTTACTAACAATTTTCACAGTTCTTCAGCAACAACAACCTCAGCTCTACCAAGATCTGACCAAAACGCTGAGCCCCGAGGAGCAACAAATCATCCAGACGGCCGTAAACCAGGCCGATCAAATTGCTGCGCAACAGGCCACTCTAGCACAGCAGGTCACCGAAGGAGCAGCACCGCTCAATGGCGGCGTTTAATGAATGAACAAGAAAAAACAAACGAAAAAATGCATAATTGAAGGAGAAAAAATCTGGAGTTTAGTGAGCAATTAAGTGCTTGTTTTTGAGGCGACTGACGATTGGAGCTTCATTCCTTTCTACCAAATATACAATTTTTGCCTTATGTGGGCACCATTTTATTCATTCTCCGGCTTTTCCGTATCTTTACCTTTTGTGGTGTGCGCCTTCTTTGCGTGGTTTGTCGTACCTTCCTTCAACGCGGTGCACCTTCCTTCAACGCGGTTTGTCGCACCTTCCTTCAACGCCAACTCTCGATCATCGCGGAAGTCTGGATGCTCCGAACTTCTTCGTTCCTTCTTCTCTTTTCGCTCTTCCTCCCTGAGGTCTTCCTCTTCCCATCACTGTGCCATGGACAAGCTCGAGACAAAATGTCGCTTGCGTCCTTGTTGTCTTTCTTCTCGCCTCATTTAACTCACTCCTCCCAGATGCAGTGATGATGATCAAGTTTCCGAGTCGCTCCTTCTTCTCTAGGTATGCTCGGTTGACACAGAGCGTCTGGTCGCTCTTGCCGTGTCCGACTATTCTTGTTGAATCCACTTACTGGTTTTGGTTATCTTTTTCCTCTGCTTGCTTGCATCGTTATTCCTTTCTCTCAAGCTACACAGTTCTTTTCTGTCCTTCCTCTTGTAGTCTGTCTCATCTTCATGAGTGCCGCCTCTCTATTTCTCTTCTCTACTCTGCTCTAACTTCCTTCTCAAAATTTCTGCATACCGGGGCTTTTCTGATATCTCTTCTTCTTCAACACTTCTCTCTTGGCTCTCAGAGTGGTTCATCGATTTCTGTCATATTCGGTTGGTGTCGCACGGGCTTACCGGCTTTATGTATCAATGGCTGTACATCTTTCTCACCCCAAGTCCAGCTCACTGACTGTACCACCCTGGCGATATCGGCGACATCTTCTTCTACACTTCAACATGCCACTCATATGATGTATGCTCCGGCCAACATCTTCACTTAGGCTTACTCATTGGGTCATCTGGCGGTTTGTACCTCCGGTACAGTATTACTGTCGCCATGGTCCAAATGATGATTCGTTGGCTTTTGTTCTCGAAGCTAACCTATTTTCCATGACAACCACTATTGACAAATTTTGATCAACCAATCATGAGACCAAGTCTGGCGACACCAATCAGAGAAGCTTGAGTGTAAGCTTACACCCTGCTGTGACCTTTTATGATGTCTCCTAGAAACACGGATATGAATTTAGAGCGTGGAGCGGTAAATCTGTGACCTTGCCTGTTCTATCGAGGATCATAGATTACATTGTCTGTAAGCTCATCATCACGTGAACTCGCGTTCTTTCGTCGCAGTGGTTTAGTGGTAAAATTCGTGCTTGCCATGCACGAGCCCCGTGTTCGATTCACGGCTGCGACAACGTTTTGTCTTTCCACCTCTTAAACTGCGAGGGCAAAGTCTTGTTCTCGTCGAGGTCATATCTTTGGATTCGAGACCTGGACATAGTGCTGCGCGGAGACCAATGTGAGAGTAGGCTTAAGGGCTTAACATGCGTAAGTAACGGTGAGCAAGGTCATCTTCCATGGTTGCTCGTCCCGTTCTACCCTCGGGTGAGGGGCTGCTGTGTTTGTTTTGTTGGTGTCATGTCTTATCTAGTTTCATTCTTACAGGCTCGAAAACTTCTGATGCGCTAGCCAGGTAGGTGAGGAAACTCGACTGTGTGTTGGAGGAGCCGGTGTCACACGCAACTGGCGATATTGTGAGACGAGTCCACAAATGCAGTACTTCATCCGTCATTCCAACATCGTTTCCTGGTTCTCCTTTTATCTTGTCATTTCTCTCTTGCATACGAAACATTGCGTCTTTCCCTAGAGAGATGATGCTCATGTGTTCAAGAGAGAGAGGAACGTGAATTCGTGTGGCCTGGCCGCGATGAGCGCGACCCTCTTTCGACACATTCGACCGGGATGGGCACTTTGAATTTTCAAGCACAACATATGGGTACTACGGATGCTGTCATATCACGGTACTAGGGGTGTGCATCTTTATACGGAGGTTGAAGAGCGCTCGGCTTCCTCAGTATGCCGAAAGGTGTCTGGATCTAGGACGACGAGGACCCACGACTTTACCTCTCGACTCACCTCTCGACTCACCTCTCGCCTCAAAGACACATTTCGCGCGAACATGCTTTCCATTCATCCGCAGGTTGTCGACAATCCAGAGACGGCATCGTCATGTCCACGGCCCAGCACCACACTGCTCACAGCACTTGACACCATCTTCCACCACTCAACTATCCACGCCAGAATATATATACCAGCTTATGGTTTTGCTTACCATCGTCAACCAGAGCCAGTTGTGTCACACAACTTGATCAATCAGACCTGCCGGGGTAGCTCAATCGGTAGAGCGTGTGGCTCTTATCAATCTCTGATATTCCAAACCTCAAGGTCGCGGGTTCGAGCCCCGCCTTCGGCTATTCCTATACATACGGTTGATGAGTTCCTTTTTTGCTCTATGTCGTTGAGGTGGGAAAGGCAAAAGAGGTGGTGGTTGAGAATTTTTTCCTTTCGCTGGGTGGAGCGGAAGCTTGGCGGACAGGGTTGCGCTTGGACTCGAGAGATCTGCGGACTTCTACCACTCGGCATGAATCGACATTACACTATTTTTCTCTTTTTTCCCTCCTGTTTTTCCCTATAGTAATAGGAGCACATAATAGTAGTTATATAGAACGAGAACAGAAAATTTCATGACTTAGGGATTAAAAGAAGCACAGATTCGTTAAATAAAGCCATATACATCTCGAGCCTAACTTCTACACACTACCCCATCTCATTCTACACAAATATATCTTCTTCTCTCCGTATGCCTCGTATTGTCTCCTTGTGTAACACTTTTATATCCCTCTAAACCTACCGCTAAGCTTTAGTAGGCTCGGGGAGATTTCCCCTCGACCCAAAATTTTTTTTAGCCCCGCTCTAACGCCCCTGATCCACCCACCTCCTCACCACTTCCAGGAGAGCAAAAGGATGGATATCAACGGCTTCATGAGCAAAAGATACGACGCCTGCAGGACTCGAACCTGCGCTCCCGAAGGAAATAGATTTCTAGTCTATCGCTATAACCACTCAGCCAAAGCGCCTGATGATATAAATATTACAGTATTCCAAACTATATAGCTTGTGATTGACGAGTTTTGGGCGTCTGAGCAGCTGAAGCTCTCAATTCACGAGTGACCACTGGAAAGCGAGCTTCAAAGTGCGTTGGTTTGATGTTCGGAGCTATACCCGAAAGTCGAGACATCAGAAGCCGTCATCGTATAAGAAGGAGAAAACATGGGAATAAGTAAATCCACTTATCTTCGTGGTGATATGCTTGTCTAGATACATCAGCTAGCAATCGCTAAATAAGACTTGAACTTCGAAGAGAGCAGAAAGAAAAAAAAAACAGACAGGGTAATACGATCAGACAAGAGATGAGAGCGAGGTTTGATGCAACAAGTGACGATCAGAATGATAGCTCCATCACTTGCTTGGCTCTTTGATACATATAGGCAATATTGAGAAGAATGACGACGATGGTCTTGTAGTGTCTCGTCTAGAATTGTCCAATCCTATAGCTCACCTCAACATCAACGATCTTACAACGACCTGCTTGAGGGACTCCATCTAGCTAGCACCCTTAGCACGACTCATAGGACCCCAGTTCGCTCTCGGGTTAGTCTGATAACGCATGAGCTTCTTGCTATGATAATCCTTGCCCAACCTCTCATCAAACTTGATCTTGAACTTGAAAATATCAGCAGGAGGTTGTGTAGCAGGCTCTTCCTCAACATCTTCTCCCTTCTCTTCACCTTCGTTCTTCTCCTCAGATGCATCGACCTTTCTCATCTTTTGCAAAATCTTGAAGCCGGCTTGGGTTTCGCCGACCTTGCCTTCTTTGACGGGAGCTTTTTGACGGCTCCACTCTCTGATAATTTCCCAGATGGCGTCGTAGCTGGCGTCGGTTTTGATGGTGCCGGGTTTGGTATGCGAGCGCGTGGCGACGTATCCAGCGTGGCGTAGCGCGCCCTTGATAGCAGCTTCTGAAGGAGACTGGCAATGCAGAACCTTGCACAGATAGCTGGGAATGAAGAAGAAAGGATGAGGGTCGGTTACATGTCCTGGGATAGAGGGGATGAAGGGAGCTTCAGTCTCGCCCTTGAATGTCTGGAGGTTGTTCTCCAAAGTATCAAGCTCATCGAGAGCAGAGGTAAGCATACCTTCGATGCGAGCAGTAGTCCCATAAATCGACTTGTCCACATTGGGAAGCATGTCCAGAATACGACGGATGAAGTAAGGGTTGTGCAAAGGACCAGCCCACATAGGACCGGCAACATGAGTCTTGAAACCACAATGAGGACACCTGCTATCAGCTGCAGACAAAGAAGCAGTGTGCTTGTAGTTGAGGAAATTCTTCTGGGGAGTATGTCTGGCAAGAGGCTGGATCTGGAAGCTGCCGCAGCCAGTATCGCATTGGTGTACAAGCATGGTCTTTCCAGCCAGGAACTTGACATCAGCCGGTGACTTCTTGACACGCACCCAGACTCTGGCATAAAAGTCAATGCTGAGAGATAGGAGAGGCTCGATAGCAATACCTTGCACAGCAGCAGCCTTGGCGATAGAGTTCAGAATCAGACGGAGACCAGCTTCGTGAGAATGAGGACCCTTGAGTGGCAGACCGCCGTACAATGAGTAGGTCTTTTCGATGTAACCACAGGAAGCAAAGACACCGGCATCGGTACAGGTAACGCAAAGCAGACCACCGTCGTTCAGCGCTTGAACGGCAGCATCCAGGAAAGGCGCAGCGGTACCGTAAGGGTCCAGATCAATGACATCGTACTTGAGCTGAGTGTGTGCGGAAGGGCCATCTTCAGGTGTTGGAATGTAGTATGCAGCATTGTACATGTGACCAATGGCGTTACCAGTAGATGGAGTGATCTTGTCGGTCAGCTTGTTGTGCTGGACATTGAGACGAATGGCGTCTACAGCAGCTGGAGACATGTCGTTGGCGACAACTGTGGTCACAAAGGGTATCTCTTGGGCATAACGCAGTGCACGCAGACCAGAAGCCGACAGCGCGTCCAGTACACGGAATTTGGGCTTGTATTTGGACTCCCTGGGTGCCTCTGCTGTGTCGACGTCCATCTTGCCGTTCGTGGCTTCGGTCCCGTTCTCAGCCTCTGCACTTTGTTCTTGAGCTCCTGCCGTTGTTGTGTCCTCCATTTCAGTATCCTTCTGTGCTTCCGAGGCTACTGCAGCACCATGATTGCCCTTCCTCCTCTTGTCTTCCCCTGCATCATCCTCGGCCTGTCTCTTCCTTTCCCTCTTCTTGGCAGCTTGGTCGACCTTCTTGTCGTGTGCTTGCTTTCTGACAGCACACATGTGCTCACCAAAAGCCTTGATGGCAAGGACAGAAAGATCACGGTTGAACTGCTGGATCGGATTGTAGAAAACGCTTTGTGCTTGTTGATCACTGTCGTCGCCCTTGTGGTTCCTCTTTGACTTTGGGTCCTGTTCGGTTCGTGCGTTCGGCGGGACCAAGATGTATGCCAGACCCTCCTTGACGGTGCTGTATGACTTTCCATCGTGCTCGATCAACTGATCGACAGCTGGTTGGGAATCTATCGTCGCGCTCATCTTGGTATGTGTTGTGCGGAGAAAGCGTCTTTGGAGTACTGCGCGTGGGTTATAGACAAGTCGAAATGGTCTCAAGGTCATTGAGCTGCGAATGCTCCAATGACTTGTAAAGTCGGTCGCGCTTGCCCTCGTTGCTGCTACTTTTTTGCGACGGACGAAAGCCAAAAGCGGAGGAGATCGCCAGCCTTGGCGTTATCCACACCTTATCTCCGCTTGACCCCGCCCTCCACCTCAGACCTTCTCGAATCCCTGTAGCTACCTATCGAGATGCATAGTAATTCTGAGGAACGAGAAATGTCAAGCGAGATCCGGCGTCTTCCAAATCCGCTTTGAATCCAAGTCCAATCTGGAACGATGACACCTTTCGATAGTGAGGACATCGCATTAGACCTTCGTGGTAGGAGCATGGAAGTTTAGAGTCCTAGCATACGAGAATGGTACCTATGTTCCAGTCGATCTGAGCAAACGACTTGCGATCACAAAGGAAAGAAACACAGTCGTCATCGAGCACATCCGTTCATCGTGATGTTATAATGAGAATAATTAGAGATTGTTATGTACATAGACATTAGCTGGTAGTAAATAGAAATCAAGTAGTGAGCGTAAAGCGACCAAGCATTTCTGTAATATGCCGGTCAGTTTGGAGTATCTTTCTGGTTTCCTTGCCTTCTCCCCCATCATCAAACAGTAATATTAATCTCGAGATCGATCCTTCTTCACAAAGGAACAAGACATTTAGCAGTAGCAAGACTCGGTGTTCTTGGTGGCAATGTTGGCAGACATCAAGCTCTGGAAAGAGTTGTAGTCAGAAGCACAACCCTCGCCAGAAACGGTAACGCTGTTTGAGTATGCCTTTGCGTGGCTGAAGCAACCGCCCGAAAGGTTCTGGGCGTAAGCGTATTTCTGAGTGTTGTAGATGGTCTTGCGGCCTGAGAGAGTGTTGCCTTCTTGAGCCTGGATACCGTAGCTACCGACGAACACGGGGAACTTTCCAGTGCCCTTGAGGAGAGTAGTTTGCTTGCAGACGCTGGGAGCGATCAGGTGGGCCGAGAGCTGAGGAGCGGCGCTGGCAGAGGCTCCAGCCTTGGCTCCTGCACCGTAGGTTGAACCACTGTTGACTCCAGCAGCGACATTTGCGCCAGCATTGACTCCAGTGTTCAATCCAGCGTTGGCTCCTGCACCGTTGATGTATCCGTTGGCTCCAGCGGCGACGTTTGCGCCGGTGTTTACCCCAGCGTTGATTCCAGCATTGGCACCTGCGTTGATTCCAGCATTGGCTCCTAAGTGACCACCAAAGAGACCGCCGAGAAGACCACCAATGCGGGCGCCACCTTTGACTCCAGCGTTAACATTTGCTGCACCATTCACTCCAGCATTGACATTTGCTCCGACTCCTGCTCCGATGTTTGCGCCAGCCTTGATTCCACCACCAATACCGGCAGAAATTCCAGCACCAATGGCACCGGAGAATGAAACGTGAGAATCGATGACAATGTTGGCGTTGGCAGAGAACAGAGGAGCCCAGTAGTCGTGGCCAAGGAAAGCATCCTGGACCATGCAGGGAATACGAGCATCGAGTTTACCAATCTTCTTCACAACACCCTGAATATAAGTGGTGATGAAGTTGGTAGCGCCGATAGAGAGACCACCAGTAGTTGCGAAGTTGGCAGTAATATCACAGGGCTCGTTGATGGGAGAAATGGTGAAGGCGTTGACGCGGCCAGAGGCGGAGATGAAGCCAAGGATGGCGTCAATGGCCTTGAAGGAGTAGGAAAGATTTTCGGCAGAGTTGAACCAACCGGTGGCACCGATACGTTCGCCAGAAGAAAGACCGTTGACACCACCGGGAAGGGAGTCAAGACCGATGACGATGTGCATACCGTGACGCTGGATGGCGTAGTCGCAGATGGTCTTGAGGTGAGCCTGCTGGTTACCAGAGTAGAGACCGGAACCGGGAACAGAAACCCAGGCAGAGTAGTGGGTAGGGATTCTCAATAGGTTGATACCAGCAGCGGCAAGAGAGTCGATGTAGCTGGTAGTAATGTATGAAGAGTAGCGAGCCTCAAGGACAGCACCTGCCTTTGCACCGAGCTTGGCAGTCAAAGACCACTCGTCGTTGCAATCCGAACCGTACTTGTTCCACCAGTCAAGGTCGAGAGACTTGTCCTGGACAAGCCATCCTGAGAGCGTGACACCGTTGGCTTTGAAGCTCTTCCAATTGATGAAAGCACCACCGTTGACGCCAGCTGACCAGCCGATACTGTGCGAAAGACCTCCGTGAAGACCAGCATTTACGGACACGCCAGCCTGGCTTGAGAGAGAGAAAGGACATCCAACACCACCGAAGCCCAGAGCTTGACCGTGGACGTTGGCATTGGTCTGGAGACCGACACCAACAGAGCCCAGAAGAAGGTTGAGATCAGAGTGGACGGCAGTGGTGATGCCCTTCATCAGACCAAAGATCAGGCCGAAAGTAGGAGCAGCATGCACCTGAGTCGAACCTGCGACCAGGGCGGCTGTAGCTACTGTGGAAGTGCGCATGTTGATGTGATGTGTGATATGGGAAACAGCAGATAGAGCAAAGAATGTGAGTGCGGAACAAGAATGAGTGAGAGCAAAGGACAGCAGAGGAAAAGAATGAAAGACGATGATGAACCAGACCACAGAGAGGAGCACTTGAATCTACTTATACCTTCGTTCCTGTCTGCCTTTGGTTCGTACAGTACCGTATTGACAAGCGACGACAGAATACTATTCCTGGTCTTCTGTTCGTCTTCCGTGCCGAGCCTGCTAGCCATCGAGGCTTAGAGCTGGACATTCCCAGAGTTCGAGATGCTCTAGAGGACAATTGAAGAAAATGTCTAGGTATGAAACATTGGACATGTCTCTAGCCTCGCAAGTATGCTCGATTTTGGTGACAGAGGCTCGGCTGTGCGGAGACTAGACAAGATTGGCACTGGGTAGTGATGGACTCGATATGTTGAACATTTGGAAAATGAGCTGCTTGACGGAAGGGATAGACTAGACTGTGTTTCATGTCCAGAAAGAGAAACGGGCATGGCGGAAGAGAAAGCGTTGACCATCACGCATTGGGAGTCGATGTCTTGGCGATCATCACCGCTTGTTCTGGGAGCCGGCTATGAAGTCGTCTAGAAGGACGTGTCAGCATGGTTGACAGTACATCTAATGATCGACAAACCACTCTGTATTGAGTCCAAGTTGTATGCAGGTCGCTCGAGGCTGAATACATTAAGTCGACATGCATCTCTAGAACCAAGTGCATGGTCCGTCACCACCAGAATATATGGATCGCCCGGCTGCTGGCTGCTCGACCGGGTGCTGCCGACTTTGTTGCGCGTTTCATGTTTGTCCAACGACTCTCGCAACTCGCATACCATTCTATTTTCTCTCTCTCAGGCCTCTGTGGCTGAGCTGTGCATAGAATCACGCATCGGTTGACGAGTCAGTCTCCAACAACGATCATATCAAACCTCTGAAATGTGGACAAGCAGAACAAGTCACCCGAGACCATCAAATCACCTCCAGGACATGACTGCCAAGCTTTGCGACAAACGGTTATTATTTCCGTAAACCAAAGGGCATGACTTGCCGCATTCCCTCTCAATCATGTGGGACCGCGGATTGTCTCCAAGAACGGTTCTAGAAAGGATCAATGCATTGTTCTCTGAGGCTGTAGGAAGGGCATTTGTCAGCTCACAACAATGGGAATGGCAAAAGATGTCTATGTTGACTTAGAAGGAATAGGCGGAGAGGGTCTTTCGCGAGTAAGGACATGAGACCTGGGAAGTTGCTGCCGGCTTCCACAGTAGAAGATCATGATCTTCAAAGTTATGCGGACATTATCTTTTCTCCGTTCCCAACAATGTCCGATGCCATGCAGCTTGTTGCCTTCAGGCTCACAGTTTTTGAAGCTGGCAGGACGACCTTGCTCTTTGCATCAACCTTTCTATTCTCACCACACAGGCAAGTTTGAGGTTACTAGGCGAGTACAGCCTTTTTCGGAGGGAGTCTAAGCTCTATTCAGCATTCAGTAATACGATCCGATTGTTTGAGCAGTCATGGTACAAGAGCCTGCGTGTTTCCTGGTCATCTAGGCCAAGCCATTACCAATGCGGACCAGCTTCCCCTAAGTATCTACGAAAATGCACAAAAGTATCGACGAGCAGGACGGTATCCATCGAGATGCAACATTTTCAGAGCTCTCCTTGGTCACATCCCTATCCGGAAGACTACTGTGCCTTTCCTCAGAAAGGACATCGCTCTGCAGCGCTCAAGGAAAATAGATTGCTTACATACGTCGATCTGTATTCAGGCTTGTTCGTAGATGGTTAGTGTGATATATATGGCCTGTCTGAATTGCTAGCTACATAGAACTCCTCCTCATCTTCTTCGCCTCCACAGCCTCAACATTCCTCCTCCTACCAAAATCCTTTTTCTCAAAAAACCCCTTCGCCAACTCTCCAAACCACCTCTTCATCTCCTCCAACTCATGCTCAGCCGAGGCATCCAAACCTCTACTATGTTGCTCCAAACTGTCTACACACTGTTTGCCTAACTCTTCCAACTCCTTGGTACATTCATTACTCACGTCACGTATCTCAGTGATGCCTTCGTCGATTTGCTCGCGCACGGCGAGTTCATTGGCTTTGCAGTCTTCGTAGAATGCATCGCGGTGGGAGGCAACTGCGCCGTTGAGGAAGAGCTCGGCTGCAATAGGGAGTTGAGTTTCTACGAGTGAGTGGAGGCGTTGGTGGGTTAGCGTTTTGAAGGCGTCTTTGGTTAGTTTGCCCAGACGTTGTTCGATGATTTTGTCGACTCTGGCAGTCAGAGCAGTGTCTTCGGCATCTGAATCATCCACCGGATTTGAGCCTTGTGTTGGCGTCTTGGGATCGGCTGACGTTGCTGGTGCGAGCAAGTGTTGATGCCCTGATTCCGCGAGGGCTTCACGTACTAGGTCGTCAGGCAGACCAGTCAGTTGCCTTTGCAGCTCACATAGCTTCATACGCTGCCTGTAACTTTGTTTCGTGTCTTTCGTAAACTGAGTAGGGGTTATATGTGCGGGCGATGGAGAGCAAGTGGTCGGGGTGTTAGTTTCTGTGGGAGACCAGGGAGGTGGTGGAGGAGAGCATGGCATAGCTGATGCTGGTGAAGGCGAGTCGGCACTTCGAGATCGTTTTCCGAGCACACTTTGCTGCACAGATGCAGGACCGCAATAAGGCGGAGGACTTGTTGAACGATTGAAGACACGCCAGTCTTGCTCTATCGCGCCTTGTCCAGCATTGAGACGTTTGTAGTCCAAAGGCTGTGCTTTGAGCATACGAGCACGCAGAGCGCCAGAAAACGTACGCAACTGATGTAGATCACCATCTTTGAATTGTTGCTTAGCAAGGTGGAGATGAATGGTCTTGCTCTGGCAGATCTTTGCAAAGGCATCGAGACTGGCACTGGCTGCATCTGAAACGGCCGATCTAAGAGTTGTGCCATCAAGTGACGGTGGTACGAGGACGACACCTGTAGCATTGAGGCATAAGATGAGCGTTGAAACCGCAGCTGAGTTGGTCACGGATACAGGAACCATAGAGAACATACGATCTGGTATGAGCTTGTCATTGCTTTTCGCGACTACAGTACAAGTGTCAACTTTTTCAGGACAGATATTGAGCATGAGAGTCTGCTTCCCACAGTCGAGAGCCGCGTTAATTTTGACCGATATGGATCCCTGATCGTCGTTGTGGTCATGAGCTATACGCAGTCGAGCGACGCATGCCACGTCGAACTCAGGCGCATGCGCAAGGATCGCTTTCTCGAAAATCCAGAGAGGCTCCGGCGTTCTTGATGTGCTTGTAGTCATGCTGAAAGATGAAGGCCCTCGAGTCGGATCGAGTTACCCTCCCACCCGGGCTTTGTGTCGGCAATGAGCAGCCCTGACTCGTAAAGGAGAGCTATGAGTGATGATGATAGTCGCAACGAGGACGACGACACGCTGCAGACCGCTTTCTATACTCAACAGCCTGGTCACAAGTGCGCGCCCAACCCAAGAGTCAACGTGTGATCCGGGGAGTCCACTGAAGGATGGCGAGACGAGTGGCTAGGACAGACAGAGTAAAAGAAGTGATGCAGCAGCGTGAAGCGTACACCGAAGAACGACACGGTATGAAGAATGGAGGATAGAGGACGAGTCGATGATACGCTGCAGAACGCGGTCTGTACTCGACAGCCTAGCCACAAGTACGCGCCCAATCCAAGATCAACGAATAATCTGGAGAGCCCAATGAGAACACAGGGATGGCAAGACGAGTGACAAGGACGGCAGAGCAAGAAGGCGATACAAGCGTAAAGTGAGACGTCGAAAGATGATGTTGTAGTGAGGAAGACAATGGGATGAGATTGAAGGCGTCGCGTTCGCGTTCTTCCCTGACCTTCGGGATTTGCCGCCGCGGTGAGGACCGTGCGAAGTCGCTGCCATCAAGGTGTGTGACGCCAGCATCTCTGAAAGAAGTTCGATGCAAACAGCTATGAAAATACAGAGAGTCTTCAGGGAGTAGAAAGCATCCACTGAGAGTGCAATTGTGGTGGCTCTCTCTGGTCTTGTCCACTATCTGCAAAGAACTGTGCATTTCCATGACTATGTTTCTGCTTGTGTGTCGCCATGAGAGTGAGCGGAAGATCGTAACTCGGTTGTATACAAGTCCAAGACCTATGTCGACGTACTCATCGTTTGTTTCCGAAGTTACCAATTTGCTTGACGCCGAAAATTGGTTGTAGAAGCCAGTTCAGCCATCTCTTGATCCATGAGCTCGATCCCAGCACTGCCCCCTCGGGCAAGTCATGCTGCAGTGATGATCTTGGTGGATGCATGTTAATGGTTTGGAGTCTAGTGTGAGAATATTGAAGGATGGGATGTGTGTGGTAGATTTATATCAGATTCCAACAGAGACAAAGAAAAAACAGCTCGAAAATGTGGCCTTGTGATGAATATCGAGAGACACAAAGAATGCTTGTACCAAATCCGGGGCTAGTATGACAATGGACAGCGTGCTGGTTTGGATGACATTGTTCGCACAGGACTGATGAGTTGTCATCGTCTAAAAGTCTTTGAGACACCTATAGACAAAGTTCATAGATGAGAATATGATTCATGCCCTGTATATGCTTGAACCCCCTTGACCCCTTTGTGATGCTGTATAGATATTTGTTAAAACGCCATAGGAAAAACCAGTAGCAGCCATGGTAGTCTCGCTTGTAACGCCAAGCAGCCCATATTGCAGTGTCATGTTAAGTAGTATGATCATCAGTGCTATCCGCCATCTTGAAGCGGCTCTCGCTGTATCTCGGGCTCTACAGCTGTAATTTCCCAGCGCCTTGGGGCATCGGTCAAACCGGGCCAGATGTCACGAGGCAAAAACTCCCCCATCTCACGGACAAAGTCTTCGCGCATGGCAACATCCTCTTTATAGAGGGCCGCAATCTCACGACGAGCCTTATCGGCAACACGCTGCATCCGAGCCTCGACAGCATGTCGACGAACGACCTCTTCGAGCAATGAGGCGTAGGATGTAACGAAGGATTCATAGAAGTCAGTCAACGAAGCCAGATCTTCCGCTTTGGCGAGCAGAGTCTCCTTCAGTGTGTTCCAGTTGTTACTGTATAACTTTGCAGCTGCGATGAAGATGGGGAGACCACCTCCAAGCGTGCGGAGAAGATCTAGCACACGATTGAGGAGTTTATGGCGTAGGCGGATGGCTTGTGAGTATGCTTGCAGTTGATCGAGTGTTGTCTCCATTTCCGAAAGACGTTCGCCTATCTCAAGCATGACATCCTCAACCTCTTGAGCATCGTTATCCACAACGGCAAGCATTTCCTGACGTTCATGTTCGTTTAGGGGACCTAGAGGTAGGTTCTTGTACAGACTGTCTTCCGGAGCTTCGGAGGCCGAGGACGAGTCGGCTTGACGAGCAGCTTCACCTCCTCCCTCTGTGTGTTTAAGAGCTGAGGTGCAAAGATCGTAATGTGCGACCAATGAGCTTAGCAATGAAGCCATCTCGGTAGCATGTGTTGTAAGGGCATGGAATAAGGGTGGTATGAGAGATGTGTCATCCTGGTTCTCGGTGGCCTGGTCGGCATCTTCTATAGCAAGGTCGAGTGTACGGATCTGATCGTCGAAGGAGTCTTGGGAGCGTTGGAAGTCATTTTCTGCTGCTTTGTGCGAGTCGATGGTGCTGCGAAGTGATTCGATGAGGTTGAGATGTGTGTCTTCGTCGATAAAGTCATGTAGTGTTTTCTGTTTGTTGAGGTTGGTACCTATCGAGTGCAGTTCCGAAGTGTCTACTTGGGTGTTGGTCAGCTGTACCAGGGTGGCTTGGAGGCGGTTGTCGGCGAGATCGAGCTGGTGTATCACTGCCTGACGCTGTGAGCAGGAGTTTCTGCGACGACCAAGCCCGTCATACCTTGAAATCGACATCGGTCTCGCGGCCGACGGTATCCAGACCATCTCTTACGGCAACCAAGACGTTCGCTTCTTCCAGCACTCCTTGCCTAACAAAGGCATTCTTGGCTGACAGCACAGCCGTCTCCTCGACCAGACGTCTGGCCGTTGTTACGACATGATGCGCTCGCGAGACCGAGGCGGTTGAAGATAGAGAGCGCTTGGCCGCGACAAAATGCAGGACCAGGCGCTCGACTTCATCAAAGTGTTCACTCATGCAGAGCTGCTGACTTGAGCATCGTCTGCTCGGACAGCTGGCTTCTACTCTTTGCGAGATTATGAAAAGTCACGCAAGAAACACCTGGATGGCGCGAGTGTTGACTTTCGCGGAAGTCAGCTTGACATCCCGGTCGCCAATTAGTGGCAGCTGGCTTGAGACAGCAACTTGACCCAAAGCTCAGTAATTACTGTGGCGCCCCCACAGCCGGATAGGTAGGTCGGGGTGCCTTAGCGGCTCGCAAGTTAGGGTTGCGATTGTTATCTGTCTGTCTGTCTGCCTGCCCGATGCGGCATGACAGATTCTTCTCATCAGGATTGCTCCTGTTCTCAGCATTCTGCGCCCTATCACCGAGCAGGGATCTTAGAATCCATCAATTTGCTCTGTTATGTCGCCATGCTGTCTTCTGAGTCAAAGTTTGCAAAGCTGTGCATTTTCTTTGTTTTGTGACTAATTGAAACGTAAGTCGAGGCGATTCCGGTCTGGGTCGAAGAGGTAATCACGCCCCCTGGCTATGAAGCCTGGGTAAAGACTGTCTTTCGAAGAACAACCATGGCAACAGATAGTATGGAATTATCATTATACAATTCAGGATACGTCTCCGTATCAAGAAGCCGGTCGACATTCATGGCACTGCTCCTAGCGAGTCTTGACTCGAAATAGCGGCCAAGTCTCTCCGGATATGATTGATTACAGCAATAGAGTGGGTACGGAAACGACCTCTCTTGTAAGTGGTCGATGCTGAACCCTTCTTCGCCCTCCGAAGACGCCATATTGCGAATCAGCAGCTTAGAGATCACCATCCTCGTCCCTTGCAGAAGCCTTACTCGAGTACTGTCGCTGCGTCGCACCACCGCTTACATACATTCGTTCATTTTCCGCCAACCCGGGCGACGTTCAACACTCGCCATAAATCTCGGTCGCACCACCTCATCGCTTTCGTACGAACACGCGGTCAAGCATCCGATCTCGTTTGGTTATAACCCGCGCCAGGAACGCCCTTGTATGAGAGTCCGCCTCTCCCAAGATGGCGTCAGATATGGATCCTAAGTCGCAAGCCAACGCCTTGTCCGAGAGTCGATCTGTTCGCCATGAACTAGAAGGCATATGTTCTCATGATCACGGGAATGAGGGCCACAAGTTGCGCCATCACAACAATTCTCTCGAAGAAAACATTTCAATTCCTTCAAACTCCAGACATGCCGAGCAGGCCATTGCTCCCTTTCTGGCCAAACACATTCCGACACAGTACAACCCTGTCGGCCACCTGGTGCCACAGTCCACCAACACTGAATTCGATCACGCTCACCACCAAGACGCTTCAAGTACAAAGTTCTGCTACCGTCACCGTCCCGACCTGAAGTGCAGACGTCAAGCCAACGAGCCCTCTATGGAGCAACTCCAGAATGTATCACGCTACCTGCTCTCTGCCAATGACTCACTGTATGCTGACCTCTGAAAAGGAACTCGGTACCGTCTCTCAATCCGACCAGCAAGCCATCTCCCATGTCTGGTCTCTCTTCTCCGCCGCCCCCTCCAAACATCGCAATCTCATGCTTCAGGGCATCCTGTCGCAATGCTGCTTCCCCCAGCTGTCCTACATCTCCGCTTCCGTTCGCGACCTGATCAAGATCGACTTCCTTTCTGCCCTACCGCCAGAGCTAGGCTTCAAGATCCTCTGCTTCCTCGACACTACTTCGCTGTGCAAGGCCGCTCAAGTCAGTCGACGCTGGAGAAGCCTTGCCGACGATGACGTCGTCTGGCACAGAATGTGTGAGCAACACATTGACCGAAAATGCACAAAATGTGGATGGGGTCTGCCTCTGCTTGAGCGCAAACGACTGAGAATCGAAAAGAGACAAATACAATTGCGCGCCATCTCTCGAGGAAATAACGAGTGGTCGCCAGCCATTACCCCGCTTGTCGAAGATCCTGTATCTGTTTCCAGCACCACAACTGCACCAATGAACAAGGCTCTTGCCATTGTCGGAGAGAAGCGCAAGCTTGAAGATGAGCCAACTTCACCGCAGAAGAAGTTGTGCACCCCAGCAGCGGGTGAAGACGAGGTCAACTCATACTTTCAACCGCAAACAAGAAGGCCTTGGAAGGATGTATACAAGGATCGTTTCAAGGTTGGCACCAACTGGAAATATGGCCGATGCTCGACAAAGATTTTCAGAGGCCACAAGAACGGTGTCATGTGCTTACAATTCGACGAAAATGTTCTGATCACTGGATCTTATGATTGCACAGTAAAGGTATGGGACATCAAGACAGGAAAAGAGTTGAGGACACTCGAGGGTCATACTTCAGGCATTCGAACATTACAGTTTGACGACCAGAAGCTCATTACGGGATCCATGGACAACACGACCAAGGTCTGGGACTGGCGGACTGGAAAATGCTTGAGAACATTCCAGGCTCACACAGGCGGTGTGATTTGCGTCAACTTCGATGCTGGCTACATTGCTTCAGGCTCGATGGATCACACTATCAGAATCTACGAAGTTAAGAACAGAGCGTCCTATCTGCTCAAGGGTCATACCGACTGGGTCAACGCTGTGAAGCTCGATGTGGAGTCACGTACACTGCTCTCTGCTTCAGACGACTGCACAGTTCGTTTGTGGGATCTGGACACCCGCCGATGTATCAAGGTTTTCGAAGGACACGTCGGGCAGGTGCAGCAGCTGGTAGCTCTTCCTCCGGAGTTTGAGCTTGACGAGGCCGATCTGCTCTCTGGAGAAAACGAGGATGACACGTCTTCTACCTCTTCAGGACCGTCGCTTGCTCACAAGCACTCTCACCACCCAGCAACAACATTCAACGAAATGGTGGCTCCATTCTGGCCTGACGAGCCCGAGCGCCCAGCGCCACCTCGATACATGCTTACTGGTGCTTTGGACAGCACGATTCGTCTGTGGGATGTGCACGCACCTGCTGTGTCACCTGCTGTAGATGCAGCGAACCCGATACAAAAGCCACCTACCACCAACGCATGCTTACGTACATACTTCGGACACGTTGAAGGTATCTGGGCGCTTGCAGCAGATCACTTGCGCATGGTTTCAGGATCAGAAGATCGTACAGTCAAGATCTGGGATCCCCGCAGTGGCAAGTGCGAAAGAACATGGACGGGTCATGCTGGACCTGTGACATGTATTGGACTGAGTGACAGTCGACTTGTGTCTGGAAGTGAAGACTGCGAGGTGCGCATGCTATTGTTTAACACAGGAGAAGGAAGCGAAGGCTGCGAAGAGAAATGATATGAAAATGTTTTTTGGTTGATGTTTTAGCATAGAACCACTTTTAGCGCAGGTGCCTGGAGTAATAGGGAGATATCAAACAAGAATGAATTTATTGTTGACTACTGCTCATTGCATGAATGATATGTTATTGTTGGAAGCTGCTGTAACATTGTTTCTTGTGGAATGACTCTGTGACAGACAATTGGCGACCATGTGAGGACTGCTACTCTCGTTCAAATGAATAGGCAACAAGGGGTCTGAGACAATAGCAGGTTTATATAGACAGTGACTTTCACGGTCGAGTGAGAGACATGAATAGACATGAATGGAGTTGGACCGTGCTTGGACCCTCGGCCTTGGCTTAATTATATGACGCTCGCTGCCTTGAACTTTCTCTCAGTCGCAGCAAACTGAAGTCACTTCTGACCGCCAACACCGACCAACCACAGACGTCGAGTCTCACAAGCCTTTTCAATTCTTTGTTTCAACTAGTAACGTTTCTTCTCTATCGAACCCGGAGAGAGAGGAAACCACCGACTTTCGCTCGCATTGCGCCAACTTTGCAGCCGCGCATAACCCACTGAACAAAGACCATTCACTCTTGTCCGCCGTCTTTGGCAATTGCTCTCTCACCACCAAGAACTCCAACACCCTATACACCTACTACACTCCCGACCTCACCCGCTCGTCCTCCCATCCGATCGCCGCCATGGTTTCCCAGAAGAAGCCCACCGGTGTTGCGCGCAACGCTCGCGGCGGCGCCATCGCAAAGAGAAAGGGCAGAACCGATCGCGACGGTGACCTCGTTATGGATCCTACTGCACGCGCTCGTCCTGGTGGTGGTATCAACAAGGGTGGCAAGGCAGGCGCGCCCAAGCCTCGCGGCGCAAAGCCCGGTGCTCGCGGCGCTGGTTTCGAAAAACAGCTCGCCAGCCATGTCGGAGGCTCATCAACCGCAGTGCGCACACGACCAAGTAGAGGACTGGAAGAACTCCGAATCACTGGCCACAAGAGCAGCAAGGCAGCTTCAAACACCGATGGCGGCTTGAGCTCGCTCATTGTCTGGGTCGAAAAGAGAGCCTCGCTCAAAGCAAAGAGAGCCGTCAAAGTCAAGAAGGTACACCAACCGAGCCCAGCCCATCCCACATTCCCTTAGTCGCCAGGTCCGGTCCGCTTTCGTTTGCAGCCAATCTCAGAACGACGACCAGAAACCTCGACCCTGTCACTTTCTTTCTGATGCTCCATCAGACCTTCAATTTTCCTTCCGTAATGTTGTACTAACATCGCATATAGTCCCGAGCCGAAGGTGACGATCTGATAATCTCGGTCCCTGGAGAAGACACGGCCCACGTGTTGCGCCTCGATGGCTTTGTTTTCGCTGGAGCAAACATCAAGATCGAACGAGCCGACTCCGACTCTGGTGCTTCCAAGGAGGCTGCCATCGCCATGCTCAAGGGTGTTCTCACCAGAAGATACATGGTCGAGAACAAACTGCTCGATCTCAGCAATCTTGCCGAAGACCCCGACCTCAAGGCTGCTTCAATCTTCGACAGCAGCTCAACCACGAGCAAATTCTTCCCTGCCATGATGAAGGTCTTGGATCAACAGTTCAAGTCCAACGCCGAAAAGAACGAGGCCATCATCAGCGTCTCCCTCGCCAACAACCAACTCCCAACTGTCAGTCCTGTCACAACTCTCGCCCAGACTCTACCACAGCTCAAGAACCTCGACCTCTCCAACAACGCCTTCAAGGACTTGACTGCGCTTGAAGCATGGAGACGCAAGTTCTCAAAGCTTGACCACCTCATCGTCACTGGCAACCCTCTGGAACAGGCCGAGCCCGACTATGTCTCCAAGCTCTTGGCCTGGTACCCCAAACTTCGTCTCCTCAACACTGTCCAAGTCCGCTCTGACGAGGATGCCAAGACTGGCCGTCAAGTCACCGACATTCCCTTCCCTATCAGAGGCCCCAACTTCCAGGACGAAGGTCAGATTGCCGAGAACTTCCTGCGTACCTTCTTCGCTGGCTACGACACAGATCGCGCCACCCTGGTCCAGCACTACTACGACGAGCAGTCAGACTTCTCCTTCTCCGTCAACACCGCCGCTCCTCGCGATCCCTCAAAAGCCAGCGACACTGCCCCTCAGGAATGGGACTCTTATATCAAGGGCAGCCGCAACCTGAAGAAAATCACTCAGCTTCCTGCCAGACAGAGCCGCCTCTGCCGTGGGGCCCAAGCCATCCACGAACGCTGGTCTACCCTTCCTGCTACTCGCCACCCCGACCTTGCTACCCAACCTCAGAAGTGGCTCCTCGAATGTCAATCACAACCTGGCGTCCCTGACCCCACTGGCGCATCACCTGTCGGTGTCGACGGCTTCCTCATCACCGTCCACGGCGAGTTCGACGAAATTGACGTTAGTAACGGTCAAGTCAAGAAGTCTCGCTCTTTCGACCGCACCTTTATCCTCGGTCCCGGTGGTCCCACTGGTGTCCGCGTCGTCAGTGACATGCTCACCATTCGCGCCTACGGAGGTTTCGCCGCCTTCGAGCCCGAACACAACGAACCACAAGTCCCAGTCGAGGCCGGCGTGCCCGTGCTTCCACCAGGACTCACACCCGAGATTGCCGAACAAATGCTCCTCGAACTTCAGAAACAGACCTCCATGACTGTTCAGTATGCAAAGGACTGTCTCGAGCAGGTGCAGTGGGACTTTGACCGCGCCCTGCAGGCCTTTGCTGCCGTCAGAGCCAACCTTCCTGCCGATGCTTTTGTTCAGGCTGCTTAGGAAGACTCGTTAACCATGGATGAGGCGGAGGATACTCTTACTCTCAAGGTCGATAAGGTTTGACGGCATGATCACAGCATCAGTTACTGCCACCTTGCCGGGTCACCAACACATGCATTTTCAACATCGGAGTTTCTCGTTTTCAAGCATTTTCAAAGGATCAAAAACAACAACACTGGGTGGTCGAAGGAGACCTTGGAGGATTCGCGATGCTTTCTCTTCTCTCTTTTCTCAATTTGCGAAGGCGCTTAATGGAGTCTGATGGGTGTGATGAGGTTCAACCTCTTTTTGTTTCTTGTTTTTGTTTTTTCATTCTTTCTTGTTCACCTTTACAAATTGAAGGGCACAGATGGCTGGAAGAGAGGCCTGTTTTTACATTCAAACGATGGGGGAGATGTCTCGATGAGAGGCAGAGAAGATACATAGAAGTGGCAGCAACGCATGGCAAGCAAGTCGAAAGAAACGCTCGTTGCTAAGCACACGACAAGACATAAAACACCAAAAAAAAAACACATTTACAATCTCACCTCTTAACTTTCAATCTCGGGTCAAACGTGATGGCGTTGTACAAATAGTGATTTGCCTTTTGTTGACCTTGTTGTTCTCGCACAAGTCACCGTATTGCAGCCTATTTGGGCAAAATAGTGATAACACGAGTGAGGGGGGAAACAGCAGAGACAGCTTGCTAGCAAAAGCAAATTCCACTCTTTACTCGGAATCATTTGAGGTTCTGGGAAGAAGCAGGAGGTCATAACGTATGAGGTAGAAATCTTCAGAATCGACTGGGACTTTTTTAGTATTAGCGAGAGTAGATGCTTGATGCTGATTATAAAGATTGGTAGGCAAAAGGATCTCGGGTTTACATATCTTTTCAAGTCAAGCAGCGGTAGTGTGACTGACCTCTAAGCTATCGAGAATTGCATAAACTACTTGTAGAAGAGTGGTATGTGCCAGAGAGAGTCTGGTCGTATCTGTTTTGCACAAGAGGAAAACTGCACGATCGAAAACATTCTTTTGCATCAATTTGTATTGCTTGCTTCTTTCTGATGCTTTGATCCAGACTCACATGATGAATATAGATTCCCAATAAACCGACTATCAAAATGCACAAACTACTTCTGAAACCAAGTCATGCCAAAGAGAGTTCGAATCATTTGCACATCGGAAACTACAATCAAAAAACATCCTTTGCATCAATTTGTATTTCTTGTCCTGAACTCTCGTTCTCAGTCACTACTTCTTATTTTGGAAAAAAAGAGAAAGTTCCGCCCACAAATGCATCATCTTTTGCCTTAGCCTTTCAACCCCCATCATCCTTCTAAAAACAACACATTCACGCTCTTTGGCACTCCTCTTATGCGTTCTCTCCTCTGTGCAATCAACATAGGAGACAGACGATTGGAATACAGTAAAACAGAAAAAACGAGAGATTTGAGCCCGAAGAAAGAAAAAAAATGCCACCTCCCTAATGCCAATCTGGCTACTGGTGTTGACAGGACAGGACAGGACAGGACAGGACAGGGCAGGGCAGGGCATGGGCAGAAAACAAGTTCCCTCGATACTAGTCCAACAAGAACAACGAAAGGTAAGGAGATGTGTGAGACAGAGTGGAAGAACGGGATAATGTGGAGACGTTTTTTCATTCACACTTTTTTTTGCTGAGTGGGTGCGTTTGGTGTGGGCACTTCTGGGGGTATTTGGGATATGCTTTGCTGCTTGAACGGGCAGGAACGAGAAAGTCTGAATGTCTTTCATAGGACAAGGTGCGTATTGTACGTGACAGAACACAGTAACCAGAGCTCACAACTCTTCGTCTTCGTCGATGGGTTGCGTGGGCGCGGACAGTTGGGTGGGATCCGACGTGCTTGCAGAAAGAGGCGAAGCTCCCAATGCAGATGGGTGGGTAGTAGGCGCTGAACTGGGGCCTGTAAGACTGGGTTTACCCAATGGACTGGCATCAACGGCTCCCTGGCTCAGACGATTCTTCTTCAGAGGACTCTCGGAGTAGACGTCTGTGGGCTCAGCGAGCAGTTTTTGACTGGCCTTGTCGCTGGGCGAGGTCATGTCGTCGGTGGTGATGTGTGCTGTGGAGGCTCCAACATGGGGAGATTTGCTGGGAGTAGGATTGTTCATCTCGCCCGAGTGCTGGCGCTTGAGCTGTCGATGGGTTAGTCACGGAACTGTATAGATTGGAAGGCACAAAACGTACCTTGATGTGGCGCACACCCTCGGCCATCTCTTCCTGACGCTGGCGATCCTCTTCAGTCAAGATAAGAGGGTTACCGTTCTCATCCTTGACATCAACGTCGTCCATCTCATCGCGAGCGACGGGCTCCTCATCATCTTCATCGCTGTCCATGGCATCGGCATTCTTTGAGCCCTTGCGAGTAGCGCGTGCAGCAGGGTCGCGGTAACTTGAGAAGCCCTTGGTGCCTTGATTCTTCAGAGGGCCGAGTTTCGAGAAGTCAGTGCTACGTTTTCTCGTGACGGTTGATGAACTCTTGCGGCTGGGTGCAACGACGCCCATCTTCTCAAGTTGCTCTGCAGAATCAAATTAGTACAAGGAAAGAAAGAAAACATAAAAAAAACTTACTGGGACTGCGGTAATAGAAGGTAAAAGTAGCAAAAGGGCTGTCCGGGGGATCTATGCCTGTGACAGTCTGTGTGCTAATACTTTTAGGATCAAGCGTCTTGGGCTTGTCAAGGCCGGTGGTGTGGTCGACATCCTCATCTTCGGCGCCATCGTTGTTGGTGCCTTCATCATCGTGGACGTCGAATTGCGGCGAGTATTCTCCACGCTTGATTTCACCAGAGGCAAGAACGCGGAAAAGAACAATCTTGATCTGGCCAGCAGCTTCGCTTTCGGGCACGTCCGAGTCCGAATCCGAGTCAGACATGTCGTCGTCTTGTACGATGGCCTCAGTAGGGGCGCCATTATCTTGGCCATAACGCAGGACGGTGTTACGGTCGTAGCGGGGCTTGTCCTGGTCATCTTCGTCGTCACTGTCTTCTCTCTTGATTTGTCTCTTTCTCTCCTCGCGTTGGCGCATCTTTTCAAACTTCTTTCGGCGTTTGTCGATCAAGGCGGCTTTGGCTTCCTTGTCGGTACTCGTGAGATCGAGTCCGTTGAGCCAGCGCTCCAGGCCGACCTCGCGGAAAAGAAAGTCGCGCTCGGCCAGACCACCTCCCTCGCTGTCCGGGATGCTGACCCATCTTGAGTTGACCCAGGTCTCTTCACCCTTGCGGAGTAACGTGGCAACCTCCTCTTTTTGTCTTCCGTCAAAGTAGATGTAGGCGGCGATGGTTTCGTTGGGTGACGAAGTGCGGGGCTGATAAGGCGGGATGAGGACTTGAGGTTTGCCAGTGTCGGGATCGATAGGCGGAGGCTCCTTTCTGGGCAGGCCTCTAGTCATGCCAGAGGTTTGGGGGCCGACATAGACGCCTTTGGGGTTGGGGTTGGTGGGTGTAGGGCGCGGAGTCGAGTAGGGAACTTTCAGTCCTTGTGTGAGAAGAGTGATAGAGACGGCGAAGGTCGACTGCTGAGGCTGGCCAGTGGTCGAGTTTGGCGGGACCGAAGGCGGAGGGACGGGGATGTAGGTGTTGATGCGACCGAAGCGCGACAGACTCTGGACACCATGCTCGGAGAGAGGACCTTCGGGAGTGTGTATGCTCACGGCGATGCCTTTGAAGCACGGCATGTTGGCTGTGCGAGCGACTTGTTGGCTGAAGGTCGAAGCAGAGGGCTATCTGACCATCCACGGGCGGCGTGTATACGTGTTGTGTGGGTACCGTGTGTGGGTGTTGAACTTGGGCGTGTTTGGATCTTGAGGTGGCTCCAAGGGGCGGGGTCGAGTGGAATAATGCTGGTCGTCACAGGTTGTGTGCGTCTTGCGACTGGCAGAAGCGACGGCGAGCTGAATAGTCACGTTCTGCTGGGTCGCAATGCGATATGCACGAGCAGAACCACGGCCCTTGTGTGCTTTGTATGCACTGCGATGACGAGCCGGCCAATGATTCTGCTGCGAACCAAGCTACCGCAACTGAATCCACATCTCTCTCCAACTCGCCAAGACACAAACTGCATTAATTATCGAAGGCCGGCCTTGTTTTTTGTCCCTCCTTCAATCGACGCTTCATTTCGTCTATCAAATCTTGTTCCTTTGCATCTACCCTGTGCTCAATCCTTCCTTCTGAGATATAGTCCATGGTTTCACATTCTCTGCATGTCCAATCTTATGCAATCAGATGCCTGTTTCATCCATCCCACCTTTATCTTGATACGCGCCATGACGCGTCTTCGCGTTCAAACTCTAAAGCCGAGGCTTGACGTCGTTTCGTCCGACATTTCTTCTTCATTATCTCGTCCATATTCTTCACATACATACATATACTATAGCCTTGAGCATACGGTAGGCTAAAATAGAAGGATGCCACAAAGGTTCTCGTTCTCAGAAACCACGAGTCAGAACTGCCAACTGTTGCCTAAGTATGGAGCTGTGCTGCCTGACCCGCAGCAAAACACGTTCATACGTCTTTCCTCTCAAAGATGTAAAAGTCTTATAATCTGCTCTTCGTTTCCAATAGCTTTCTTTTTCTCGGCAGTCGCATCGACTTGCAATTTCTCTCGTCCTCGTCTCATCATCCGTCATCCCTCTCATACGCCACAAAAACTCAAGGTTTCGACGAATTTGAAGACAGTCATGACCACATTCATCAGTCTACCCATCTTTGTACTCTATCTTTTGACAACATTCCCGATCCTTGTACGCGGAAACGAAACAACACATCCTGCAAGGAAGCACAATACTCCACCGCAACTTGCATGTCTGGACTCAGGATATTGCGTACCAAAAATGGTATCAACGCCATCATTGGATCCGGAAAGCCATATCAGACTGGGAATCAACAGCGAGGCATCTTTGGCATCACAACTAGGAGGAGCAATGTTGGGCGAAAATGTTGTCTTCGCTGTTGGGATCGCAGAATGACTGCTCAGGGGATGATGCACGAGGGATGGAAGACTAGAAAACACTCCGTTGGATTGGGAACAAGGCACGCATCAGGAGCCCATCTCTATCTGTCGAGGTGCTAAAGACCAAGGATTTTTTTCTACTCTCCTCCAGCGATCGTCGAGAGTCATCTTACACACCCAAAGCTATCCTCGTCCTTTCTTCCACTCGAATATGGAGGCACAATGATTTCCACATTGAGACGATGGCCAAAGAGTGCCCAGAGCGGATCGCCTCTCGATAAAAACCACCGCCTTTCTCAAAACCACTGTGCATCTTGATAGCTGTCACGGTAACAGACCTTTGCGCATGGAGAGGTTGCATACTTGTTCATTCAGGCTATGCTACCTGCAATCTAGAATCCGATCGTTGAGATCATAGAACCTGCTTCATGAAAACTCACTCCCCAACCCTTTCGCTGATCCTCATATCTTGTCGTTATTGTTGAACTCCACGCTATCCCAGAAAAAATAAATTTGTTGAATCAAAAAACGGGGTATCTTGTTGAAAATGAATGTCGTAAGGACAAGATGCACAGCAATGTTGAGTTTGCTGTTTATCTGTCCTATGATTGTGCGGCAGATATTTAAACCATCTTGCCATCATCCTTGTTGGATGAGTGTTGAGGGACGGGGTCCGAGGAAGAGCTGATGGAAGACCGGCTTTGAACGTCCCAGTAATCGCCATCGATGACGATTTCGGATGAATCGCCAACCAAGAAGAGATACCTAAAAGCAATACAATCAGCATAGTACTCTTGTGAGATTGCCGAAGGCACAGATAGCAGACGAAAAGCCATCGGTATCCTCGTCTCACGTACCAGTAAACAAAGGCGACAAAAACACTGCCACCAACGATGTTGCCCAGAGCAGCGGGGATCATGCTCTTCCAGATGTAGTAGCCAACGGTAATGTCAGGATGATGGTAAAAGATCTGTGGTTTCTGGTCAGTGCATCGTTCAAAGAAAGCAGAAAAGACAATCGGAAACTTACGGCCAAGGGAATATAGAACATATTGGCCACCACATGGTCTAGACCGAGCAACACGAAGGCAAACACGGGCCACCAGATTGCCCTGGAAGCGTTTTGTCAGTAAAAATACATGTGTACAGTTGCGAGAATTGAGTTCTTACGTGACTTTGGAGAAGAACTCCCTCGCACAGCAAGCCAGGAAGCAAGCAAGACACACAAGCCAGTTAGCACCAATGGCCTTCAGGAAGATCTGATGCCACATTGGTGTCACAGCCTTGGTCGTTGCAATGGTGAGAAGCTCCTTCTTGTAGGCGGCAGCCTCGAAGACACCGCCGTAGCCAATGATAACGCAGGAAACGAACAGAGCACCAGCGAGGTTGCCGAAGAAGGTCAGGAACCAGTGTCTCAGCATGAGTAAGACAGAGGTGCGTCGATGAAGGGCTGCCAAACTGGTGTACATGAAACTTCCGGTACAGAGGTCTGCTCCAGTCATGACGATGACCACCAAACCGAAGGGGAAAATGAGGGCGCCCAACATGCGGGGGATACCAGGAGCATTCTCATTGAGCCAGGAAGAGGTGTTGATAATGCTGTAACAGGCACCTCCGAAAGACTTTTCCGATGGTTAGATACTATAGTCATCTGCAAGAGGCGAGGCCAGAAACTCACCAGAAGACAGCCGGCCATGAACGAAGAGATGATGGTTTTGTCGATGCGCATGTGGGCCTTGTAGGCACCTGTTCTCGAAGAGATCTCAATGGCTTCCTTGGGTGTGTAGGCATTGTGAACAACCGGCAATGGCTGCTGTTGACGAGGTATCTCCGATGCTGCAGGCGGCAGCGTTTGGTCTGGAAACATAGAGTGCATCTTGCCAAGAACGAAAAGACCTTCGAGACGTAAAAAGCCCAGAAAATAGAAGGAATGGCAAGAGAGAATATTTATTCCAAAGAGACAGGTCGAACCAGTATTTAAGGATGCTCAAAAGACGTGGACAGACGGAGGAAGGGATGGATAAGAGTTTATGAGTCGTCGCAGCTGAAAGAAAATGCTGCATTCTTTTCATTCGCCGATCTTATCAGTATACACCGCGGGCACGACATTGCCAATCCCGTAAACGGCGAGGGCGCAGTGTGATGAACCTTGTATAGCCGCCACAAATCCACCAATGGTTTCGTAAATCATCGTGTCAGATGGGCGACGAAGGGCTTTTTTTGCCATCTGCCAAGGACAACGTGGAGAATCTAGATTTAGAGTTGGGTAAGATGAGGGGTAGAGTTTGAGTACCATACCGCCGAAAAGGTACATGTGGTAAGCGGCGAGCCTGAAGTCACGTCTAGCCTTGAGATGCTTGGGATGCTTGAACATGGACGTTCTTCCTTGGCCGTAGTGCTTGTCTTGACTTCCTGCTGACTGTCAGCATTGTGAAATACCAGACAACTCGTGCGAGGAGATGGACATGAGCCAGGTCTTGTGGAAGAAGAAGAAGAACAGAAAGAGCAGAGTTCGAGTCAACTCTCACTGGTGTTCCTTCCTTGTGAGCCGTCTCCGCAGAAATCAGTTCTTCGGATGTGGGCCAGATCTGGGGAATCGCTCATCACACATCCCGTGTCACCGCGTGCTGGGTAAACTTTTTACAAAGCAATCGAGCGCCTGAGCCTCCGCTTTCTACGGATGTAGACAACCCCGGGGTACCCCGCTTATTCTTCCTGCCTACCCGAGTGGCTCGATAAACACCCGTTGGACTGCATAGAGACTAGGGGGAAACATAGAGTAGGTGACGCGTTGAACAACACACGGCAAGGTTCTGGTTGCAACATCACTGGTCAAGGTTAGCGGTGTCAAGCCACAAGGTACACACGGCACTCGATGAATCAAGTAAGAAGAGGCAAGCGAGCTGTCAACGATAATACTCGGCAAGTGGTGTTGTTTCATACTCAAGACATAAGAGGTAAACAGAATTGTGAATGCAGAGCTCGCTATGATCGGATAAACCAAGACGAGTGAAGTAAGAAGTGAGAAGGATGAAGAGGGAACAAAACACCAAGAACGACAGCAAGACAAGAAGCCATCACTGTCTCGATCACACGTCTCTGTTGTTTCTGAACTTGCAACGGCCTGGCCCAGAGTCACCTCCTGACCAGTCAAAACGGGATCGAATCTTGAACCATACGCCACGCGTGAGCGGCAGTCTCCTCTCCTGTTCCTATGAGGATCCGGAAGTTGCCATAGCAGAGCCTAAGCTCTGGAAACTTGTACCTCTTCCGATGGCTGTAGGACCCCCAAAGCCAGTGGCAGGTACAGAGTGACCTGGCACCGGGCTACTGATCGGGCCTAGTGAGTGAGAGTGTCTTCCAGACCCAGGCGTCCCGGCGTCTGGCTCGAACTTGACTGCAAAGCCGCCAGGCGCAGAAGCCTCGTGACGAGCATGCAAGAAACCACCGCCATTTTGTCCGTCACCCTCGGTCTCGCAGATAGCTTCAATCTCCTTGATCGTGATTGGATTGTCAAGCATAACTCGCGAACCTTCAATCTGGCGCAGAAGAGCCTCGGCAGGGTGATAGTTATCATGTGTAGGTTCCCGAGCTGTCAATGCCTTGCATGCATTACATACAGCTATGCGGATCGTCAAAGGACGATTAGCACCTGACGGACGATGACCCAGACTGCCAAACGGCATCGAAGACCATCCGCTGTTGGCATTAGGGTTCCACGATGAGCTAGGTGTAGAGAGACCTGGTGGGGCTCCAAACATAGAAGGGGATGTCCAGCTACTGTTCGCGCCAAACACGTCCATGCGTGGCTGATTCTGCGAAAATACGGGTGAGCCAAAGCCACGAGGTCCAGTAATGGCACTAGCTCGGCGACTTTCTGGCACTGAAGGTAGTGGATCATCTGTATCATCGAGCAGTGCTCTGCTACCAAGATGCTTGCTCAGATCCTCCATATCAGAATTGTTTGATCTCAAAGCTGAGGGTCGCTGGATCGGGGTTGGCCGAGTGATGGGTGCAGGCGAGCTGATTGCGTCGAAGGTGTTCTTGTCAGAAGAATGAGTACGAGAGTGTGAGGCAATGCTGTGGCGTGTGGGTCCAAAACCGGGCGGAGCGGTTGGTGATCCAACTGGTGGCATCTGTTGCTGGAAACCAGGAGGACTCTCGAGTGGGTATCCCCGACCCTGTGTCATCACTCCAAGACCGTTCATACCAGGAGGTGTCGGCATGGGGTTGGCTGGGTGCATAGGCTGGAAGGGCCCGCTACCGAATGGTCCATTGGAGAAACCAGGCAGCGAGGGACGGTGGTGCATCATTGGCCCATGAGGAGCACCAAATCCAGGGAAACCGGTCATACTCGTAGGGAAACCACTGAACCCATTGTTCTGATGTTGAGGATACATGGTGGGTGGTGGGAGCTGGCTTGCGGGCGAGATGGGCTGGTGCTGTGCGAAATGTTGATTCTGCGGCTTCTGGAATATCGATCTGGGCATGGACTGATTGAAACCATTTCCTGGAGAAGTTGACTTGGTATGAACCATGGCGGGGGCCTGTTGCGATTTGGGCGAAGTAGCGTTTTGGCCCTGGAAAGAGCTTTGTCGAGGCTGTGCTGGGGTGGCAGGCTTGGGCAAGGTAGGCGTGGCTACAGGAACATGTGGTGAAGACATGATAGACGAAGCCTGCTTAGAGAGCAAACCTGGAGGTACAGCAACCATGCCGGCTTGCGAAGGACGCTTGGCCATCTGTGGTGTTTGCTGATTTCTGGCTTCTCTGTCGGCTTTCGCCTTTGCGTCTCGTTCCTTTCTTTCGCGGTCCGCTTGAGCCTTCTTCTCCTTGATGTCCCTTTCTCGCGCCTCTCGTTCTTCGCGTTCCTTTTGCCGGGCTTCATCCTTCTGCTTCTTCTCGAGTGCTTTTTGCTCACGGAGCTTGCGTTCGGCTTCCTGCTGGCGTTCGCGTTCTTCTTGTTGGCGTTTCAGACGTTCGGCTTCCTTGCGTTGCTTCTCTTCCTCCTGAGCCTTGCGTTCGGCCTCCTTCTTCTTGCGCTGCTCCTCTCTTCTCTGCTTTGCCTCCTCTTGCTTAGCTTGCTCGATGGCCTTTGCGGCAGCTTCTTCAGCCGCCTTCTCAGCATCCTTTCTAGCCTTCTCTTCCGCCTTTGCTTGCTTCTGGGCCTGTTTCTTGTTCTTCTTCTTCTCAGCATCCCTAGCCTTCTTGGCTTCACGTTCCTCCTTCTTCTTGTCTTCATCTTCCAGCTCTTCGAGTAGTTTCTGTTGACGTTCGGCAGCGACTTTTTCTCGGTAGGCGGTCAAGACACGTTGTTCGAACATTCGGGCGGCGAAGATCTGGAACATGCGACGACCCTCTTCCATGCGTTGCTCCTCGGTCATGCCGCCCTGTACCTTGTCAGTGACGCACGTGACCACTTCCCAGGAGTTATCCCGTGTTACCGTCTCGTCCTCTTCCTCTTCATCCTGGCTGTCCTCGTCGTATTCCTCGTCTTCGTATTCCTCATCATCGTACTCCTCATCGTCGAGCGGTGGTTCGTGGCCGTTGGAGGTGTAGGTGTGCGAGGGTTGTGCCGAAGCGTATTCTGCCTCTTGTTCGCGCTGCATTCTGCGTTCGGCCAGTTGTTCCATCATCTCGATAAACTTCTTGCCGTCGTTTTTCAGGAGATCGTCGGCTACGGTTAGAATGCCACCTGATATCACTTCAGCCATTTGGAGATAGCAAACTAACGGCAGAACAGGCCTACCTTTGACCGTCAGACTATTACCGAAGTTGAAGAAGTCGTTGCCTATTCCTCGCGGTACGTCGTCTTCAGGTTCGTCCTCTTCATCGCTGTACAAATCATCTTCCTCATCACTGTATTCCTCTTCCTCCTCTTCACTCATTCCTTGACTATCACCTTCGTCGCCCTCGTCTTCTTGATCGTCGTCCTCGTCATCCATGATTTCTTGGACTGGACTCGTTCGGTGATGGGGTTGGTGATGGTGAGTACTTAGCGGCAGCGGTACGGCGGAGGAAGGGTGGAAGTGTGGGGGTGGTAAACTGCGCGGAGGTGGTAGCATGCCGTGTGCCGGATCTCCGCCTTGGTGATGGGCGTACTGTTCAAGTTCGTCGTAGTATGCATCATAGAGCACTTCTAGCTCCTCCTCGATGGCAATTCTCTTACGACCACACACTGTGCACGAGCACGAGTGTTTCTGTTGTTCCTTCATCTTACGCAGAACAGCCTCTTTCTCGATCTTTAGCAGCGATTTGCGCTCTTCTTCGCTCAAGGTCAGCCAGAACTGTTTGATGCGCTCACGCTCTTCTTGTGTCGACGTGTTCCAGATGCGATCTTGTCTCGAAGAGCGTTGGCCAGACCTCAAAGGACCCGTCGAAATGGGCAGAGAATGCGGTATAGGGGGCTGGTGCATAGTGGGGCGCAGATGGTCAGGGTATGGCTCGTGGTGAGAGCTGCCGCGCTTCTTCTTCTTGTTGCGCTTTTTGCGCGAAGGTTCTAGCGAGTCATCGTTACTTGGATACGAATTCAGGCCATTGCCTAGTGGTGGTCGCGCCGCATAGGTGACTTGGCCATCGTCTTCGTCCTCGTCCGACAAGGCTTCAGGAAGCGACGGAGGCTGGCCGGGATGGGAATGGTGATCCGAGGAGGCTTCATCAGAGCCATTGTTCAGCTTTGCCTGCTGTTTTGCCCTCCTCTTCTGCTTCTTGCGGTTTCCGGTGGTGAGGGGATAGGACTGATCGCCGGTCGGAGATAGACCGTTGGGAGCGAAGGCCTGCGCCATGATGGAAGTAGGGGTGAAACCAGGACTCGCGACAACCGCTCCAGGAGATGTAGCGACTGCGCAAGGCTTGGTGGGCGAGAGTGCTATGGAAGTGATCGGCGTGGTGGGGGTCGAACGTGGTTGACAAGGCTGCGCGCTTGGAGCCTAGTGATTAGAAGGTGCGGTATTCGTGTCGTAATGTCCAGGTAAACGCTACGAGTCAACGAGCATTCGACAACAAGTGTATAGAAGGTAATGCGATTCTCTGCCAGATACACGTCTATCTCGAATGAGCCTGTTGCTACAATAGCCATATGATCCACCTGTGTCTAACATTGGCAGTATCTTGCTCTCTGATTGGTCACGCGTGCCGGGAGGAGTTGATGCCGTTATTCTCGCCCATAGTCCGTTGACAGCTTGCACTGGTATCAAGTCGTTCGTGCTCAAGGGAAACATAATTGACTGACAGTCTTCAAACCAAGTCGTTACAAGAGTGAAGCCTTCCTCAAACGCAGCATTCTGATTGAAATGAGTCTCAATGGTGTTCACGATTTCAATGCAGGCTTCGGGACTACTATGAGTTCAGCTACCAGCATCTTCGTGCCAAGGCTCAAGAGCGAGAGCCACGAAGCAGCTGCTTCCTTTGTTGTGGAGGACGGACTCGTGTTCGACCTTGAGTCTTGTAGCCCTATCGTGATCCTCCTTCCTAAACCTCTTCCAACTTTTCGTGTTTGCAGACTAGTTCGCTGTGTGACATCCTGTCAAACTTTGTAGTTCTGCGCTCGAGGCGTAATCAAGACTGCATCCTGAAACGCGGAAGCACAGCCCGCTCTGTAACTCAAGTCGACTCCTCAATCTCTCAATCTCTCTTCTGCTCATCAACCCGACCCGCTCTGACTGCAATACTTCGTCCGCCTCGCCTACATTATCGCTACAGTCTCTTGTTCCGACCCGACCACCCATACAGCAATCTACGACTCCCGACCACCGCGTCATCAACTCTACATTCCCCGACTTTCCCGTATCTAACCGTATCGTCAGCCAGTCACTCCGTCCGACTGTTGACCTAACGCTTTTCTCGATCTTCGACCTGTGTCTTTGTCCCAACCACTTGTCGCAACCTATCCCAACACCTCCGTCGGATCGTCCTGGAGAAAACGCGTCAAAATGCCTCAGCAAGAAGAAGGTGTTATGAGAAGGTGTGTTTATACCCGGCCCACGATCGCGAGACGCTGTTTTTGTGTCTCGTAACGCTCCACTATGTCACGAGTGATTGAGAGCATGTCCGAGCTGGTTTCTTTGACTAATTTGGAAGAGCGACGAGAGCAAAGATGTTGGCGCAGGCATAACATTGTGTGAACCATCCTGAGCTGACCTTAATCTTGTTAGGAAGCTTGTCATCATTGGTGATGGTGCTTGCGGAAAGACCAGTCTTCTGAGTGTCTTCACTCTTGGGTACTTCCCCACTGTATGTATTACCATGTCCTAGATGAGTCTGACATTTGCTAACTACAATACAGCGATACGTACGACCTTGATCGATCCAGAGTTCGCTGCTGGCTTACTGACCTTTTGTCTAGGTGCCAACCGTGTTTGAAAACTACGTGACCGATTGCCGTGTAGACGGAAAGTCTGTTCAACTAGCACTGTGGGATACTGCTGGACAGGAAGATTACGAACGTTTGCGACCATTGGCTTACTCACAAGCCCACGTCATCCTGATAGGCTTCTCTATGGATACACCAGACTCGCTGGAAAACGTCAAGCACAAGTGGGCCGATGAAGCCACAGAACGCTGCCCTGGAGTACCCATCATCCTGGTCGGACTCAAAAAGGATCTTCGTGACGACCCCGTAGCACAAGAAGAGATGCGCAAAAGAAGCCAAAAGTTCATTACCAGCAAGGCCGGTGAGGACATGAAGGAACTCATCGGAGCACGAAAGTACCTGGAATGCAGTAGTCTGACAGGCGATGGAGTCGATGATGTCTTCGAGGCGGCTACCAGAGCTGCTCTGCTTGCTGTCGACAAAAAGGATCGTGCAGGCTGCTGCATCATTCTTTAAATGTCACACGCACACGCACACCCACGGCCTTCTTGTTTACTATCTATGACCAGCATTGGGATGGCGTTTTCTGTTTGCGGGATACAAGCGGACTGTCAAATGTGACCAAGGGCAGGTCTTTATTCTTATCTCTTCTGTTGTTTTGCTTTCTATTCGTTTTGGGCAGGGTGTTGAAAAGCCGGATTGAATCTTTCCTTTGTTACAATCGTGCTGATGTTCCAAGAGGACGTTTTTGGAGGCGGCCATGAGGGTGTGTTCTGACCCGATATCCGCTCATTTCGATGTTACCATTTCCCTCTGGTATATTCTCTGTTCCTATCTTAGAAGTCATGGGCAGTCTTTCAGTGCAGGGTGGCCCAAGGTTGCAAACAACTGATTGCTTGTCATTTCACGCTTCGCGTTTCATGCTGTGCTGAATTATTCAGCTGAAGCACCTGGTGCTTTACGCATGGAAAATTGGTGATGGTAGGTGTAAAAGATTTCAAATTTCCCCCAAGACGTGACGGAATGTATGACATGCAGGCCAGAGTATGATACAAGATAATAGCACAGAAATAAGAAAAACACCATCTACCTCGTCCAACCGTAATTCCAGCCATCGGTGCTGGGGCTGTCGGTCTGGATGCGAGCGTATTCAATGGGGACACCGCCCCAGATGTCGTTCTTCATCATGGCGATTCTGTACAACCTTCCAACGTTCTTTCCCTGTGCGGCAGCTTCTCCTTCTTTTACAATGTTTCCAGCCGAGTCCATGAGACGCAGAGCCTCGCATGCTTCTCTCATGCTCTGGTATTGGCGTTCGAGGTCACGCTCGTGCTGTGTGCGCTGCTGAGCCTTGTAGACCTGCCATGCGCGGTGGATTGTCCAGTGTCTGAGATAGCGATCGCGAGAGAATCTGAGTGGTCTGGGTGTGAGGGGATGCGACAGAAAGTAGCGGATCAATTCTGTTTGAAAACAATTAGTGCTGGGTTATGGCGCATCTGTGAACAGATAGACTCACGGATACGAGCATCTTTCTTGGGACCGCCGCGATTCCTCTTTTGCGGTACGGGTGTGCTGGAGAATGATCTTGATTGTTGGATGGCGCGGAGAATGGTGCTGGGTTGAGATGCAGCGGGAGAGGCGGTGATTTGCGGAGCGGCGCTGCGAAGGCAGCGGAGGGAGAAGAGGCTGTTCATGACGGTAGGAGTGTTTCGGAGACCGGCGGAGGAGATCCGTATGTATAGCTTGACCGGAAGAGGGCGACAGTGGTTTGCAGAGCGAATGGACAGGGCTGCTATAGACAGTGCAATGGACGGCTTGACATCTAAAAACCAGGGCTTGGCGTGATCGGACCGCGAGTTTGAGCAGGTCGCAACTCCGCAGTCAATCTTGCCCGTATTCGGCTGCTTTGGGTTTCATATCGACGTTTCCATGTCTAATAATATTGCACCATCAAGGCCAGCCAGCCATCATTCCACCCAGACTTTCTTCTTTGCTTCATACCTCGACACATTGCATCAACCGTCAAACATCCATCGACACTTGCAATGAGCCACGACCAAGCTGTCAAGGAGGCTTCGGCCAAACACACCACTCCCGCTGAGCTGGTGGGCAAGTTCCAGTATGGTACCGCTGGTGTAAGACTGCTTATTTGAACCTGTTGTTGTATACACGATGCTGACAATACTACCAGTTCCGTATGAAGGCGTACGTCATTCTTCCACCTGTCATTCGATACACCAACTTACCATCCTCAGCAACATCCTCGACTCGGTCGTCTACCGTGTTGGACTCCTGGCCTCGTTGCGCTCGCGCAAGCTCAATGGCCAGACCATTGGTGTCATGATCACCGCCAGTCACAACCCTCCCGAGGACAACGGCGTCAAGCTTGTCGATCCTATGGTACACTCCACGCTCCGCTTTCACTCAACTCAGCACCACATCTGACTGCTCATCTAGGGTGAGATGCTCGAGGCTTCATGGGAGAAGTATGCCACTCAACTCGCCAACGCCGACTCCGACGACCACCTCGTCCAGGTCTACAACGACCTCGTCAAGACACTCAAGGTCAACCTAGATGCCCCTGCCAGAGTTATCTTTGCTCGTGACACTCGCGCCTCGGGTTCCCGCCTGGTTGGATGCCTGAACGATGCCCTGACTGCCACCAACGCTGAAGTCACCGACTACAAGATTCTCACTACCCCTCAACTCCACTACCTTGTCCGCTGCGTCAACACAAAGGGCACCCAGGATGAGTATGGCGAGGTCAGCGAAAAGGGCTACTACGAGAAGTTGGCTGCTGCTTTCAAGCAAGCTATGGAACACACAAAGCCCCAGGGTCACTTGACTGTCGACTGTGCAAACGGTGTTGGAGGTCCTAAGCTGCGCGAGCTGCTCAAATACCTTCCATCTCCTGATACCGATGGTGGTCTCGATGTCAAGGTCGTCAACGATGACGTCCACAAGCCCGAAAGCTTGAACCACCAGGTGAGTTGTCCTGGATATCCTGCTATACAACACCTCTGACCAAGACAGTGTGGTGCCGATTTTGTCAAGACTAACCAGCGCGCACCTCCCTCATCCAAGGCTGGTCCTGGAGATCGCTGCTGTTCGCTGGACGGTGATGCTGACCGTATCGTCTTCTATTTCCAAGATGAGAAGAACGTCTTCAGACTCCTGGACGGTGACCGTATTGCTACTCTTGCTGCTTCTTTCATCGCCGAACTCGCCCGTCAATCCGGTCTGATGGAGAAGCTTACTGTTGGTGTTGTGCAGACCGCATATGCTAACGGAGCCTCGACGACATACATCCAGAAGAACTTGGGTCTGCAGATCGTCTGCACTCCTACTGGTGTTAAGCACTTGCATCACGCTGCTACTCGCTTCGATGTCGGTGTTTACTTTGAGGCTAACGGACACGGCACTGTCGTTTTCTCTCCCTCCGCTCTCAAGGCTATCCACACACACCAGCCTCAATCACCTGCTCAGGCTGACGCTCTTACGACATTGATGGCATTGACCGATCTGATCAACCAGACCGTCGGTGATGCGCTCTCGGATCTTCTGCTCGTCGAGGTCATTCTCGCACACAAGGGCTTCAGCTGTGCCGAGTGGCTGCAGACCTACACCGACCTTCCCAACCGTCTCGTCCGTGTTGAAGTCGCCGATCGCAACCAGTTCACCACCGTCGAGGGCACCGCTGAGCGTCAACTCGCAACACCCGCTGGTGCACAGAAGGACATCGAGAAGGTTGTGGCCAAGTACAAGGACGGCAGGAGTTTCGCACGTGCTTCCGGTACCGAAGATGCTGTTCGCGTGTACGCTGAGGCTAGCACGCGTGCCGAAGCAGAAGACCTCGCTGCTGCTGTTGCACAAATTGTGAGAAAGTACGGTGCCAAATAGGGTTTGGATACGTGAGACTGGCGCTGAAGGGCAAGATTAATGAAAAAAGGGGCGAAAAATTGCATGCATCGGAAATAGGATAAAGGTGTCTAAGGCGTTATCGGTTCTCTCTTCTTACTGTTGAGAGCACTTTCCATCTTGTGTTTCGAATAGAGAACAAAAAAGCTCGTATACTGGACTCGATCATCGACATTTGGCTACGGTTCCAAGTCTAAAATGCTTAGTAAGCCGAGCTGTCGCTGGGTCTTTCTTCGCGCTGTCGAGCATCATCCAAATCTCTCCTCTTCTTGTCCAACAGAATAGGGAATGCATTTGGAATCAAGACACGTCGTGACGTGCTGCAAGCATCCATCTTGAACCTTCGGATTATGATTAACATGTTTTGCGAATCCTTCTCGCAGGCCCATATACGAAGACCGATAGGATTCCACAACGACGCCGGACGATACTAAGTCCCGAATGGCTTTTGATTCCATGGAACTTCCATGGAGCTTTGTAAGTACCGACCACACCAATTTAAAACAAACCGATAAGCTCTCCCTCTTGCCATCTCCGACTACAAGTATCGTGTTACTCCCACAAACAAACATCTTGGACATAACTACTTTCCAAAGCAAGGTCCAATTCTTCATACTAAAGGAATCCACCCCAGCCAAAACATGGCATCACCACCAGCATCGCCAAATGTGCTCATCTCAGGCTTCGGCATCGCAAGCACAGTCTTCGCCGCCACTCTGCTGCGCGCCTACCCAAATGCCACCATCACAATCGTCGAACGCGACCCAGCCATGCGCCTCACAGGCGCCAGCGTCGACATCCGCTCCTCAGCCGTCGACATCATAAAATGGATGTCACACGAACCCGCCATCCGCGCAAAAACCACAAAGGAAACCGGCGTTGAATTCGTAGATGATGCTGGAAAATCATTTGCGACGTTGATGGCGACTGGAAACGACAATATCCAAACCATGACTTCTGAATACGAAATCTTCAGAGGAGATTTGGCGCGTATTTTTTGGAAGGAGATTGAAGACAGAGTCACGGTGATCTTTTCGGAAACCGTGGAAAGTTATGTTCAGAAAATGGATTCGGTGCTTGTTTCGTTTGCGAATGGCAAGGCTGCTGCCTCTTACGATTTGTTGGTTGCAGCAGATGGCCTGGGCTCCAAGATCAGAGGAATGATGCTGGGCACCTCGGTCGGGCAACACATCCACGACGAAGGCGTCTACGCATCCTTTTTCGTCATCGAAAAGGACCTCCTCAACGGCTCCAAACTCGCAAAATGGTACAATACCACCGGCGGCAGAGCGATTTTCTTGCGCCCAGACCCAGATCCCAGAGGCCGCACCCGAGGACACTTTATGAACTCTGCATGGCCCTCTGACACCGCTGCCCGCGCCAAAATCAACGCGGCATTGAGAGCAGGCAACGAAGCATACATGCAACTCGTCGAAGAAACCTTTGCAGACGTCGGATTCCACCAAACGCCAGAGATTCTGGCAGCCATGCGATCCACACCCGACTTCTACGCTTCCAAATTCGCGCAGGTGCGTGCGCCGCGGATCCAAGATGGCAGAGTGGTGCTGCTGGGCGACGCGGGGTACGCGTGCCCGGGCATCGGCACCTCGCTCGCTATAATGGGCGGGCACATTCTCGCTGGCGAATTGCTGCAACACAATCTCGACGTGCCGGCTGCTGCGAAAGCGTATGAGGATTTGATGTTGCCGTATGCGAAGAGTGAGCAAAGTACTCTGGGGGATTATGCCATGCAGATGCTTAATCCGCAGTCGGCGTGGGGGTTGTGGGTTAGGAATACCGTCTTGTGGGCTGTTACTGCGGCAAAGATTGATAGAGTTGCGGTGTGGATGATGGGATGGTTGGGTTTGGAGGAGAAGAAGATTAAAATGCCGGTGTATCCTTGGCCTGAGGTCAAGGCTTGATCGGGGTGGCAGGGGTAATGAATGAATAAGTGGGAACATGCTGGGGGAGGAAAGAGGTGTAATATGTAATTGATGCTGATACGACTTTTGAACTCTCTCGACTCTCTCTGGACATGACGTTTTTCTCGATGTTCTTTGTGCACTTCGATGACTTTTTTACACTACTAGATTGAACTCGGTGAGAGCATTGATAAACCCCTGTATTCAATATGCCAATGGATAAACAACTCTTATGTACAAATACAAAAAAAAGACAGCGACAGATGCAATATGCAAAGAACAAAGTCCGCCATGATGGAAAAAGCAAATCACCAAACCCCACGAGGCAGGCTCAGAAGAGAAAAAAGACATCCCCAGACCGCTCAAACCTCCGGCACCACAATCTCATAAAACAACAGATACACCTCCCTCTGCATGCCTAATACATCACTAGTCTTTGACTCTTTGATTTTGTCATCGCTAATCCTCCACCATCTATTGTGTTGATTGCGTTGTTTGCGCTTCAATCTGCTCAGATCAATGCTCTTTGCTTTTGAGGATGTGCGAGCAGTTTGTTGATATGTTGCTGCTTCAGGGACTACTTTTGAGGAAGGTGTGGAGGTTTGGTGGTGAGAAGATGAAAAGGGCGTTTCGGCACCACTGCTGCTGCTGACTGTGCTTTTTTCGTCGTTGATGGTATCTCCATTTTTTGAACTTTGACGTTGGCGCAAAGAGAAACGCTTTTTTATTGATGAGGAGCGTGAGGATGTGCTGTTGCCGCTGCTGGAGGGCGAGTGTGTGAGACCAGGGGTTGAGGGCTCGAGCATAGGACTCGGCATGCCACTTGCGCGAGGTGTGGTTTGGGCCGAATACATGCCTTGGGTGCCCATGCTCAGCTTTGCACTGTATGGCTCTGCGAGGTATTGGCGTCGGAAACTTTCGTAGTGGCCGCTGTTGTGGCCTCCTTTGTGCGTTACAACGCCTAAGAGACGATACTGATGCTGATCTAATAGTCCGCCGAGTGGTAGTGTCTCTGGGAAACTGACCTTGGCGAGGTTCTTGGTGCTGCTGGAGTTTGGGTCCCAGACACTTCGCGATAGGTGGATGGCGAGGACTTTTGGGAAATTGCTGATGCGCATGTGGCGGGAGATTCGTCTTTTAGGGGCTTGAGACGGATCGGGAAGTCTTATGTTCTTCGGTAGAGCTTCCGGATCTGTAGAAAGCGCACTCTCGATGGCGGACAACTCGTGAGTGAGCAAATTGCGCGTTGGTTCATCCGAGGCACGTGCTAGTTCTTTCGACTTGACTTGAACGGCGTGTTCTAATCGACACCTTTCACATTTGTAGTCGTCGATATGTTCGACTTTCAGCATGCCGTCGAAGCATGCATTCAATGTGGTTGAGGAGTTTTGCGGTACGTTTAGAGTAAGGGTGACGAAGCCAGATACCGAAGGCTTGGGCTTGAAATGGCAGGTCATGCATTCGATCTGGGCCTCAATCTTTCCTTCGAGAGGGAAGCCTGGATCGTCTTGCAAGTCACCGTCCTCTGCTTGCGGTAATTGGCGGACGCTCTGGCGGATTTGCTCAATCTCTGATTTGGCTTGCAAGCCGCGAGCCGACTCTACAGGGTGGAGTTGACTCGGTCGTCCCTTGTGTCCGTTCTCTTTGACGTCTCCGTCAGATTCTGGTGCTTTGAGGGTGGTTGTGCTAGGGCTTCTGAGCGACTTTGCCTTCTTTCTAGCATTTACTCCGGCGTGGTATTCCTCGCTCAGCCTCTCGGCGACGATTTGTAGAAACTCTTGAGCATCTTGTTGCTGTCGACTGATGCGTGTTTTGAAGGCGGTCTCCATGACACTAACGAATGTGCGCGCCGAGATGGCCTTCTTATAGATAGGTCGCTCATTCAGCGCATCCAGAATATCCTTGAGACCAGCGGTGACGAGACCCTGCTGCAAGCCCAGAACTTTCCAGCTCGGCTCTTTTGTCTCATTCATCTTGACGATATCCTTGCTCTCATTGGGCGAGATTTCATCTTCGTGTTGCTCGACAATTGAGTATATCTCTTTTCCATCCAGCTTTCGTCGGTGCAGTTCTCGGATGAGGTATATGCGCAGCTCGGGGAGACCGGCCATGGTCTGCAAGACTGAATTGATGAAGCAGTCATTGGCCGGGTTGACGAGACCAACGACACCTCTCTTGCGAGTTGAGCGCGAGGATTGTGCGGCTTCATCGTCGAGCATAAAGGTGGGACCGAAGACGTAGACGAGGGTGATGGCAGCCAGCGAGGCGCCGGCGGCGTATGTCGCGATGGTGAGGGGTTTGTCGGGCATGTTTGCTGGTATACAGGTCTAAAATTCTGAAAAGCAATGTGTTATGGCTGGTCGCGGCTTGCTATCTGCGGGATCGGAAGGAGTGTACGCTCTGAGAGTAGGGCTGGATGGATGGTCGAGTCGCCGGGATTATGTCATATCATGGTGTGTATGAGGAGCTCCGTTGCCATAGTATGAACAAGAGAGAACAAGGAAAGATAACTCTCCCAGGGCACAGAGACATCCGGCAAAAGGCAGCGGGACAGACATCCACCACCAGTGAACCCTCATTCCCCACACAGCCTTGACGAGCCTCGTGCGCTACGCGTGATGAACCCTCCACCGACCGGCTACCGGCTAGAGTATCTCCCGAAAGCTCTATTTAATTTCCATCGACATCCCCATGTCTTACATCAATGTCGACCCCAACCCTACCGACTGATACGTAAGAGCTGACTTGCTGTCTGATCAATTGTGTGCTATACAAGCTTGATCTCGACATCTGTTTCTGGTATGTATCTCATGTCAACGCCCGCACCACTCTTGCACCAGCCATCCTGATGATCGAATCAAAACATGTTTCAAGACGAGACGGAGATTCACTGTGAATGACAACTGCTTCCATTCCTGATGTTGGCTTTCTTCTGCACTACCTGTCTTCGTTGCTCATTTGTCAACTGGTTCGACTGACCATTTCCATAAACAGCTACCTGTGATACCAGCACCTTGCATTATAGCAACCATCGCGGCAGCAGTAGACAGCTCCTATCTTCATAGCTCATCAATGACAACAAATCCATCATACTCTAAACTCCTCCAACTTCTTCTTCTGCCTCCCCTCGTCATCAAAATTGCTCTCATCCAACCACCCCTCAAACGCCTTCTTCCTTCCCTCCCACTCACTGTCCAACATAGAAAACCAAGTCGTATCCCTATTCCTGCCATGCTTATCAATCAACGCCTGTCTAAATGTTCCCTCCTCCACAAACCCATATCTAGCCGCTGCCCTCCTACTCGGTGCATTCAAACTATGGCACTTCCACTCATACCGTCTGTACCCCATTTCAAACGCATACTTTGCCATCAAATACATGGCTTCAGTGGCCGCAACAGATTTTTGGAGCGCAGAGGAAAACATCAAGTGCCCGACTTCAATGACGCGGTTTTTGGGCTCGATGCGAAGGTAGGAGCACCAGCCTACTGCTTGCTTTTTGCCGTCTACGTGCTTGAGAATGGTGTAGAAGGTTGGGTCTGTAGAGGCGGCTTTGTTCACCATGTCGGTGTGCAGAGCCGAGACTGAGGATGGGCAGGGGTCGTAGGGCATGTAGTCCCAGAGTCTTTCGTTGGCTGTGCCGCCAATGAGAGGAAAGAGTGCTTCGGCGTGGATTGGTGAGAGAGGCTCTAGTGTAACGTATTTTCCGGTCATGGTGATCTCCTTTGACGGCCATGGGGCTGGGTCTGTGTTGGCGATTAGTTCGCCCAATGGGCGTTCGGGTGTGTTGCTCATCCTTGGTGTGAGAATTGATTGTTCCGTGACGGATAGAGACAGTGTGCTATGAGCGTTTTTGACTGTTTCTGATGTTGCTTTTATATATGTGTCTGGTGGATTTTGTGAGTCAGATGCTCCGCGTCGCGCAATTCTCTTGTTGGGAAGGTGCACGCGAATAGCCCAATGAGCTCGTTGTAGCACTGTGCGCCTTATCATAGATGTATTTTAGATGTCAGTGAATAGAAAGTGGTGATTGTTCGTGGGTGCAGAAGAAGAATTGCAGAATGCAGAGAAAGATAGGTAACTACCACAAGAGATGTGCATTTAAATTACTACTCTGGTATAATTTCCAGCATTCAAACACATGGAGACCGGTACTGCATGACACATATCTCGTCAATCGATTGCAGTTCGTCAAAAGAATGTCGAATCACTCAATCGCAGTCTCACAGACGACTCTGTGTCTGCGGCGATGCCTTACCATTCACAATCGTCCCAGCCGCCTCAGCATAATCACACACATCAGAAGAGTCCTTAGCAATCTTCAACCACCTGATCTTGCCTTGGCCATCAACAGCAAACCCGCCAGAGTTCTGCCATCGGTAGGATCCAGCTCCGGTGGGCCTCATATCAATGCCATCCGACTCTTTCAACGACTTCAACGCTCCCATTATATCGCCGTTGACCATGCCGCCCCAACCTAGCGATCCCACTCCCCATGCTGCGTAGCTCTTGCGCTCGGAGTCTGAGACAATAGTATAGCGAGTCGAGTCCGGGAATGCTTTCTTGCCACTGCGATACAATGAGCTGCGTGCTCGTGTTTACACCCTGATCGGCATAAAAGCACTTACCCAACATCCTCGAACCACTGCTTTGATGTCGCCTCATCGCTGTGTTGTACAATAATCACATGCAGCTTCTCGTGCTTGCGACTTTCTGCTCCCAGCAATTGCACCTCTTTCTCTGCAAACGGGCAGCCGCAATGCCGTACGAAAGCCACCAGAGTGGGACTGCCATTGCCGCGTGTCAAGTCGATTAAGCCCACGGGTGCTGGAGCCGCATCGCCAATTGATGGCAGTGCAGCAACAGAGGGTGACGACTGAGGCAGGATCGATTTGAGGGCGGGGATGTACGAGGCGATGTAGCTGGCCATGCTTGCGATGTCTTGCGTGTCGATCGATTTTGTGCTTGCAATGATATGCTGTATCCCTTCTCTTTCTTTGCCTTGCTTTTGAGGGTGGGTTCGGTGGATGGTTTGATTGATACTTGAAAGATGGCCGGATCGATGGCGTTTATGACCCCACCTTGCTATTTGAAATGCTCATGGTTAAGGTTCAGGTGTTTATCGACGTCATGTTTCCTGTGACGCAGCATCACATGCCAAAAGCATATTGGCTGATGTTAGTGAGGTTGGCATAGGAGAGGTGGAGGAGTAGAGGTTGATGCAACAGCGACTATCGTGTTGCGAAAGGGAGCTGAATAGCGCGGCGATGAGGGGATGCGGAGGTTCTATTGAGACAGCCTGCGGAGAAACCCCTCAAGCGACCAACCCCTGGCGGAGGGCTTGCGTATACGTTCCGAGCAGCATCACGAATGTGGTTCACCCATGCAGAGGAAAGAGAAAGGGATGATGTGCAAGGTGGACGAAATCCACGTTTGTCGGCGTCTGTCGGCGCTTACGGAGTATCGTCTTGCATATCAGCAAATTGGAAAATTCCTACTCGAGTATCTGCAGCCCAAATGTGATACGTTCTTCTTCAGCCTCCAGTTGAGAAACCAGAGTCGAAACTGATGAAAAAATAGATCGTTCGCGTCGGCCTGCAGAAGTGCAAGACAGGCGACACCGTGCCAGGAGATTTAAAGCGTAGCCCTAGAGACCTCCCAGCTGGTTCCAAAGAATGGGTTCAACACAAAAATCTTGGTGGTCAAACACAAGAAGAACAGATACTACACTTGATCTAAGCCTACTGGCAAGAGAACTTGAGGCGGATAAGACAGGAGGTAACGAGGGCTTATATAGCCAGCCTTGGTGGAGCGAGTCATGCGACCGTAGGCAGCAGCGCATCGCCAGGCTCCAGCGGCCCAGAAAGCAAGACTTGCAGGATGTGTGTGTTTGATACTTGGCCAATCAATGAACGAAGCAAGGACGGATGGAAGATTGAAGAAGTCGCTGCTGCTCACCGACAACGAAGCGCTTGGAAAACGACTCTTGTCCAAACGAGCGCTGTTCGGGCTTATGCGAGGCGACGGCGCCGTCTGCAGTACTGATCGACCTACCAAAAACCATGCATCCGCGCAATACGCCAACGCAGGCCAGGACACTTGCAATGCAGTCGATGTATTTTCAGGCCAGACTATCATGCTCAAACAACACGGAGTTTTGACTCGGAACATCTTGAGATAGGTGTTGCAGGCAGCAGCCCAACATGACACAAGGCGCTGCTGAGAACACCCAAGTCGCTCAATCATAGCCAACAAAGTCGGGCTCCAAGCAAGCAGGCATGATAAATTCTTGTGAGTGCGCCGTAGTGATGATGCAGTAAAAATCTTGATTCCGGCAACAAGCAAGCAACACCGCGCGGACCAGAAAATGGTGGCGAGAAGCCCCTGACGAGTGCGTTAGTGGAGGGCGACGGCAGAAAGCCATTACCATCCATCCGCTCTCCTTTTCAGAAAGTCGAGAAACAAATCGCATCAAAACTTCTGGAAAGCGCGGTATTGTCGGTGACAATCGATGGCGTTGGTTGTGTACAAGTAGTGGTGTGGATGGCACGATTGGTGTCTCATTCACATGCTGGCCGACAAGACGCGTGCGGCAAAGTGTGCCGAGGATGGTGAGTCATAAATATTGGCGTCTATCGAAAATTACAAAGGCAGCAAGATTCGTGTTCGAGTTGTCGCTGGAAGAGTCGAATGGTTGACCAGAACGCTGTCTGTCGAGGTGTTGTGATTGTTGACAGGTCAGAAAAAAGACAGCCAGGTTGGTGGAAGTGGATAGAAAGATGCGGTTGCGAAACTAGCAGCGGATCAAAAAGATTCGCGAGACAGTCGAGGTTTTAGCGTTGAGCCAAAGCCTTGCTTGGCGCGCGGTGGCTGCGGGTATAAATACTTCGGGCATCCCCTCGGTTTTCGCAACTTTCCCGCGCCTTCACGCTTTGCCCGACCCTTTACGCAACGGCGCCCGCTCCACATCGTCCCCGCACCACATCGCAACTCGCCGCATTAAACAACAACAATCGCTGCGTCCATTACGCGTTATTGTCCAATTTTCTGCTGCGGTTTCTTTGTCCTCCGGCCGACTTCGTTGTGAAAGGGATTTCCATTTGCGGTCCGCCTTCACTTCCGCATTGGGAAAGCGTCCTTGCCACTCGACCAGACACAATAATCAATCGAGTTCGCTGGCCATTGCCTCCACTCTCTACCGTCGCGCATCCTCCAGGCAGCATCTGTAGGAGACACATTTGGTTGTTTCTCTCTTGCTAACGGTACGAGACGACCCATCTCTCATCCGAGCGCATTTGACGCCCGCGCCTTTTCCTTTTCCTTCACTTGTCGCACTCGCTCTGCACCTTCACCCAAGGTCGTCGTCGCTTGCGCGCATCGCTTTTCCTCTCTTCGCAACTCTCCTGTCGCATAATTATCCAAGATAAACTTCAAAGAATTCCAATCCTGACATCAGTTCGCTTCAGACTGCCTTACCACACTCCGTCGTCGTCCTATCCACAGCTCACCGCAATCATGGAGACTGTCATCACGCACCCCTCGACCGCCGCTCAGGCCAAGAACTTCACCGCACCCGGCTCTTTGTCCTTCCCAGGTGGCGCCGGTGATCTCACCCCACCTTCATCTGAGAAAGATGGACAGCAGACCTCGCAGACAAACGGCGCATACGGGTACGGCAACACTTCTCAGCCTCAGGGCCAGCAGGCAGTCGCCGCTCAACAGGGCGCCGGGGTGACTCCCGCGACTCCTGCTGCTACGCCTGGCGCTGGTCAGGGTGTCAGTGGCATTGTGCCTACATTGCAGTGAGTATCTTCGTGTTGCAACGTTTTGTTGTTGGCATGTTGTTGACATTTCGCGCTTTCAAAGGAACATTGTCGCCACGGTGAACCTTGACTGCAGACTCGACTTGAAGACGATTGCCCTCCACGCTCGTAATGCAGAGTACAACCCCAAGCGTTTCGCCGCTGTCATCATGCGTATCCGCGAGCCCAAGACCACCGCTCTGATCTTCGCCTCTGGCAAGATGGTCGTTACTGGTGCCAAGTCTGAAGACGACTCGAAGCTCGCTTCTCGCAAGTATGCTCGTATCATCCAGAAGCTCGGCTTCAACGCCAAGTTCACCGACTTCAAGATTCAGAACATTGTCGGCTCCTGCGACATCAAGTTCCCTATCCGTCTGGAAGGTCTTGCCGCACGCCATCACATGTTCAGCTCTTACGAGCCTGAGCTTTTCCCTGGTCTCATCTACAGAATGATGAAGCCCAAGATCGTTCGTGCCTTCTCATAGTGATTGTGTGTTGCTTGTTGTACTAACGTCTCTCAGGTGCTTCTCATTTTCGTCTCTGGCAAGATCGTTCTCACCGGCGCCAAGGTCCGTGAAGAAATCTACCAAGCCTTCGAGATGATCTACCCTGTGTTGTCCGACTTTCGCAAGGCCTAAGTCAATACCATATCATTGCACCAAAGCCACGAGCTATAATCGGAGCAAACAAATAACCAAGCTAAACAACCACCCTCTTCTGGCACTTGTAACAACAGCCTCCATCCTCGGATGTATTATCACCACTATGAGGTCTTGCCAACCTCAGTCGATGTGTCCTGAGCACTATTACTCGCATCTTGACACATCCTTCTCTTCCCTTTTCTGCAATTGCATGGCGCGGTGTTCCGGTTTCTTTTCAAAGCTTTGAGCATCAAGGCTTTTTCTACTTTCGGACGGCAATTCTCAAAGTCCCTCGTCGGGTCGGTACTTCAGCAAAGAGGTGTGGTTGTCTTTCACATGCTCCGTGGTCTTCTCTTTCTTTTCCAATACCACACGACCAAGACATGAAAGCGATGACCACTTCTCACTGGCGTTGTTATGCCTCTTCCCTTTTTTCTTGCACATTTGGAATGCCACTTTCTCATGTGGTTACAAGAAACAGTAATGAAAAAAAAAGATACTATGGAGAGGAGAATGGACAGACAGGCGGACGAAAGATTGGAGCGAAGAAGTGATGGCTGATGGCACGGGCATTTCTGCTCGTGTGCCTGAGGAATGCAAAGGAAATGATGGACCACGTTGCGACCTCTCGCGCGCCACCCACCCCTAGTTGCCATTACTTGCAAAGCATAGATAATGTGGCTTGAGGTACATAGCTTCCTCTTAATGTCATCACAAAAACATCTCGAAACTCATCTAAATGCCTCGCTTCGATGGATTCTTGTGACGCTGCTTGTTCCGTCTGTGTCTCATCTCATACTTGATGTCTTCCACTACGTGGTCAAGTCTTCCACGTCTTTGTATGCTCTTCCATCTGTGTGTTTCGATCAGCCTCCTCGGGTTTAGGATGGGCTCACGTCTGTAATCATCAATGCCATCTCTTGCACACGAGGATCAGATTGTTTGAACTGATTCTGGAGTAGCTAGTAGACTATATTCTGTATACTCTATGTGAGACATGAACATTACCTTTCACCAGCGAAACATATTAATCTGTAGCCATAAACACAAACGTTTCTACAGTCTAGCCTTGTTCTCACCCTTCTTCAATTCTTCCTCCAACACCATACCCTTGACACCACCCCTCCAATCCTTAGTCCACACCTGATCTTCCAAATCACGCTCAGGCCATGCCCATTTATCCTTGAACTCTGCAGGCGGGTTACCCATCAAGCAATCTACTATCTTGTCACCCACCACTGGCAAAAACTTGTATGCGTGGCCACTACCGCCGGTGGCTACGAACAGATTTTTGTAGGTTGGGTGGTAGGAGAGCAGCCAGTCGCCGCGAGGGGTGTCTGTGTACCAGCATATGCGTGTGGAGATGAATGGGCGGGAGCCGAGCGAGGGGTATACGGCTGAGAGGAAAGAGCGGAGGGCTTTCTTGCCTTCGTCTGGGATCTCGAGGCCAGGGTGTGAGATGTGTGTGCGTGGCAGAGACACAGTAATGTTTTTTGCTGAAGGGTCTTCAGGGTGTGGGATGTTGACGGGGTTGCAGTAGCCGTAGCCGTGGCGAGCGATCTTGAGGACGTTGTTGATTGGTGGGATGATGAAGAGGCCGCTGCTTTCGTTGAGCAGTGTTGGTCTACCTCCGAGTGCTTTTTGCTCGGCGTCGCTGATTTGGATGTAGGCGATTATTTGGCCTGTTGCACTGCAGCGGCCGCGAAGGTCGAGGAGGGCTGGCGTCCAGGCTCCGGTGGCCAAGACGACGAGGTCTGCGGTCAGAACTCTGCCGTCGTCTGTCTCGCAGCCGGTGACGGCGTCGTTGCTGAATTGTAGGCGGGATACTGACGCGTGCAGGAAGTGTACGCGATTCGTCTCTTCGACTCTGGCGCGCAGCACACGCATACCCTTCTCAGCATCTGCCCATCCAGATCTCCAGTTCACATAGCCAAAGTCGCCCACTGAAGAGCCGCCTTTGCCCGTCGCTGCAGCAGCGGCAGCAACAGTCTCTTGAGCCGCGTTCGTGTGATCCCTGAAGATATTCCTGATATCCCCTTGTGTCTCCATCTCTTCGATTTCACCACCCTCGCTCTGCTTGCCTGGCTTGAGTCCGCAGCGCTCCACATTGGCCATACTGTCTCTCATGTACTTTCTGCCCAGGTCGCCATTGCCGTTGTCGGATTCGTCCTTGTTGACTACAACTGCAAGACCAGGCTCATGGTATACATCTTGCTGTCCCCACCACTCGTTCCTCCAGCGTGCTTGGGCTTCGATGGCCAGACGGGCGTAAGGAAGATCTGCATAGTCGGGACGCACGATGCGACTGCTGTCTATACTTGCACCATCGGGAGCAGGGAACGCACTGCGGTCGACGAGTGTAATAGATGTATTGGCGAATTTGGGGTTTTGCGAGAGACTGTATGCGGTGCTCAAGCCAAAGACTCCAGAGCCCAGGATCAAGACCGACTTGGGGATTTCTTGGGAAGGTGCTGCCATGGTGTTCCCTCGTTCCTTCTCTTTGCTCGGCTTTAAGAAATATACGGGAAAGTAAAAGTCGAAGGACTCGAGATAGATAGTAGGGAGGAATTGAGCGAGGCGAGAGGAGCAGAAGGAATCGGTCAGTATGCTCTACGGAGGATACTAGACTTACAACTGCATGCCTACAAAATTTCTTTACATCAGTCGCCCAGGAACAGATTAAACATGCTCTTTCCTTCCCATCGACCTCCGCTCTTCCCGCCGATAAGCGTCCTAGAGCATGTCTGGCCGAGACCGGGGTGGAGGAATTCACGTGTTGTGGCCATGGCTTCGGTGGGTCGTCGGTTTTGACCTTCCCTGTGCGAAAAGCGGTCGAGGGTGGTCGTCATATGGCTTTTTGGTAGCAGAGTCATGGTGCTTGGTTTTGGGAAGTGCTGGTATGAATCTGCATTGTGTAGATTCTGTGCATTCACTTGTGCTTGTGTTACCTGAATGTAAGATGACTTGGTGTGAAAATTGAAGATGCAAGCGCTTTGCTCTCAAAGTGGTTAGCGTGTTTTTCCACAGGAACTCATTTTGATATCTGGCGTCTTGCATATCTTTGTACCTCTCAATCCAGGTCAGCGCATTCCATAAACATCACCATGAATTCGATATTACGCGTATTGGTTCGCGCACCAGAGCCAGCATCGACTCCCTTATTCTCACGGTATTTTTCTGTCTACCATGCCGTACACGAGAAGGGGGATTACGTCAGGCTACGCGAGAAGGATCCTGAGGCTTACAGGCAGAAACTGGACAAACACAATGCCTACACGGCCAGGAGACGCTCGGAAGATCCAGTGGCTTATAGGCGGCTGCTGGACTCGAGGGCTGAGGCCAGACAAAAATGGCTTCAGGATCCAGCGAACCACGCAAAAGAACTAGAGAGATCTAGATTCCACCACGCCGTCAACAGGGGGAAAGAACGTGTCGTTTTTCTTGTGTCCATGACGGATTGGTCTCGCAGGTCCGCGTGGTTCGGCGATCTGCCATGGAAATCGCATCGGCCTGTCTACTACAACAAGCGGGTGGAGCACTACTGCGAGGGTTGCAAGTGGACGGTAAAGGGAGGACGCAAATTGTGGTGGAAGCAGATTCAGTCGTCCTCAACGGCAGACGCCGACTCTTGGTTGTGTAACAGCTGTTACGTTCCACAAACGAACTGCAGAGAAGCCATGCCCAGAGGTTATGAAGATCTCACCACCTTCAAAGACATTGCCAAAAGACGAGACGAATTGGGTCATGGCGCATGATCATCGCCCCAACCACAGCAATGTTGGAAGCGAACGATACACGAAGACAATATCAAAACATTCGACCAGGCTGCCCGAATGCATAGGCTGCGCCGCTATCCCAAGCATTCTCTATATCCTGCAGAAACACGTCTTACGAAGATGCTTTCTAGTGCCCTGGTATTGCGAGCTTGACAGTATCAGGAATCTCTGTCCAGGCTTTGGCAAGGTTACCATCTCTAATTGTAGCAAGTCATGGTCGGCATTCAGATGCGTCGCAGAGACTTCAGCTCTCAAGCAGAGAGTATTGTCTCCATTGCGTCTGCTGTGTGGTAATGGACACATACGAAGACCAGCGGTTCTAGACACATTGTTCCTAGTCATCAGCATTTGGTCTTCAGCATTTGGTCTTCAGTATTTGATCTTCAGCATAGGGTCTTCAGCATAGGGTCGTTTCTCATCTGGGGAGTGATGTTGAAGACTTCACGAGCGAGTTCGATTTGAGATAGCGCGAGGCGGTGCATATCTGCTACTCCGGGTAGTCTGCATGGCAGTGTAGCGCACAAACGGCTATACTATTGACACGCGAGGTCGACACCGAGTGGAGGAATCGATCAGCCCCGCTCCTAGGTAACCTGGTCTAAGCAACTCGACACCATTTAATCGTCGCCCGACTGCTCAGCCCGTTCCTCTTCTCATATCACTACATGTCTATATCGAAACTGTGATACTTCTGCCAATCACAAAACAATCAGACGCAAGACTATCGTGGTGGTGGTGAGAGATGTGGCCACCTGACTACGCGATTCGCATCTCCTATGATCGTCCCACGACTGATTTACGAAGGTATGTCCGTGACAATGCAATTCATTGCCTAGCGGTCTTACAACTGATATCAGATACTTCGACGTGGAAGCACATTCCGATCTTGTGCTTCAATGTGGCGAGGATCGAATCCATGTGCAGAAGAAGATACTCCAAACCTGGTCTGAGCATTTCAAAGAGCTTTTGCAAAGCTCACCACAGGTGTGTTTCAAATATCGCCGATATTTCTGGTACGGGACTTACTGAGAGCAAAGGTTGGTGAAGGACCACTGATCCTCGAAGGCGATGATCCAGCAACAATGCGTGCGCTGATCAAATACATGTATGGAGTGCCTTACATCGCACACTCTCCCTATCAACAGCATAACGAACCGACTTTTGTCGGAGAATTTTTTAATCCCGAGGATGAAGACGCTAAGAAGCTCAACGATCTCTAAAAACTAGCACACAAGTACCGCGTTTGGTCGTTGGTTTGGGACATTCTGATCACCTTCTCCGAATACATCGAGCTTGGATATTCCGGCGACAACTTCTACAAGGCTATCGAATTAGCCTATCAGATGAACGAAAGCGATCATTGGCTCCATGCCTATATCGAGAGAGCTTGCAAGCACAACATCAAGCAACTGGTCCAAGGTTCCGAGTTCTTTAAAATGCTCGACCGCACCCCACAGCTTTCTGTGGAACTTTTGGCCCATGTCGTCGCAAGGCTGGATACTGAAGGCGATCCAAGGCATGAAGGTCTTCGTCTCCGATGCCCGGACTGCAGACAGTTCTTTACTCTGCACAAGTCTTACGTCTCAGACGGCGAGTGGCAGTGTGGATGGTGTAGCTATCGCGCTCCAGCAGGTGGGCACTGGGATAAATATTCGTGATGCAAGACCCGACCATGAGGTTGAAGCAGGCCGGGAGATGGCTCAGGTCTAGACACTGGCAAGTAGCAAACGTAAAATGTTCAGCTTGATTCTTGATTAGGAATATCGTGATTAACAATGCTGTGTCTGTACTCTGTATCCATAGTATAATCAGCCTTCAAGCGGGATCAATCTTGAAATGCAGAAGTGGCTATAATATGTCGGACCTGCAGTACAGGGCTGGCTACATTATTGACCATAAGTATGCGAGCTTGTACAGTACGGTGCCGTGCAGCAAGATAATCGAGTCTTGACTCTTTGCATGAATAGGTAGTTTTGATCAAAGAGAGACAGAAGGGAAAGTGGTCGGCAAAGCAGCACGGCAGCGGTCAAAGCTTCTCCATGAAGCTCTCTCACATGTTTGCGGCCAAAAACCTTTCGAGTCAACACACAAAGGACTCGACATTCCATCACCATGCCTCGAGGTGTACCGCGAGCCATACCGAAGAAACCAGGTCCCTACCATGCCAGGACTCCGGTCCTTGAGTATAAGGCCCCGCCTCCACGCACACCGATAACCCCCTCCAAACCCGTCGCCGCAAATGCACAATCCCGAGTCAAGCTCCAGCGAGGAGCCCGAGGAATCGGCATCTATGTCATGGGAGCCTGTGCCTTTGGCATGGCTTTTTACATGTCTAGACTTGCTGTATCATTATACAAGTCAAAAGATGTAGAAGCCGACTACTCGCCCTCCGCACAACGCGACGTCGCCAATGTCTACGATACAACAGCAGGAGGTTTTGATGCTGAGGTTGGCTTGTCTGAGAGACTTGGAGGTGTGATAAGAGCACGGAAACAAATGTCTGCCATGGTCAAGGGGCATGTGTTGGAGGTCAGCTGCGGCACTGCGAGGAATTTGGGCTACTATGGCTTCGACAAGATCAAGAGCTTGACTCTGATTGACCTCAGCCCTCAGATGGTCGAAGAGGCACGCAAGAAATGGAACATCTTGGACCCAGGCAAGGTTGCTGAGGATGTGCCCATCAGGTTCCTTCAAGGCGATTGCATAGGTGACATGCCTGAACCACCAACGACTCAGGGGGACACGAAGAAGAGCGGCACTACCTTCACACCAGGCCTTACCAAGGGCTACGACACAATAGTACAAACCATGGGTCTCTGTAGCACAGCACAGCCAGTCGAGCTGCTCAAGAACTTGTCAAAACACCTGGACCACTCCAACCCGGACGCCAGGATTCTACTCCTTGAACATGGTCGCAGCTATGTCGGTTGGTTAAACAAGCTCTTGGATATGTACGCACCCCAGCACGCTGATAAGCACGGCTGCTGGTGGAATAGAGACATTGGCCAACTCATCGAAGAGAGCGGCCTCGAGGTCGTCAAAGAACGTAGGAAACAGTTTGGAACTGTTTGGATCTTTGAGCTGAAACCGAAAACGGTAACACAAACCCTCACCGAGAAAGTAAAGCAAGTCGGAGAGAAATTTGAGGAGCAGGTCCAAACTCAAACGACTCATCAAGGTTGGCTTTCGTGGATGTCCAAGTGAGGGGTAGCTGATACTCAAGCACATGAGTCGTCTACCAAGTCGTTGAATGTCCAGCTGTGAAGAACTCGCACAATTCATCGGGCTTGTAGCGCGAGTTGCGACATGTGTTGACCAGCTGAGTATGCACTACTCCTGATGGGCTCATCTTTGCTTCAACTCCACTCTGTGCGCTCTCACAGCTGAATGTCTAACAGAGCCGCATGCTCGGAGACAGATGTGCTTCTGATAAGGGCTGAAGCTTTTGGAGCCGATGTCCAAAGTTAAGCTTAGCTCCTTCACTTGACTCTGGATCAGACACAACCCTGTACTGTTTAGCCGACGCTGTATCGCCGATACCCGTTCGACTGCCTAAAGCAGTATACTCGAGGGAAGACGTTGTCCACCAAACGGCGTCCAAAAATCATCGTCTTTAAAAAGCGAAAAAAAGGTGGTACCACAGGCAAAAGCAACTATCGTTAGTCGAGGATTCGATGGTCGGGCTCAAATCTGCCTAGGGCATCATCCCGCCATATTGGAAGCCTTCAACCATTCCAACGAGAACAGATTCATGCTCGAGGTCTGGATGGACTCCTCGAAGGTTTGAACGTAGCTGGACGCAGATAAACGCCTTCGGGGAATGCTCCGATGCAGAAGATGCAAGCATCGCAGGAGCAAAGGATCAAAAGCGCGCTTTGTTGGAACTTGGAAGTCACTCGTCAAGAGGGTGGCATGTCGTGATGTTTCCCCTCCTCAATAAAGTCAATGTCATCGCAAAGTTCGTAAGCCTAGACCTTCCTCGACACCCCTTCTTCGTGCGTATGGCCATTGGCTTATCGGCACGCATGGCAGCATTGCAGCTACATGGATCGGCGCGGACCGTGAACGTCAACCAGATTTCTGGTCTGAGACACGGGTACGCATGCTTAGATAACAGCTCGCTGTCGCAGAAACAAAGCAGGCAAGGTAAAGCTGCAGTATGCAGCTACGCCAGCCAGCTCTTCCCAATGCACCTGGCCAATCTCCACCTGTTGACTTGTTTGACAAGGCTGGAAGACGTCGTGCGTGTCAGTAGGAGGAACTAAGGTTACACTTCCCTGCGCTGCTGCAGAAGAGATAAAAGAAGCAAACAACAGTCCCGCGATTTAGTTGCATGCACCCGATTGGCAATTGCGGAGACCGAGCAAAAGCGTCTAGAAACGGGGTAAGAAATCCCGATGCGTGGGTGCAAGAAACAAAAGACGGAGCACGGCAGGCTTCGGTGGAGACGAAAAGGGAGTCACAACCTTGGGAAAGAAGCAAAAGCAGAAAGGTGAAAGGCGTGACTCGTGAGGAGCTGGAAGCTGGGAAGCATGATGATTGATGAACGAAGGATTTGTGTTCAAGCCGGCTCAGCGGGGGACAGGGCTTCCGTGACGGTCCCCGTGAGATGGTAGATAGGTAAATACTCGCCCATTGATATCGCGCAAACGTGTTGGGGTGGAGATGAGATGGGTGAGTTGGACGCAGAATCGATACGAGGCAGCACATTCAATGCAGTAAGGGAGATGAAGTTGATGATACAAACAGCTGATATCCGGCGCTCCGTGACGGAAGACGGTATGGGAGAGAGTCCGAGCATTTTGCTGACGCGAGGTATGATGCATGACTCGACGTCAGAGACACGAGAGGTACAGCTTTTGGAGCATCAGGGGTACCGCGGCATGAAGGTGCTTTTTCTCGAAAGGCAGGATGATTGGTTGATCAGCTGGATAAGGATGGCTCCGCGTCTGCAGCTTGCGACGCGGGCATGGCTGGTGCGACGTAAAGTCGATCAGCTTGTCATTGGCTGGAGAGAGCTGCAGCTGTTGGATGCTGTTTCAAGTCTCGAAATTCACATGAGAGAAATTGTGGCAGCTACGGAGAGGTGTAAGCAACAGCTCTGCAAAGAGGCCAGCTCTGGTTGCAAGCTGTGGACAAGTGCCGCAAACAAACAATGGAAACGAATGAAACACAGCCCGATAGCAACGATGGGCTGAGTGGAGAAATAACGTTGGTGCTTCTGGACGTGTAGCGGCCGAGAGTCGCGATGGTCGGAGACGGAGTGGTGTGGCCTTTTGGGTGGTCGGTGGAAGGTGCGTATTCGCCAAGTCCCTTGCTGCTGCCTCGGACCAGATCGAGAGACCATGTTTCCTCTGCTCAACTTCGTTTTTCCATAACCTGGTACTTCGCACAACGATACAGCGTTTCGCAGTCGCAGAATTATCAGGATTGTGCAGAGTCACGGCAGCCCAGCAACGCACATCAAACAAGAATTTTTTCTGGCTAGAGCTCTCCAAAGCTTCTAGCACGCACATCCGTTCGCCGCCGACGCAACCGCCTGGTGAGCACGAGCCGAGCCATCATCCCTTGGCCAAAAGTGCGAGCATCCGTGCGAGCTTTGGAGCGAACCCCTAACACCCACCAAAGACACATCCCAACATCTTCCATCACCTCGAGCAACAGTCGCCAGCATCATTCACGCCATCCTCATTCCAAACTGCCACTTCACCCCGACTCATCCATCGACCAACATTCTTCGACGACTTTTTGGAAGATAAGCAAGGCTGACTATCCATTCCCCGATCGACCAATCACCGCCCAGCCCCAAGCTTCCAATCCGCGTGCTCGCCCACATTTTCCCAGAAACGCCGAACACGCCCAAACAACCAGCTTCTGTGTACACTCTCCGCACAACCCTCTCGTCGTCTCAATTCATCCGCCCAACATGCCATACAACACCAGGAGAAAGTCGCTTTCCCTCTCCGAGCTCGGTATTACCGTCCCCAAACGCTCGCGCGCCTCTTCGCAATCCCATCCTTCGCCGCCAGCCACGGTCATCGATGACGAGCCTGTCACCAAGAAGCCCAAGAGGTCGCACGAGTCGCTATCCCCTCCTCCGGCTTTGATGAGCCCACCAAAGACAAAGACTCTAACCATCCGTACCGAGCCACCATCACGACTGGCCGAACACACTCCTCCGCCATCTCCTGGAACCCAGACAGTGCATACAATCGACACCGAAGGCATCAGTGACGATGTTGTCGTCGCAACCATCAAGCAGCTGGAAAAGACGGCAAACAGGCCACATCTGGTCAAGGAACTGGCTGCAGTCTTGTGTCACTGCATAGGTGCCGTGGAGAAGTAAGCATAAGCAGCCTTCTACTCTGTTTTCACTCGCTGACTTTCGCTATAGGTCCGCCAACCCTGCCAATCTGATTTCGTCGCGTCTCACCAGCTACCTCAACCGCACTTGGCCCGCTGTCAGCCCTTGTCCACTGGCCAAGTACCAGTCTCAAGTCCACCCCCGCCCATTGTACTATTTTTTGACCACTCAACCCCACCAACCTATTCCTGAACTTTCGCAATCCCACGACATCCCCGCCTCCCGTCGCATCATCACCCCTGCTCTTTCATCGGCCGCCGACGACGAGGACGAGAAATACAGCAGATCACGCGCCTCGCTTTCTCCCGAAGTCGATCTGTCCAGCCCCGAACTCGACGAGCCACCTCACGGTGACATTGGCTCCACCTTCCACCCTCGTCATTCGCTCTCGCGCGACCACCCTCCCACCACCTCCAACCTGGCTCACAACCGCCGTGCCGATAGCCCTCCTCTTGAGCGTGAGGAACGCGATTTCAAGCAGACCGCAAACGCCCTGCAAGAGCTTCGTCGCGCTAGCCAGGAAATCATCACCAAGCCCATCAAGGTTGAGGCTTCCGAGACAATTGCCATGTCGGTCGAATCGGACCAAAGCACCGTTCAACCCACCGATGATCTTTTCGATGGTCAGGACCACCTTTCCTCATCCGTGAGCACTCTCTACGACCTGAGCAGCCCGCTCTTGAGACCTCAAGGTTTCTATGATCTCAAGACACAGCAGGCTCAGGAGTGGAACACCGAAAAGAGAGTCTCAATCGACGCAATGTCTTTGGACGACCAGGACGACGACGCAATGGACATGTGGAATGACTTCCGCAGCCCCGAGAACATTGACCTCGACGAACTTGAGTGCCTCTTGGACGCTTACTGAACACTCCTCACACCTCCTCTCCACCCATCTCGTATCATTGCCATCTTTTTCATCACCACCTTGTTTGAGCTCGGAAAAAGCGTTTATGCAATTATGTTTGCCGGACCGTACCCAAAAGATTTGTTGGCCCTTTTTGCTTTGGGAAGCATTTTCAACTCCCACTCCTTCTTACGACCCTTCTCATATGAGAGCCACTTTCTTCTCTCTTGAGAGATCGTGGGTTCTGCTGGCGCGAGCCACGCTACCCTTTACGGCCCTACCCTTGTATTACTAGACACGACCACCTCCATTTCTCACCCTTCACCAGCATCTTGACGAGAAAAAAGAAGCCGAACGAAAACCTTTTGTACTTGTATATAAACATGACACCTTCTTGACGATACACATAAAACTTTTTGCTCTCCTCGCACTTCTTTTTGTCATTCAAGATCCTGTTCAAGTCCATCAATGCCTAGGCAATAGTTGTCGTGTGCGGAGCTCAGGTCGCAGGTCATCTTGAAACACGCCCCGTGGGACATGGTGCGAACGAATTCTTTGTGTGTCGAAGTCGTACTCGTGTGAGGTACGACCCTGCTCTTTGTTTCCAGGCGACTGTATCCACCACACGCTGGACTGAGTCCATTTATAGCTTCGTGTGAGTGGTTTAGAGGGTCTAGCCTGAATTCTTGTGGTACTTATACTGCTCCACGATGGTTATGGCCATAACACCTCAAAGACAGACTTCTAGATAGGCACACCGAGACTGTGGTCAAACAGAAGGTATGCCGTGATTCCCGAACTCTGGTCATGTGTGAATCCTTCCCGCAGGCAGCAGAGGCCACAAAGAGACTCAGTCTCGAAACGCTGCCTCTGCCTCATCTTAATTCTCAATGGAACCTAAAAACCAAAGCCACATAAACTGCCACTTGAGCCCATTTTGACCAAAGAAGCATTGTTCAACCTTTCCGTGATTTTTTTTTTTTTCGAAAGTCGCATCAAAGAAGGTCGTTGGCACATCTTCGATAATCAACAAAGATAACACACTTGGAAAGCCAGACACGATGCAAATCCCAACCTTCTTCCTGCGCACGAACGCACGACTCTGGATTTTCCAGGCTCTGGTCGCATGGATCTCCATCCGTTGCCACTACCTACCAATCAATTCAACCATCAGTTTCGCCATCACGTCAACACTGGGCTCATACGTCACCGATGCAAAAGACATTCTCGACAGCAGATACGGCTTCATCCTACCCCTGGAATCAGCATACTTCCTCCCAGCAGCTCTAGAAGCATATGTTGTGGGTAGTATGCCTGAGCTTGCAATTCTCCTCGGCACCTCGCCTTGCGACGACAGAATCACACCAAAGGATCCCGTGAGCAAGATCTGTGCCCCGGAAATCGCTTTTCATTGTCAATACTTTGCAGACGTAATCGCTCACAAGTCAACGAAGGCCAGTCTGCGAGTGATGGAAGCTTGCTGGGAGATGCAGCACACGAGTGCCGAAAATGCCAGGAAGCATCATGATAGAGCTCATAAGGATGAACCACAGTTTCTCATGCAGCTAGTTGGATGTATGCAGGTGATGGATTACTGGGAAAAGAAGATGGAGATCTGTGCAGAGACCAGACCTGTCATGTATTGTCTCGCGGAATATGGCGGTTCGGTGATTGAGAAGCAAGAGACAGGCAAAATGTCGGCCGTGGAAGGACATGAGGAAGTGCCAGCCGGGCATGTCGTCAAAGCAGCACCGCGGTCTTCAGACGTTCAAAAAAACGGGAGACAGGTGGCCCAGACTGATAAGATGTGAGGCAAACGGGATCAGAGATGAAACAAAGGTAGCCCTGGACTCGCAACGTCGGCAGTACATTATTGACGACCTCGACATATATACTTCTCTCATCTTCGTCACCATCAGCACACCCACCATCTCAAACATTTGTCCGTCCAACAGGCTCGGGAAACCCGCTTCTTCACGTTACACCCCACGACTCACGACGCAGAAGCAGAGCACGATTGCGTGATGCTCAAGCGGAGGTCTGGGTCTCTCGATCCTCTTGAGGGAAGTAGAGCAAAGCGGTGTGCCGCGTGGCTGCACCGTCGCTGTGGACTTCGCTAGTTTGATCATGGCGGATGTTTTTGATCATGGTGACGATAGATAGGGAGGAGAAAAGTATTGGAGGTTGGTGTCCGATTAAACTTTGTGCATTTGAAGTTGAGGAAGTGGCGATGGTTGCGCTGCTGCGAGCCTTCGCGGAAGGAAGCAGCAGCAAGTCGCGCCTGTCTTTCCAAGCTTCAACATTGTGTGATCCCAGTTGTCAAATTCATTCGTAAAAGCAATGATATTATAACTATAAACACGATAAACAAATGCTAGACAAAATGAGAATAAAACAAATACGCCCTTCCCTCCTTATGCCTTTCTTTTCTTTCTTTACAATCTGTGTCTTCCACCACCATCTACGTTTCTTCTTACGATTCAAGCACTTCTTGAATCTCGATTTTGAGCTCTTCAATCAAGCCCTCGGCTTGTTCTACATCCATCATATCTTCCCATCCAAACACACCGATTCCAAGTGCCCCATCGGCAACTGTGGCTTCGATATCCAGGGATCGCTGTGAGAAGTCAGTAAGTATTACCAACGATCTTGGGTTGAAGCAATGACTTACCTTGTATGTCTTCTTCAAAACTCCGTGCTGCAACTCTTGCGGCACAACGAAATCATCTCCAGTAATATCGGACACATGACTTCTCTTTTCAGTGCGATGCTTCTCAGCTACCTCATCCATCACAACTGCTTGCTCTGCGGCAGTATCGTCATCATTATCTGGCACCTTGACGAAATTGACAAAGGTGTCTACTGTGACTCCAGTCCATGCCTCGATCTCCCAGAGCCCAACACTGCTATTCTCAGGTGTGCTGATGGCCTGCAAATCCTTCTGAATTTGTTTCGCAAGCTCAGCAAGAGACGTTCTTGTGGGAGAGCGCACGCGAAGAGGGACGAGATTCAATGTTGGTGCTGCCAAGCTGGATAGATCTTCGAGGTGCGAGCGGTTGGCTAGGTAGATACCTATGATTACGTCCTCGGCCGTGGGATCAGTGTTGTAGCTGTAAGCTCTGGCGTAAGCTGCGAAGAAGACGGATTGAATACTTAGTCCCTGTTTTCTTAGGCTGTTCTCGAAGCTGGGCATATCGGACATGGCACGAGGGTCGTAGACCTCGATGTGGCGCGCTGGTGACGACGTGTCGGACTCCAGCTGTGGGTATTGCACACCTTGAAGATATTCGGTCCAGAAGGTTCTTGCATTTCTCCTGACTGTGCCCAGAGGCTGAGCAATGAAATCGACGAATTTGACTAGAGATTGTTGCGTCGTGGCAGAGTTTTGCAGGTAGTTACCCAACTTTTGACTGAGCAACGACAAGCTTATGGCATCATACAGTGCGTGATGGATCTTGAGACAGAGTTTGTAGCTATCATCTGCTTTTTGCGCTGTCAGACGGACGAAGGGCTGTTCCATCGTCGACTGCGGCTTCTCTTCATTGTCCAGGTCCACGAATGAAGCTGGGGCATTGCGCAACACGAGTTGCAAGATAGGCACCTCGTTGTCTTGAGTTGCAACAAAGACTGTGCGCAACACTGGATTGTTGGCCACGAGCTTCTGCCATGCGCGCTTGATGTTGTCAATAGCGGCTGGCACAGTGGTAACATATTCGAATTCTCCGAAGAAGAGTTGCCCTACAGTGGCTTGCCATGCACCCAACATGTATACCTGTCCTGCAGTCGCAGGCAAGATTTGCTCGATCTGTTGGTCCTCGTAGCCAAATTTGCCAGGAGTGAAGCCTTTCTGTGTCATCAGATTGGATACGATTTTGGCAGCAGTGTCAACCTTGACCTGTGGCTTCTTGTCCATCTGCTTGTTTCGTGCCACTGATGCGATCTTTGACACAGAACCAGCGCGTACGATCTCGCTGACGGTGATCCTTATGGCCTTCTGACGCAGCAAGGCTGAAATCTTGATAGCATTGATCGAGTCGACACCCAAGTTCTGGATAGACGCAGTTTTCGAGATCTCCTTCTCTGGCGTCTTGGTGACCTTTGCAATTGCTTCGCGAACAGCAGATTCTGTGTCTGACCAATCATCTTCGTCCTCGACTATCTCGCCATCGGCCTCAGCTGTCTTCTGGTTTGCGTCGCTCTTCATCTGTCGCTCGAAAGCAGGTAGACCACAGATACTGACTTCTTGATTGCTGAACGACAATGTCGGCTCATGCGGCTGGTCGACGATTGCTTGCAACACATCGTCGAGGATGTCAAGAAGATTGCTCACACCCGCTTCATCAAAAGCGCTGCTCTTGCCAGCAATTCGCCAGATCAAAGAACCATCGACAACCTCGGCTTCAACAGCTACAGGATACTCGACCTCAGAGGAGCCATTGACAGACTCATAGAGCATCTGAGTCTCGCTCTCGGTAGTATCTGGTCGCCTTTGGAAAGTGAAAAGTGAGTCGAAGAACACATCGTTCTGGCCTGTGGCCGATGATTGAACTTGTCCTTGGCACGCAGCTTGGATTTGACGTAACGGGAAGTGTTGATGGTTGGAAATGTCAGAAATGGTTGCTTGTATGCTTTGCAGCACATCGTTCCTCGATCCATGCAGGACCGAGCGCATGATGACAGTGTTCATCATGGGGAACATGACTTCCTCGGCAAGTTCGCTATCACGACCAGCCAAAACAACTCCGAACATGACATCTAGTGACTGTACGGTGTGAGCGAGGACAAAGGCCCATGCTGTTTGGCAGACAGCTTGCAGAGTCACTCCTTGCTGCTTGCAGAACGATATGAGATCGTTGGCTGCAAGACGGCTTGTTTTCTCTGTGCGATGCGTAGTCGTTCCTGAGTTGTCGCTGTCTTCGATCTGTGGAAGCTGAGTCTTCTTGGCGTCAGTCAAGAAACTGCGCCAGAACATGACAGACTCCTCGCTGCTACCATGGAAAGTGTCTCTCAAGATATCAGCATAGAATGGGCGAGACTGGAATGTCTCGTTGTAGGCATTCTGAACATCCTGATGAAGGAGCGAAAGACTGTGGCCGTCATAGAGAGCATGAGCGACTGAAAGTACAAGGTAATTGTCTTTGGGAGTGGATGCCCAAGTCAAACGCATCTGCGGTTGGATCAAAGCAGCTGATGACACATCGGAGCTGATGCGCGCCAAATACTCGTTGATAGCATCTTCACTGGACAGCTTGATGTGGTCGAATTCTTCGGAGCCAGCTCCTTGGATGATCTGAGCAAAGGTAGCATCCAAGTCCGGATCATCAACCTCAAGGAAACCTGTTCGGAGGATAGGAGAGGCTTCGATCACTTTTCGCCATGCTTGCTCGAGCCTCTCGTGATCAACATCCTTGGAGAGCTTCAGGATGTCGTGGTTGAAGTATGCTTTGTATGAAGTTCGAATCATTTCCGAGACCAGAGCTTCCTGCATTGGACTGGCCGGGAGGACACGTTGGAGAGAATTGTCGTCCTTGATCTGGCCTCGTGCATAGGAAGTAAGCTTGTTTTCGAGCGCTTGGAAAGCGCCCTCTGGCTCGGCCTTCGATTTGTTCGTCTTGTCAGTCGTCAATGTTGGAGTCATCTGAGCGATCGTCTGTGACTTCATGATAGTGCTGACAGGCAGAGCCACATTTTTCTTCTTGAGACGTGACGAGAGCTTCACAGCATCTACACTGTCCAGTCCAACTTCAAAGATGGAAGTGATCTCATCAATGTCGGCTTCTTGCACACCAGCGAGGGCTGCGATCTCTGAGCGAATGACGGAAGCCTCGGGACCCCAATGGAAGTCAGATGTGTCCCTAGCTTGAGATTCGCTCTTGTTACCATCTTCGGTCCTGGCAAGCTTTTCGAAAGTATGGCCAATACTGGAACCGACATCGCTCTCGGGAGATTTGATCATTGCCAAGAAGGCTTGTTGGAACTCATCAATTAAATCTCGAGCCCTAACCTCGTCGCAGATTGAAGCTTTGGCAGCAACAGTAACCTTCAAGTGACCCTCAGCTGCTTCCTCGGCCTCAAATGAAAGTGGATAATCAGCTTCGAAAGAGTCATCCTCCAGAGGCTTGAGGATCGATCGATCTGTGTCAGAGGTGTCAAGTGTACCTTGGTAGACAAACAATGTATCGAAAGGCGGCTGGGAGTGTCCTTTATTACACCACTTCACGATATCGCGGAGGGACGTATGTTGATATGGCAGAGCTGTTGTGTTGAAATCGTGGCATCTCTGGACAAGCGTTTGCCATGTGTCTCCGGGCTCGCACCTCAGATAGAAGGGTATGGTGTTGAACAATGGTCCGATCACATTCTCAATACCTTCAAAATCAAAGGAGCGACCAGAAACAACCGTACCAACAGCACCTGTATAATGCTTCCGTAGAGTGGCTATCCAAGTCGCTTGAACCAAACCCTGGATAGTCACCCCCAGAGAGCGACGGAGCTCATCTGCTTGTGTCAGAATGGCTAGGCTGGCTGTACAAAGAACATCCTGGCTTGCTGGATCGCCAACAAGTGATGGCATTGATGCAGGTTCAACATCCTGGAGATGATCTAGCCAGAATTGCTTTGCACCTTGCACATTGCGTAAAGGTCCAAAAGGTAAGCAGTCAACGAACGGCTTTCCAAAGTCGGCGTCTTGTGACTTGTAGAGCTTGCAGACATTGTCCATCAATAGGTCAAAGGAGTTGCCATCATAGAGCGCGTGATGCAAGTCGACAGATACAAAAGTCTCCGAGCCAGAGCGAACGATCACGATCTCAAAAGGTACAGTCAAGTGAGAAGTATTGTAGGAGCGCCATTTCTGCTTGCGTTTAGCAAATACGCTGTCGACAGACGCAAGATCATAGACTTCGAGTGTCCACCATGGAAGATGGCCTGTCTTCCTCACAGCCTGTACATACCCATCATCAGTCTCGATGAAAAAGGTACGTAGGATCTGTGTACATTCCAGGGCCTGGTTGAACGCCTTCTCCAGTTTTTGCAGGTCCACTCCTTGAGCATTGTACTTGAAGCTGTTGAAGTAAAGCGAAGACTCGCTTGCGAGAGATCTGGAAATGATACCCTGCTGCAAGGGTGTGCATGGTGCCACAGCTTCAATATCGTCCACTTTACAACGCAGGACACGAGTAACTGTGCCCATATGCCTTTGACGACAAGCTAGTATGACTTGCTTGGTATCAGCAATCTCACTGTCTGATCGATCTGTTGAAGCAGCAAGTGCTTTTGTCAACTTTCTGATAGTCGAATTCTTGAGAACAGTCGCTACCTGTGCGTTAGAGAAGCCACTAGCCTTCAGCGTTTTAGAGAATTGAATGGCTGAGATGGAATTGAGACCCAGACTGAAGATGTTGGACGAAGGAGTGAGGTCGTTCTCATCGATCTTGAGCAGCTCAGCGAGGATCCGCGCAATTGTTCGCTCTCCATCGCTGAGAGACTGATGATCGTCTGTCTGCGTAGCATAACTCTGGATGGTATTCGTAGGCAAGTCAGCATAAAGCTGACGGAGAAGTTTTTCCTCCACTTTGTTGTTCACAGACAAGGGAATACGTTGAATCGGTAAGAAGTGCGTAGGCACCATGTACCCAGGCAAGTGTTCTTCGCATGCCGAACGTGCTGTCTGGATGAGGTGTTTGGTCGAGTCGGCGGGACACAACTCCGGTTTGCCTTGTTTTCTAGATTCATTGATACCAATGAAGGCAATGAGTTGATCTTTCTGCTGCTTGGGATGTTTGGCAACAACGCATACGGTGTCTTGGATGTCTTGACAGCGCTTGATCACTGCTTCGATCTCATCAATCTCAAGTCTTTGTCCTCTGAGTTTGACTTGGTTATCTTTGCGTCCTAAGAAGTCGATTGATCCGTCGTGGAAAAGACGAACGAGATCGCCCGTGCGGTAGACTCGCTCACCAAAGGCGTCCAGGTATGGGAAGCAATCCGCAGTGAGTTCGGGGCGATTTAGATAACCCTTGCCTACAAGCTTTCCGGATATGCAAAGTTCACCGATGGCACCGTGTAGTACTGGTGTTTGAGTACCAGGCGCCAGTACATAGCAGCCAACATTGTCAAACTGCCAGCCGATGTTGGAAGGTTTTCCTTCCTTGGGGACACAAGGGAAGACAGTCACGCCGATTGTGCATTCGGTGGGTCCATAGAAGTTGAATAAACAGCCAACGTCGCCCCATGTGTTGATCTGATCCTGCTTGAGTGATTCTCCACCGGTGATGAAGACACCCTTGTGCAAACTGGGCACCAAAGCAGGATCAAGAAGTCTGCCAAGAGAGGGTGTGAGATCAAGGTGAGTAATCTGCATAGTATCTAGGAAGCCTGCAATGTCTTCCAGAATCAGATCACGAGGAGCACATACAAGACGTATGCCGACGATCCAAGTCCAGAATTGTTCCAGGACCGAAACATCGAAGTGGTACGAGGCGAACTGGAGCCAGCGAGAACTATCTGTCCACCTTCCCTTGAATAGGCGTTTGAAGGACATGACCAATTGCACTGCATTGTCATGAGTGATCTCACAACCCTTTGGTGTTCCTGTGGTTCCTGAGGTGTACAAGACGTAGCTGACGCAAGACGGGGATAGGCCAGATACCGTGACCGATGAAGTTGACAACTTAGCCTTGTTCTCTAAATTGATCAGGTCGACGACATCGCAATGAGTCAACTCTTGCAGCTCCGCACGAATCGACTCAGATGTCAGTAGGACTCGAGCGCTTGAGTCCTCCAAGATGAAAGCTTTGCGGGCCGCTGGAGCTGTGGGATCTATAGCGCAGAAAGCACAGCCAGCCTTGAGGATACCGTAGAATGCAAATGACGCTTCCGGACACTTGTCGAACGAAGTTGCAACAATGTCCCCAGGCTTTGCGCCTCGGTCGACTAGGAGGTGCGCGATCTTGTTCGCTTCTTCGTCCAGCTGACGATAGGACCAGTGTCGACTAAAAATTTGTCCGTCCTCCAGAGCGTCTACGAACTCCATTGCGACTCGATCTGAGTAGCGCTCGACAGATGCTTCAGTCATTTGATGCAAATATTGGAAGTCTGTCGGAATGATGGGATCCTTCGGAGGGATGATAGACAAGACCGACGGATTGATTGCGTCTTCGAATTTCAGAAGACCAGCAATCATAGCTTCCATCTGCTGTAACATGATCCTTCCTTGCTCACAAGGCACCTGAGCAGGATTGATCGTCAATCGGAGTCCAAGACGGTCCTGACTGAGTGCTTCCATCTCGACAGACACAGCAAGTTCTACCGAGGCTGTTTCGCGTATGATTTTCCACGAAGAGCTGTCGAAATCGTCGTTCAAGGGCCTCTGGTATACAAAGAGGGAGTCAAACAAAGCCTCGCTTGGCAACTCGGCGTACTTCTGTATGTTTGTCAAGGGTGTGAACTGATGCTTCTGAATGCTGGCATTATAAGAGATCAAATCCATGAGGAGTTGAGAATCCTCTGCCGCAGTATTGGTCGAAACAGGAAGGGTTGTGATACATGGGAAAGCAGCATCTGCCGTTGCAGGACTCGTGCGACCAGAGAAAACCACTCCGAAGGTTACTTGTGACTCTCCAGTATAGGCGCTCAAAAGTCGAGCCCAGGCTCCTTGACCGACTGACTGCATCGAAACACCGAGCTCTTGACAGCGGGCCTCTAGCTTGCTCTGCGGAAGCTCAAGGACTAGCTCGACGTTGACAGCCCTTGTGTCGGAGATTCTGACTGGAGTCATGTTGGGGAAACGGGTGACTGGGGCACCGCCGAGTTTCTGTGACCAGAAAGTGCGTTGTGATTGTACATCAGCTTGGCTGTTCGACAGAATGTGACTCAAAGCACCGTCGATTGTTAGTCTTGCGGAGACATAGCCTTTGGAAAGAGCAGACTGGAGATCGGCCATAATCAAGCGCAAACTCTCTGCATCGAATATGGCATGGTGTGCAGAGAACTGCAGGCATCGTGTGCCATCGTCTTCGACCAAGCTCCATCTCCATGGCGGTAGGTGAAGCTTGTCCTTGACAGACTCTGAAGCTTTTCGTTCGCGATACTCATAGACCAATCCCTCTTGTGATGAAGCCTGGATCTCGAGATCATTCACGTCGAACTCTGTGTAAGTCAACATCACGAAAGGATGCTCATGATCATCAGTGCCGATGAATCCGGTCCGCAAAAGTTCGTGTTGCTCGAGGACTTTTGACCACGCGGATTGGAGCTTGCCAGAGTCGATGTCCGCCTCGACGGCGTAGAAGGTGTGGTTGAAATATTGCTGACCATCAGAGTGCGTATATTCACTTAGCATGCCTGACTGTAGCGAAGTACATGGTCGCACCGAAGCTACCTTCTCAGTTGCAATCTGGTGACTTTGTAGAGCAGCACGACGATAGTGCTTGTCGAACTCTTCGAAGTCAAATTCGGGTGTGTCCAGGACAGGAGTATGCGATCGACTCTGGACAGCTGATGCCAATTCGGAGCACGATGGGCTTTCCATTACATCGCTGGCTTGCACCAAGAGCCCGTCCTTTCGAAGTCGGTTAGCAAGCTGAATCGCGCTGATGCTGTCCAGTCCAAGCTTATAGATTGTTGTGTCTCGTCTAATTCGGTCTTCAGGTGCAGAAGACACTGCAGAGTAGGCCGTACGGATCTGCAATTCTAGGGGCGACCAGGACTCGTCACTAGAAGATCCAAGATTTTCAGATCGCTTTGTTTTTGCGGTCTCGACAGGTTGCATGTGATTTGTGTCCGGTTTCAGGATGCCGGCCACCAGGTCTTTATCAAAATCAATAAAATCAGAAACGTCGCTAGATGGGTATCTTATGCAAGACGAAAATGCAGATAAACACGCTTGATGAAGGTTGGAAACAACTTCATCGTCAAGATAACTCCTATGTCATGTCAGTAATATGCCTTGGGTAGTAGCGGAAGAAGAGATTTGCAACACTTACCGATTGAAATGCAAAGAAATGGTATATGATTCGTTGGTGGGTACAAGCTCAATGATGCAAGGGAACTGTGTCAAGTCAGCGACGGCCTGGTGTTTATCTCTAGTGAGCAATACTCACATCCATAACTCCTGATTCGCCCTCTAGAGTCCATATTGTTGAGTCAAGATCTGTTGCATTCTGCTGCAGAAGGACCAGAGAGTCGAACAAACGTTTTCCGTTTGTGCCAGCTTGTGTCTGAATACGACGCAACGGTGTCAGCTGATACGGCAGACTATCAATGTTGACTCTTTGTAGAGCTTTGATAAGGCTCAGATTACTTCGGTGCTTCGACAAGTCGACACGGACAGGGATGGTATTGAAGCATGGTGCGACCAGAGCCTCAATATCGTCGACAGGCACACTACGCCCACTGACCACGTTGCCGCAGCAGACGTCGGAGTAGCATTGAGAAGCAGACAAGGTCTTTAGCCACATGGCCTGAGCCAGACTCAGCATGGTGATTGAGTGCCTTGACAGGAAGCTTTCCACTACCCTAGGCGAGTAATCGAGGCGGCCTGTGATTGTACCAAAACTGCTTGCCGACAGACTGGAGTTTGTTCTCTTGAATGGCTTTGGTACAAATCCTCGAAGTTGATCACGGAACAGTGTATCAGCTTCTTCAGCACTCGCCGAGACCATAAAATCGAGGAAAGGCTTGAACGACACTGGTGCAGAAAGTGATTGATCTTTGTACAGCTGCTCGACTTCGTACAGAAGATTAGACATTGCATTGGCGTCGTAGAGAGCGTGATGCATGTCGAGCAAGAGACAGGCAATGGACTCAGACCTATACATTTGAATTCTCCAAGGTGGTGAGTGGTCGAGAAGTGGATCTCCGCCGGCCTGGACTGAGTCAAGCAGAGTCAAAGGCTGATCAGGGATATCACCGCATTCCTGCCATGGCAAGGTCCAACTTGATAGTACAGCTTGCACAAAGGGAAATTTCGAGTCGTCCGTTTGGAGGAAGATTGTTCTCAGAATATCATGCCTCTGCAACATGACTTCCCAACAAGCTTTCAGCTTGTCAGCAGACCCATACAGACTGAACAGTGTTTTATTTCTGTACGCCGAATGGCCCGAGGTGTCCTGAGCAGAGAGCATCGCCTCCTGTAATGGGGTGCATGGAAGGACGTATGACACAGTCTGACCGTACTCGTGGAGCTGTGATACCACACTTTCATGTACATCTGAACCAACGACGGCTTCACAATCCGCGGGAATATGTTCGTTAGTCTGCTTTGAGCTTCCACCTTCTAATTTTGCAGCCAGTCTAGCGATAGTGGGCCTCTTCAGAATCTGGGATACGTCGATGCTATAGCCATACTCAGTTCTCAATTTTGTCGCAAGACGAATTGCGGATACAGAATCGAGTCCTAATGCGAAGAAAGAGGTCGAACGGCCGATTGAGGTTTGCGGCATTTGCAACGTGTCTGTAAGTGCCGAGACTAACTGTTTTTCTGTCGCAGAGAGCTCACTGGTCTCGTCATCGTCGGAACCTCGTGAGTATGCGTTCAACTCCTCTACACTAAGAGCTGAGCCATCGCTAGCTAGACGCCTCTTGTCAATCTTGCCTTGCGAGGTCTGAGGAATGGCCGAAACCGGCACCAGTGCGTCGGGAACCATGTAAACAGGTAGATGGTCAGCGAGGTGCGCATATATCATTTCCATGATCTGTTCCAAGTTGTTGTCTGGCTGAAGAATTGAGTACGAGTCCTTGGAGTACCCGCTCGGGATCCAGAAGGCCAACAATCGCTCTTTGTCTGCTGTTTTGACGACCTCGATTGCGCAGTCTTGCACACTAGAGACTTGGAGTAGGCAACCAGAGATTTCACCAAGTTCAATCCTCTGGCCGCGAATCTTTCTTTGATCATCAGTACGACCTTGGATCAAGATAGTGCCGTCGGGCAACAAGCGACCGAGATCTCCGCTGCGATAGATGCGACCATAACTTGGATGGTTGATGATTTTGCTTTGCGTGAGCTCAGGCATATTTTGATAGCCACGGAAGACCTGCTGTCCACCGAAGCAAAGTTCGCCCAGGCCACCGAGAGGAACGAGTTGAAAGTCATTCCCTTGTGTCAACACGAACGCAGATGTGTTCTCGAAAGGCGGGCCAATGTTATTGATGACATGGTCTGACTCTACTGCTGGATTCACTGTACAAATGTTGGTGGTCTCTGACGGGCCATAACCTTGGTAGAGTCCTTTGCCAGCCCATGCGCTATGCACATGGTGAGTTACAGCTTCGCCAGCAGTGACAAGGAACTTCACCCTTGGGATATGAGCTGGGTTTGTCAATGCTGCTACAGTCGGTGTCAAAGAAAGATGTGTGATCTCAAGTTCGTTAATCGCTTGCTCGAAATCACGGAACATGACATCCTTTGAGGCTGAGCACAAGCACATGCCGCTATACCAGGTAAAGAATATCTCGAAAACACTCACATCAAAAGCTTGATTACAGGCTTGAAGCAATCTTGATCCGTGAGGGACAGGATAGATTCTGCTCAGAACCTCAAGGTTGCTGAGGATGTTCTCCTGAGTTACCAAAACTCCCTTGGGCTTGCCTGTGGTACCACTTGTGAAAACTGCATATGCGATATTCGTGGGCTCAAATTTGAGCTCAGGGTTTGTGCATGACTGATTCGAACAGTCGGTGGTACTGACGTCAATAATGGGGCGACCGCTCACATCAGCGATGATATAGGCCGTCGAAGAGTCAGTCAAGCAGAACTTCACGTCCGCTTCGGCCAGAATCTGACGGATCCGAGCGGCAGGTGTCTCCGGTACCAAAGGCAAGTAGCCACAACCTGCTTTGACAGCAGCAAGGATTGAAACGTAGAGAGCGACAGATTTGTCCATGCAGACACAGATAAGTTCGTCGCGCTTGACGCCTTGCGAGATGAGATAGTTGGCTAGCTGATTCGCTCGAGTGTTGAGTTCGCCGTATGTCAGACTCTCCACCCTCGAACTTCCTTCCTGAATGTCATGAGCGAAGACCAAAGCTAGGTCACTGGAGCTGTTTAGAGCATGACTCTCAACAACGGAACCAAGTCCATTCTTATACACAAAGGATCGAGGCTCTGCATTGGCTATTGACAGGACAGAGGTGGGGAGCTGACTATTGAGCTCACCCATGAGAGTTTCTGGTCGTGCCACTGCAATCTTGACCAAGGCGTCTAGCTGCTGTAATAGAATCTCGATATGTTGCGACGGCATAACACTGGGTTGATATGTCGCCTTGATTTTGACACCCTGCTGGATGGGCTCAAGTTCAAGAGTCAGAGTGAATTCCAGATAATCACGAGCTTCTACCATGTTCAGTAGCGTTGAAGCTCGTACATTTGGTCGGGCAGTCTCTTGCCATACAAATATACTATCGAAAAGAGCTTCGCCTGGAGTTGCCCCACGGGCCTTCTTGACATCTGCTAGAGATGTCATGCTGTGTTGCATAATCTCTCGATTATCTTCTTGGAGGCGACGTAGCACGTCACTGAATCTCCTGCTCTCCATGGTGTCGATACGTGTAGGCAGAGTGGACAAGAGAGGTCCGACCATACTTTCGATATCCGCGATTGGCAGTGTTCTGCCAGAGAAGACTGTACCAAAAACAACGTCTTCTGTACCCATGTAGGAACCAAGGAGAATGGCATATGCAGCTTGGAAGAATACATGAGTGCTACAGGAATATGAGTGGGCTGCTTGGCGCAATGTGTCCATATCCATATCGATGGTGTGCTGTATGCTTCGAAGAGATTGTGGAGTCATCATTCTCGGCGACAAGTTCGGTAAGCGACCGGGATTGGCGCCAGAGAGATATTCTTCCCAGAAGTCGAGGTGTGAAGTCTGGTCTTCACTTCTCCTGAGGCTGAAAAACTTGTTCACCGCTACAAACGACGGCCTTTCCGGTATTTCCTCGTTTTGCAGCAGGGTCTCTAGATCTTCAAGAATGATTTCCACAGACCATTGGTCGTACAAAGCATGGTGTATATTCACTAGAAGTTCTGCCCCTGCTCCTGAGCCCTTGTATTGGAAATTAAGCGGTCGCAGAAGCGCATCTTGGCTTGTGACCGACCAACCGGCCGTAAACGACTCAACATGCGCGAATTGAGAATCGGCCAGTGTCTTCCACACGACCTGGGCGTAGGCGCATTGATATAGCCCAGATGTGCTAAAGCCTGAACGCAAGGCAGTATGCCTCTCGGCTAAAGCGAGCAAGGCTTGACGCACCCTTTCGAAGGAGATGTTAGGAGACACTGTGAGGCGAAGCTCATTGTAGTATGCTTGGGGTTGTCTTGCTGTTTCCACCAGCATAGCATCCTGGAGTGGTGTACATGGCAGGACATCCTCTATGTCACCCACAACAGCTTTCGACTCAAGATCTTTTTCAACGCTTGATCTGAGTTCGTAAATGATCTCTTTCCATCCTTTGGTATCGTTGTAGTAATCGTCGCTTTTGTTGGCCTTGATTCGAATGAGTTCGTCAAGAGCGAGGATATTAGTCGCTGAAAGCAGCTCGAGTGCTCCAACATCAGCACAACCCTGTCTGCGAAGCTCGGAAGCGACTTGGATGGCTCTCAATGAGTCTAGTCCAGCAGCGCTGAGGTCAGTGCTGTGATCTATCGAAATGCCCAGTACGCTCTGGATTATTCGGGCAAGTCCACGAGCATTCTCGGAAACATCAGAAGACCCCGATTCGTTTTGCGTGGTATTCAAATTATAATCAGTCTCCAACTTCTTCTTGTCGACTTTGCCTGATGGAAGGTAAGGGAAGTCATCAAGCAGGACAATGTCGCTTGGTATCATGTAAGCAGGGAGCCACTCCTGACAAGCGGATTTGATGTCTTTAGAAGAGATTTCGTTCGAGTCACCAATGCAGAAAAGGACCAAGAGACCAGAGATGACGCTTGCAACCACCGCATGGCATCCGTCAGCCTTTGATGCAGCATGCTCAATTTCTCCTAGTTCAACACGTTGGCCCCTAAGCTTGACCTGGCCACTCGAGATACGTCCATAACACTCCAGAGTCCCGTCACGATGAAGACGGGCCTTATCGCCTGTGCGGTAGAGACTGCCAAATTTAGGATGAGTCACAAAAGCCGCCTGAGTTTGCTCTTTTCTGTTGAGGTAGCCATCTGCTAGTTGGTGCCCACCAACAACGAGCTCGCCTATTTCACCAATGGGCAAGATTCCGATCTCGCTAGCATGCTCAGCAGACTCGGCTGGTTTGACGATAAAACAAGAAACTGTGTCCAGAGGAATGCCGATAGTACCAGCTGGTAGATCAACATCAAAGTCTGGTTGTAAGGTACAGTGGATGGCAGCTTCCGTAGGACCATACATGCCATACAGAATACCCGGCTTATCGGCCGAGCCTCCAAACTGCTGGATGACTTGAGTGTTGAGCATCTCGCCGATCGTAAGGAGTGCACGCAGAGTAGGAACGTTTTCCCTTGTGCGTACCAGACTCGCAGCGACGGAGGGCGTGAGCTCGGCGGCATCTATGTTGAGCGAAGTGATGGTTCCGGGAAGATCGCCAAGCAGACGGTTGCGCTGGACAGAAACCAGTGTGGCTCCACGATACCAAGGGAAGAAGATTTCGAAGACACTGACATCAAACGTCGGGCTTGCGAATTGTAGAAATCTCGAAAAACTTGGGATAAACCGATCATGTGCCAGGAGCGACTGTGTCACTGCTCGATGTGACAGACAGACCGCCTTTGGTAGTCCAGTGCTGCCCGAGGTATACATGATATATGCAAGAGAGGATGAGTTCGGACATATCATCTTTTCGTCAAAGAATTCTCTCTCGGACTCGGACTCCGACTGCTCATCATCCACTACGATAACAGTAATGCCTTCCAACTCTGGGATTTTCTGTCGCATAGCACTAGTCGTCAGGAGGATACCCGCTGAAGTATCCTTAAGGATGAACTTGAGCCGCTCTTCCGGCACATCGAGGTTCAAGGGACAAAACGCTGCTCCTGACTTGAGGATCGCTAATTGCGATATGTACAGAGAAGTGCATTGTGGAATATAGATGGGCACGATTCCAAGGTTCTTCCGTGAGATCCGACGGCTGACTTCAACCAAACGCCATGCTAGATGTTCCGATCTCCTATGCAATTCCGAATAGGACAGTGTGCTTGATTTGCCGTCCGCGTCTAGGTATTCCAGAGCAGTTCCAGGAGTCTCAGGACCCGATATAAGCTCGTGGAGCAGTTCAGGACCTTCCAGCCGAGTGGGGAAAGGATTGAGTATAGATAGATTTTCATCCATCTCGAGTGTTTTCTCGTCGACTGAAATTGTTCGTGACGGCATATTATTGATTAGGTGTATAAGTCGTGATCCATAAGTCTATGGTTGAAGCAAGAGACCAGAACCAGGTAGTGTTTGTTACGGAAGATTTGAAGTGCAGACAACCAATCTGAAAGGAGCTGTGAAGCGTGGCCAACACAACAGATTTGTTTCAGCACCTGTATTTCGACATACCGCCCATATGTTAGACCATGTCCACTCGTGTAGTCACACGAAATCTACACGAGGAAAAGTCGACCGGCGATCGAGAAACTGACGACTTCAATCGAGACCAGATTTAGCTCGGAACTAGCGAGTTTAGGGCAGCGCTCGTGCGCTGTTACAAGAGACAAGGGATATGCCGAGGTCGGCGGGGAACGACGAACGACTCCTCCCTGGAAGCTGTTCCTCGCATCTACGGAACATCGATGACACGCCCGCGCTGGCAGCCCGTATGGAAGTGACAACAACGTGGTCGCTGCTTACGAATTTGCTACCATGAGCGAGCGATATTTCCACGGCAAGCGGCATGTAGACGACAAGGCTAAAGGGTGATGATCGTTGCATCACAGCGACGCGGCAGGAAGTAGCTCTCTGCACCCGAGCTCTGGTCTCCGTCTCGCGCCCATCGCATATCCTGACCATCCCTCGCCGACAAGGATATCCTACAAGAGTTTCGTGTTTAATGGTGTTGGGATGCCAATTGCTTGGTGAAAATTTTATCTGATCCTCAGCTCGTTCATCTGATATGATAATCTCGAGATCATTGCGATCATCGCTAGCCACTGACGACAGAGTCAGCCCGTGCGCATCTGATACCCTGCTCATCATCACAGAAACCGCGCTTCCAAATGCAAGAGACGTTTAACGCCATTCTTCGGCCCACAGATTTACAACTGTCAGAATGTCACTGTCCACTCGGGTGCTCAGCTGCCGTCTTCACGCGTCGTAAGATTTTTCCCGACCTGCCGAAGCTGTATGTGATCATCGGACAGCACTATGAGGGAAAGTAAATCCAGCGCGTGTGTGCCCATAGGACCTCGGGTACCAAGTCTCAACACCGCAAGGTGTTTCTGCCCAACAATGATCTCCTCCATCAGGTGTTGTGCGAGCTGCGACTAACCATGCCACTTCTTGGCCGTATGCCACAAGGTGTTTCCATTCTACGAAATACGAGTCGTTCTGAGGCTTGAAGTTTAAGGCGACTTCTTCTGCAAAAAGGAACTTCGGTGCCAGAAAAGCTTCTTGTCCGAAGATACCGTTCAGCCTGCGTCATTTTCAAGAGCCACGCTGTCTGGGTTCAGGAGTTTTTGAATATGTCTCCTGCCGACGGCAGACGAACAGTTTCATCTGATTATGGCCATCCACGACCATCAATGGCCAACATCGAAGCGGATCGCAACTTCGAGACAACAACTCTGAACTCCGCTCAACCACGATCATGGCATACCGAGTTTGTCTTCGTCTCCAGAAAATTGGTTCAGCAAATTCTTGGTAAAAATCCATTCAAGAGTTCATATCTGGATCTGTTCAAACTTGTCAACGATGCGAAGGCGAAGGCCGTTCTTTGGACTGGCATACTGTTGGCGATAGCTGCTGGTTGTCCATTACCCATCATTGGCTACATCTTCGGCCAGATCATCACTTCTTTCCCTCCTCCGGAAGATGTACTGCGAGAGAGACTATATCAGCTTGTCGGCGTCGCTTGTGGCTACTTCATCGTTACGACTGGATATGCGATTGCATGGGGATTGACTGGTGAAAAGATCTCACGTCGCTTCAGGGAAACGCTCGTCGAGCGCCTGCTGGGTCTCGAGCAGGCATACTTCGACATCAAGGATCCGGACATTACGAACCTTCTGACTGAGAAGATCGAAGCAATTCAGATAGGAACATCTGAAAAGGTTGGCATCTTCATTCAATCAATCAGTTACTTCGTCGCCGCCTTCGTCGTTGGGTTCATCTTGAACGCCAAATTGACCGGTATCCTATTCGCTGCTGTCATACCTCTCATGGCTTTGATTGTCACTGTCGGCTCCTCCAGAATTGCAAAATATACCAAAGCAGCCACCGAGTATACTGAAGCCGCTGGAAGGATTGCTGAAAGTGCTATTCATGCTGTCAAAGTTGTGCAGGCTTTTGGCATGGCCGAAAATCTTAGTAAAGAGCACTACCGTCTGCTTAAGCTGTCTGCAAGATATGCCATCCGGAAGTCAGTCTCTGCTGCACTTATGCTCGGCTTGGTCTACTTCACGGCTTACAGTGCCAATGCGCTCGCTTTTTGGGAGGGCTCACGACTTGCTGCCGAATCAGGCTCAAACAATGCTGGTACCGTTTATGCTGTGGTCTTTTTGATCATAGACGCATCGTTCGTTGTTGGCCAATTTGGACCGTTTCTTGGAAGTTTTGCCACTGCTGCAGCTGCCGGAGAAAGTATCTATGAAATTTTGAACCACCCACAATCGGAGATCAACGTTTATTCTGAGGCTGGGCAAGAAGCCACTGAAGACGAGATGAAGGCTGACTTAGTCTTCCGCAACGTCACATTTGTGTACCCTGCGAGAACCTCGGCTCGTGCGCTCGACGAAATGAGTCTTACCCTTAAAGCTGGACAGATGAACGCCATCGTCGGTACCAGTGGTTGCGGCAAAAGCACCCTTGTGTCTTTACTCTTGAGACTGTACGACATATCATCCGGTCAGTTAACGATCGGAATCCACGATATCAAGGACTTCAACGTGAGGAGTCTGAGGAAATACACAGCACTGGTAGACCAAGACTCCGTGCTGTTCTCTGGTTCGGTTCTTGAAAATATCAGTTATGGACTCGGTGAACATTCACTATCAGAAGAGGTCGTCTTGGAAAGATGCACCGAGGCTGCGAAAGCTGCCAACTTGGATTTTGTCGATTTCTTACCACAAGGTATCCACACACGTGTCGGCAATGGTGGTTACACGAGTCTTTCTGGTGGTCAGAACCAGAGGATCTGCTTGGCTAGAGCTCTGGTCAAGAAGCCTGCCCTACTTCTGCTCGATGAGCCAACTGCAGCTCTTGATGCGAATAGTGAAGGACTCATCATGGACGCTGTCAGAAGCGTGGCTGCAGCAGGCACAACAGTGGTCATGGTGGCACATCGTCTTTCCACTGTGTCAGACTCGCCTAACATCGTGCTCATGGGCGCAGGCAAGGTCATTGAGCAAGGTGACCACGACGAACTCATCCAGTTGGAAGGCGCCTACTTCAACCTTATCCAGGCACAACAACTTAACGACTCGGACGAGTCGTCAGCAGAGGTATCTCAAGCAACCACTAGCCAAGTGACTCCACAAAAAGAATCCAAGGCCGAAGATTCGGCTGCTTCTAGTGACTCTGAGACAGTCTCCCCACAGGCGAAGAAGGAAGACAAGCCAGCAAAGAAGGCCGGATTCTGGAAGCTGCTTCTAAGATGTCTTCGTCTAGCCAAGTCTGACTCTCCCATAATCGCTCTAGGTCTTGCTGCGTCGATTATATCAGGTGGCATTATCCTTGGCGAAGCCATCGTCTTCGGTAACCTCATCTCGGTGCTGAACGATCTCGAAAGTCCAGACTTCCGAAGTAGAGCAGACTTCTTCTCGCTCATGTTCTTCATCCTAGCACTCATTGCGCTTTTCTCATACGCTGGCAACGGATGCTGCTTCGGCATCGTCTCTTCGCACTTTGTGGCTAAGGTCCAGCATATCTCTCTTGCAAGTATCTTGAGACAAGATATGCAGTGGTTTTCAGGCCAGTCAGTGCCCTCGCTCATGAGTAGTCTTAATTCGGACGCTGGCCAGCTTGCTTGCTTGTCTGGAGTGGCTATCGGCACCATTTTTACAGTATGTGTCTCCATCACAGGCGGCATCATTCTTGCACACGTAGTTGCTTGGAAGATTGCCGTTGTTCTGCTAGCCGCTGTTCCTGTCATGATCATGGCTGGCTATGTCAGACTACGTGTGCTCGCTCTTGCCGAGAGCAGACACAGATCTGCATATAACGATGCTGCTTCTATTGCTGCCGAGGCTTGCAGAGGCATTCGGACTATCGCTTCTCTTGGCAGAGAGCGTGGAGTGTCTAGGGCATTCAACGCAGCAGTCAAAGAGCCGTACGACAAGGGTATCCGGTTCACCTTGATAACCAATACCTTGCTGGCGTTGAGTTTCTCCATCACGTACTTTGTGTACGCCCTTGCTTACTGGTGGGGAGCTCGACAAGTAAGGAACGGGACGTATAGCCAGCTGGACTTCTTCATTGTTCTTCCTGCTCTTCTTTTCTCGGCGCAGAGTGCTGGACAAATCTTCAGTCTGTCACCAGAAATGTCACGAGCTGGAATAGCTGCTCGAAACGTCTTCGGCCTTCATGATCAGAAACCGACCATTGCGGATGTTGACGCTAAGCAGCCTGGCCCACGGCCAAGCTCGACTCTGTCTATTCCAACTCTGACAGATAAGGCAGATCCTTCGTCTGGAGGCTGGATCGAGTTCAAGAACGTCAGTCTGTGCTACCCATCCAAGCCTCAACATCCAGCACTGCAGAATATCAACATTTCTATCAAACCAGGAGAGTTTATTGCACTTGTCGGTCCTAGTGGTGCAGGCAAGTCCACTATCCTCTCCCTTCTACAGCGCTTCTACGATCCGACTGCTGGCAGTGTACAGCTAGACGGCCAGGATATCCGCGAGGTCGCCGTATCACAACACAGAGGTCGATTGGGGCTGGTACCTCAAGAACCAGATCTCTTCCCTGGATCCATTTCCTATAATATCGGCTTGGGGGCAGCACCAGGTCAGTCGGTGACACGAAAAGACATCGAGGAGATCTGCGCCAAGTGTGGAATACACGAGTTCATCATGAGTCTGCCTGAAGGTTACAGCACAGAGTGCGGCACCAATGGTTCGAAACTTTCTGGAGGCCAGAAGCAACGTATTGCTGTAGCCAGAGCATTGATCCGGTCACCGGAAGTGCTTCTTCTGGACGAGTATACCTCTGCTCTGGACGCGCACTCTGAGCAACAGATCAAGGAAGCTGTCGACGGGGCAAGTGTAGGTAGGACTACGATTGTGGTTGCACATCGATTGTCCACGGTGCAGAACGCGGATAGAATCTTTGTGTTTGATGATGGACGTGTTGTGGAGGTCGGGAGTCATGCTGAGCTTGTTGCTCAAGGGGGTTTGTATGCAGGCATGGTGCTGGCGCAGACACTCACATGAGTTGTTTATTGTTACTTGTCTCCATACTACATGCTGCATGCTTGGTTACAAATTCTAGCCAGGAAGCCTTGGAGGAATCAAAAAGTTATGCCTAATCGTCACGAAGAATAAATACATGATCTGTATGCTACCAACGAGACTCAGTGTAACACATCCAAGCTGAGGGCCTCAGCTGAGGAAGGCCTATCACGAGGGCTAGACAAAACATGCTTCGTTCTATCGTTACCTCACACAAACGCGTACGGGTGAAAGGGAACTTGTTATCAGATCCCAACAGAAACAGCAGATCAGCGAGCTTTCGCCGTAATTCTGGCGTGGTGAGGTGGTGGGACAACATTTTGATGGCAAGATGGGTCACAGTCTGTGCGCGGTGTGGAAGCGGATCTGATAACTTTACTTCGGGCGGCACCGGTTCGGCTTAGACGAGGACAAGGGAGCGAGCTCCGATGACGGCAAGCATTGGGGACGAGAATCGATACATATGCAGAGTGTTGCTCAGAGATCGAGTGGTACTGCTTCTGTGACGAGAGCTGAGCCGAGAAACGGCATTGTGATTGTAGATACCAAAAGATTACCTATCTATCGAAGTTGCCGAGGCAGGTGGAAAAGAATGCTGCCAACGCACAGTTTTTTTTCCCGCGACAACAACCCTCGGGATCGCTTGACTTGACGCCCTGCAGTAGCCAAAAGGCCCGTGGTTAGAGCGGTGGTGCTGCCCCACTACGAGTACGAGCTAGCTCACGAATTGATCCTTGATCAGTGGCATGATGATCTGATTAGACTAGGATTCATCAGATTAGATGCAGAGTTTTCTGATCTAGCCGTTCGCGCGCGTCCCACAGCTGCACGGTCGCCAAGAGGCACCACGCTACAACCATGATGGTCTCAGAAAAGCTTCAAGCACTGACGTGCACCAAAAAAGCCAACATGACATGACCCTGCCTTGCCCTGCTCGACCGGGCTTAGGGACGAGGCAGAAACAGAAACGATAGAAACAGGTCCAATCGCGCGCTGCCAGCGACTCACTCTTTCTCCCGCTCGTGATCTTTTGTCTCTCCCTGCTCCCTTGTGTCCGCTGCAACGATCTTGTCGTCATACAAACAAGTCGAAGGTTGGAGATTTGCGCCCAAACTTTATTGTACGAGTAACGAAAACACAAATCCATCAATCCACGTAAGTCGCTCATCAACACAAACGGATACAACCATCCGTCTTGTCAGATCCAGATTATCGAGAAGACAAATCCCATCCTCCATAGGCATATCGTTTATGCACATCCAAGCTATCAATCGCCGCGAGACGAGAAGCAATCTACTGCCAGACTGACACGAGCTGAACAACGAATGCTAGACGCTACAATGGCGCCTCACGCCGACATTCCCGAAATGGCTCTTGAGAGCGTACCAGAGCGCAATGGCTCCAGATTCAAGACTCACCTCCAATCGACACCGCAAAACGACGTGCACGATGTCATTTGCCTAGGCTTCGGCCCTGCCGCCCTAGCAATCGCAGTGGCTCTCCACGATTCGACCAAGCAGACGGGCAAGCAGCAGCCTCAGCTCAAGACACAACCCAAGGTCGCCTTCCTCGAGAGGCAGGAGAACTTTGCATGGCACGCCGGCATGCAGATTCCAGGCGCAAAGATGCAGATCTCGTTCATTAAGGACATGGCCACCATGCGCAACCCTCGCAGCGAGTTCACCTTCCTCAACTACCTGCACGAGAACAACCGCCTGGTGCAATTCACCAACCTCAGCACTTTCCTGCCCCGCCGCATTGAATACGAGGACTACCTACGCTGGTGTGCCGGCTGGTTTCAGAACTTGGTTTCGTACGGACAAGAGGTGGTTGATATCTCGCCTGACAGCAAGACCAAGAGCGCAGAGGGCGTGACAACATGGACAATCACATCTCGCAACATCCACACAAACGAGCTCAGCCACCGCCGTACGAAACGCGTCGTCGTCGCTGTAGGAGGTCACCCCAGAATCCCCGAGGCATTCCCTCAACACCACCCTCGCATCATCCACTCATCCCAATACTGGACTCTCTCCTCCCGTATCTTCCTCGACCGCAATGCTCCTCTGAAGATCGCCGTCATCGGCTCTGGCCAATCCGCCGCCGAGATCTTCATGAATCTGCCCAGCCAGTTCCCTAACTCAAAGGGCTACCTCCTGATCCGTGGCGCCGCTCTGCGACCCTCAGACGACTCGCCCTTCGTCAACGAAGTCTTCGACCCCGAGCGCACCGACGATACATTCAACCAAGATCCCGCCATCCGTGCCGCAGCCATCAAGATGGACAAGGCCACCAACTACGGCGTCGTCCGTCTCGAGCTGCTCGAACACATGTACGACGTCCTCTACACTCAGCGCCTCGTCCATGGCGACGACGAAGCGGCATGGCCCCAACGCCTGCTCAATCACCGCGAAGTAGAGCATGTGACTGAATTGCCCAACGACCGCGTACGTCTGCACATCAGAAACGACACTGCCAAGTTCAGACGCTGTAATGGCTCCACCAACGAGTCTTTGGATGTGGATTTGGTCATGATTGCTTCAGGTTACAGAAGAGATCACCATGAGCAGTTGCTTGAGAAGGTCAGGCCTATGATGCCTGGCGGTGATAAGCCTGGCCAGAAGTGGACTGTCAACCGCGAGTATAAGGTGCAGTTTGAGCAGGGCGCTGTAGCCAAGGACTCTGGTGTTTGGCTACAGGGTTGCAATGAGGGTACCCACGGTGTAAGTTCCGCTTCTGTCTTCTGATGTTATGCTGTTACTGACCATATCTTTTACAGCTGAGTGATTCCCTCCTCTCCGTTCTCGCCATCCGTGGTGGTGAGATGGTCGAGTCCATGTTTGGCAGCCAGTAAACAACCACCACCTCGACGCATGATACCCTACCCTCTTAAACCTCTTTGTCTTCCTTCACGAAGGAAGGAAGCACCACGTGGACTAGGAGAATAACACAAAATCCAAAACACCAAATATTCTGTAAAGTGTCAAATAGCGATGGCGTTATGTTTACCATGTACGAAAAAGATCTTTTTTACCATCAAAATCTCCTTCACTTCTTCACTTCTTTAAATGCATAAAAAACTTTATCTGTGTTTCTAATTCCAGTCACTCTCAACTTTTCTCACTCCACATCTCCTCCTTGCTAACGCAAGACTTCTTCCACTCCGAGCCCAACCCATACCAAGACAGCTTGTCCACCACACAAAAAGTTTGATCTTCTCAACACAATCACGACAACCTTGCAGCATGGCTACTGAGACCACCCTCCTCGGCCTGCGCGCACAGCTCATTGGTAGGAATATTGTACGGCGCTCTAACCCACAACAAAGACTGACGACTCAACAGCAAACATGAAGATTATGGGCATGGGCAGCGCTGAAGTCGTTACCCTCATGAATGCGGACAAGCACTGGCAGGCTGTCACCGTCCGGGACTCGAAGATCGTCGATCAGCTTGAAAACTGGTATGACACCAAGGAGGCCGCGTTGGAGGCTATGCTCAGGATGTACAGCTACTCTCTGTACTGCAAGTTCTACAAGCAGCTCAAGTAGACAAAGTTGCGCTGTCGGAACTGAGGTGGTAAACATAGAGCTGGTCATGCGGGAAAAGTGAAGGGCGAAAGAAGGTTTCTGTTCGCTGCGACTGTAGAACCAAGATCATAACAAGTGACTCGTACTCACTTTGTTGTCGAGTTTCTCATCATCCACTCCTCCATCTCTCGCACCCCATCTAAACTTGATCAAAGACCACTCACGCTATCATGCGCTCATCCGCGGAACACAAACAATGAGTTTCTCTACCAACTCGGCCTTTCGGCCTCATCCCACCGCTGCCTCGTCCACCGCAATCAACACCAACTTGACATCGCCACAATGCCGACTACCGATCCCACACGATCTTCTTATGAGTGAGAGTGATGACCTGCGCTTCCAGATCTTCAGTAAGCACCCACGTCCGACATCTCCTTCCTCTTCCTCCGTACTGACCCTCCCCGACAGTCAACCTCACAGCTCTTAACCTAGGACTAGGCGAAAAGCAACTGTCCACAGATCTTGTAATGAGGGCTTCTACTATATCTGTGTGGTCGATGGGGAAGGCAGATTACGATACACGAGTTTGGCGCAGGAGAGTGCTGAGCAGAGTCTGAGTGCTGTGTTGAGGCTCGTGAGAGGGGACGTGGAGACTGCGAAGTGGGAGGAGGAGGAGATCGAAGATCACTTGCATGAGGAACAGTCGTATGCTGACGATTAGGAGCGAGAGGATGGGGATGAGGTGCATGATGATGAGAGCGAGGAGAATGACATGGACGACGAAAGCGATGAGCAAGAGGACGATGAGCATGAGGAATACGATGAGATGGATACGGATTAAATTTGTGTACAGTCGCTGCTCTTTGACGAAACAAGTCGAGAGCTGAGACCACGACCAATGACCAACGAAGATATGTCCTTCTGATCGCGATGCTCTTCAACCAAAAGTTTGCTCTTCCATTCCATTCTCATCGAGTGTAGCAGCAGCGCACAGGCATCTCAAGACTGCCGCTACTGCGCTTGCAGCTGCGTCTATTGTTTGTTGAAAAGCGTCAGTCAGTACCTCTCCTCAAAAACCATCCACTCAACATCACACTTACTCTCATCAAATATACTCCACCCCCTCCACCCCAACCTTCGCAAACTCCTCATTCAAATCCTCCCACTCATTCATCATCTCCCTCAAACTCACCGACGTCAGCAGCAACAATCTTCTCATAGCGTCCACCACATTGCCTTCCCCCTGAACAGTAGTGAAGATGACTTTGCTGTCATTGCTCCACACGGCAGCGGTCCAGGTGCCTTGGTTTGTGCGAGGGGATTTCTCAAACGAGGAGGTGATGATGGGGGTTTTGATGTCGGGGCGGAGGATGCGGAGGTTGTCTGTGAGAGATGGGGGTCAGAGAGGGGGAGGTGGGAGAGGAAAGGGGGAGATGGGAGATATACAGGCGATTTGGTTGTGGATGGCTAGCATCTGCATCTCGTCGGGGAAAGAGGCCATGGTGGTTTGTGTTGCAGGTGCTCGCGAGTGTCCTTTTGTTGTGAGAATACTGAGGAGGGAGAGAAACTCGATCGTTCGCTCGCGGGAGTTGTTCTGTATGCTTTTGTATGATGGAGAAAGTTGCGATAATTTACATCCTGGAGGAATGAATCCCCCGGTTCTAGTACGAGCGGCTGGGTATGCCCTTGTCATCGCTCAAGCCGCAAGGAGGCTAGAATCATTCTAGGAGTTTCTCTTATCTTCTGATCTTACCTCTCGGTACCTGGCCAACTTGCAGTGTTTGGCCTGGTTGTGTAGTCACAATAGCTTCCCTTTGTATGAAGACATCATGGAATTCACCACAAAGATAAGATGGATTCGAATTGAATGTCATGAGTTTACTGCTTCGTCCAGTACTATAAACCATGACTAAAGGAAACACATCATCTCAATTCCAAACTCCTTTAGAAGGCGGTGGCAATGATAGGGTCTGTAATGTTGGGTTTGAGGACGCGTAGGGTGTCTGGACATCATCAGTGCTGAGCTCTCCGTCCCTGGTGGAGGCACTCACATGTAATTTGGTTGTGGATGGCCATCACTTGCATGATACTGCGCTCAGAGGCCACGGTGTTCTTTATCGTGACGCTCACAACAGTCGTTACGAGTGTATGTTTGAGAGGAAGGAAGACTTGATCGGGTCACATCAGAGAAGAAAGGGGGCTTACGTGTTTGTGAGCTAAGCGGTCAGAGACAATTAGGTTTCTGCTTATGTCTGGAGATGGTTACCAGGCTCCTAGGAGCTCCTGTGATCTTCTGAATTTACTCTACTGTAGCTGGCTATTGCGTGAATGAGATGGATATGGATTAAAGTTGATGGCATTGCAACTTGCTGCAATACAAAGAAAGTTCAAAGAGGGCTAGCTGATACTGCGCGACCAGTATAAAAGCTTGACTGCCAATGGCTTTGCTCCTCCGATGCCTTATCAGGGAGACTGGACATAGTACCAAAAGCTCTTGTGTCTGCTGCTGTGCACGTGCTGAGCTTGCGTTTGTGTCTGCTGAGTATTGCACTGGTGTTCTATGCAAGATTATTACGTGCAATTCCCAACCTTAATCGAAATTGACACGGACTTACCGATTCAATCGTACTTAAGACCATCATCCGTGTAGACTGCGCTTCTCCAAGTCTTCTGCCACTTGTCCAACTTAGCATCGACAGCGACTGAAGTCAGGCGCAACAGTGTACGCATAGCAGTAACTAAGTCTACATGAATCCCATAGGTACAGTAGAGGACTTCTTTGTCATCGTTCCAGACAGATGCGGTCCAAAGACCGGCATCTTCACTTTCTTTATTCTTGTTCTTCTCAAAAGCTGAAGTAATGATAGGGTCTTTGATGTCGGGCTGAAGGATGCGCAGGTTGGCTGCCATGTAATTAGTGCTAGGCTCTCTCTTGTCGGTATTATTTGCACACGTACATAGAATCTGATCCTTGAGGACCTTGAGATGGGACTCATCATTAGAGTCGATGACGTTGTCAGTGGTAGAAGCCATGATGGTGGAGTATGGTAGCGCTACAGTATATGTTCCAAGGCTGATCAGGATTGTGCGTGATTGTGTGTTTGCAAGAACAAAGCTCTCGTGGATGCATGTAGTAAAGAGATTGGAGTTCGGGGTGAGTGAAAGGTACAATTTGACGGGGCTGGTAAATGTAAAAGCAACTAGATGTCCTCGTGAGAAATCACTTCGAGTGTTTCCGCTTTGACCGGACAACTCACGGGAATCAGTGTCTTTCCGTGTACAATTACATTATTGGTTCAAGCTAGAGACGATGAACTTATTAGCAGCTATGAATGTTGAGGCCAGTGTGCCGTGGGAAAGATGATCATGATTCTACGGCAGTGACTATCGACAAGAACAAAATTTGCAAACTGAGGAAGGATAGTACAAGGGATAAATGCGGAAAGGTAATCGGAGGAGGAGAGTGACAGGAAAGAGCATGAAGGTAACCAGGAGGCTGCTCGTAGCAATAACCTTGAGATAGAACAGTCTGACTTCCCTCCACCTTTCTATGTCTCTCGTGAGCCCCAGTTCTTGCAAACTATCTCACCCTCGAACTTCACTTTCACATTTTGAGTGAATGCCAACCTCTCGACACAAGTACAGTTCCACTATCAGCCTGAGCTCGGTTTCTTTCGTCGTCTTCTTCTTCAAACCCCACACCACACTTAGCTCTCCAAACACAAGCACAGAAACCATGTCCAATACAACTGCACAGACTGCTACCGGCGAAGAGGCCGCCATTCTGGGGAGAGGGCAACAATTAACATCCCTGGAGATGGATAAGAAGATACCAATAGAAAGGTGATGACAAGTGCATATTGGAACGAGCATCCCACGTTCAAAAAGAGCAATGAATCATCTATGATCAATGCAGGTAGTCATAAATGACTTCAGCCAAGGATAAATAACTGACATCTGCTCCCAACTACACCATCTCACCGCTGGTCAAAACAAGGGCACATCTGCGCGAACAAGTACCCTCACATGTGTAAAGTGAAGTGAAGTGATCCGAGCGACTCAAATGCTCAGGAGCTAAGGACATGATGAACCAAAAATGAACTTGCCATCATCTCGTCAGCTCAGGGAAGAGTAAGATGAGCAAGGAACAAAAGCCAAAATAAGAGAGTGACCAGGGTTGGAATCGAACCAATAACCTATGATGAGTGTAGTAAAGTTACAGATAAACATACGCCAACGGTAACGGACATCTGCTTCCCACTGCACCATCTCACCGCTGGTCATAAGGGAGGCTCGCTTTGGTCATACTTCAATCACACCCCCTGCGTCCGAAATTCAATATACTGCTGCCTCCATCCAAATATTCTCACCATCTTATCACCATTCAGTGCAAAACACATCTACGCTCAATCATCTTGCCATGATAGCTAGATCGATGTCGATTTGCCCATACAACTAGATTGCAAGACCCATCTCCATCATCATTTCCCCTCTCTGTGCATGTTTGTCCTTATAAACTTTCCACCTTACCTCCTCCCGCACACTCTGCGAACCTATGTAACATTCCTCCCGCAGACTCCCTTTGCCAAAACCCACTATATCTGCAAGACCGTCTATATATCTATGCATCAGATATGATATCACTACTGAGCACAGCGATTTTCCGCCATCAATGAGTTCTTTGAAACTCCAAGGTTTCAAGAACAAATCACTGATACAGCCTAAATAGTTGATAGCATCTACCAAACTCCCTTGTTTTCTGCTTAAAATTCTTTGACAAGAACACTGTAGGAGCCCTTGTTTCCGTACCGCTAAGCGAACAATGCCAATACGAAACAAGTACTCTTTCTCGTTTGTACACTTAAGGGACGTTGTTAAAGGTATCAAAGCCTCTCACTCCAACGCTCACTTCTCACTCCAATGCTCATCCCCACTCCGCAAAAGGGAAGAAAAGAAAAATTGTATACACAAGAAAAAGCATTTCTATACACACACTAGCCAAAGATCCCCATCATCTATGCAACCAACTTCTCACTCGCCACCCTCAATATCCTGCTCGCACGCAAAAGCTGTGCCTGCGCATCCTCCCATCTTCCTTCTTGCATCGCATCCCTCACAGCAGGCAGATACGCAGCCGCATACCCATCCCACAGCTGTGGGCCAAAGAGCACGTGTTTGTATTGTTCGCGACCTGGGACCTATTGCGTCTCTATATCAGTACATTGCATTTCAAAAAGGAACAGGGGATAGGAGATGAGGGAAAGGGTGCAGAGGAACAGAGAAGAATGAAGAGGAAGAACACTTACACCATAAGGCTCAGCCTCACCAGTGCTTGGTAAGTCTAGCAAATTTGTCTCAAAGTCCGCGACACGGGTGTTGTGTTCGATGCGTTGGAGAGCATAGGCATTGGTCTCGAAGCCGCCGCTTCCCGCAAGAACCTTGGACGCCCACATTTCATCAAACTCATGAAATTGCTTGGCGTTGGCCACAAACACATCTACTGCTTCTCGCAGAGGCTGCACGCTGAATATCGTAGTATCGAGCTTTGTCTTGAATTTCTCAGCAGTGGCTTTAGCATCTTTTTCGAGGTCGTCGATGATAGGGGACATGGCGGCTGCATAGTCGTTGAGGTCAAAGGGTATGATCGGTCGATCAGCGATTTCGAGGATCAGTAAAGCCCATACCGTGGCAAGAGTCTTGTGGTACTGGAACTCTGGGTCTCCGTATTTGGTCATCCACTCGTAGGTCTCGTAGCAAGAGTGATAGGGGTATCCTTCTTCGCCATCCTCGCTTTCGAAGCCAAAGTCCAGGGAAGAGGTGCCAGACATGTATTGGAAAGGCACGTAATCGGATCCAGCACCTAAGCCTTCAATCTGTTGATTTCTCTCGTCGTAGAGCTGGCGTAGTGTGAAGTTTCTGTAGGGATCGGAGACGCGATCGAGAACGTGCATCAGAGCTTTTTTGTACAGCGGCGAACCCGAGACTCTGAAGTTCGGACCAGAGACACCTACATCGACATTAAGGTACCCGACGGCATTGTTACGCAGATAATCCATGTTGTCCTCGACAAACTCAGTAGAACCGACGAAATTGTATTCCTCGGCATCCCAAGAGACAAATTCGATAGAGCGAAGCGGTCGCCAACCAAGTTTTATGAGATCGCCGAAGATAGTAACAACCTCCATGAGAACGGCTTGCGAACTTCCAGCATCGACACTGCCGAAACACCAAGCATCGCGATGAGATCCAACGATCAACTTCTTGCTTGGTGTCTCCATGCCCTGAACCAGACCATGCACGTTCCAGATCCGTTGTTTGTCGGTCACAAAGTTGTTGTTGACAAGGCGAACTTCTGGAGAGTTCTTATCGCCAGTCCACCATTCGACATCAGGCACACCACCTTTCCAGTCCTCAGAGGGCACCTTTTGACCATGCCCTTTCAGTGCCATCAGTAGATGTTGAGCGTCTCTCCATGCCAGAGGTAGACTGGGGATTTGAGGCAGTCCAGTGATGTTTCCATTGATATTCGGGCGTTTGGCATCCTCGTGCGAGGCATGACCAGGTGTCAAAGGGTCTCCGATTACCAAACTAGAAAGAGCGACAGATCCTCGTTGAACAGAGTCGCGCGGTCTCCAAGGTCCATCAGGCACAACAGGACCATTTACAAAGCCGTCCTCCTTTGGGTCCGAGTATATGAGACATCCAGCAGCTCCAGCCATTTCAGCAGCCTTGACCTTCATTCCACGGTCTGCTTCTGTATGATAATATCGCACCAACACAATAGCACCATTCAAATCCACGCCCATATCTTTCAAGCGTTGGAAATCCTCGCGCGAGCCGCCATTGGCATAGACGAGGTGACCAGTAACATTTCCGTTCTTGGAGTAGCCGTGCCAATTGAGCGTTTGTTGTTTCTCTCTTCCCGACTCTTTAAAAACCGATTCTTCCTCTAGCAAAGCAGTCCACTTCCTGTCCGGCGGAGAGACAATTTCGACGTTGCGACCGCCTGCTTCCGGATAATTCATGTAGACAAAGTATTCATGCATCCTGACATCATCCAAGTGTTGGGCACGCCAGTTTTCCTGGACCCATTCGGCCAAGAAGAAGTCGCCTTCTGTGCCTGCGACGTGGTCGTATGAGGTGATGTACTCGAGGTATTCGGCGATGCGATTTGGGGATAGTGAAGCCTGCTCTTGTACTCTTGCGCGCACACTCTCAGGGTCGTAATGTTGAGCCATGTGACCAGCATTGGGTATCACATCGAGGGCGAAGAGGGCGTATATCAGAGCGGCGATTGTAAAAAGCGCGACTAAACGGGCAATGACCGGCAGGCCGAGTTTGAAGTCTTCGGGAATGGTAGGGAGGCGCTGACGCAGGGACGAGAATTTGAGTATTGAGAAGCGGCGGAATGAGGGTAGGTTGCTCCAAGTGTGTGACAATTTGCCGAATAGTTGACCTCGCCGCCGGCCTGTTGCTGACTCGGGCTCGAGTATTTCCATCTCTTCCATGTCTCGCCGTACCGCTGCTTCTTCATCGTCATCACTGTCGCCATTCACCTCTGGCAGGTAAAGATCGCTATCTTCGCTTGGTCGTGGTGACTCTGCGGTGGGAGGTCGGTATGCGCCATTGCGAGCGGATTGAGTAGGCTGTCTACCTAACAGACCTTGACGTTCTGTGTCGTCGCTTGTCTCGTTGACGGTATTCGAAGATGAGGGTCGGGAAGATATGGCCTCGTCGTATGAAGGTATAGGGAGATGGGCATATTTCTTGTAGGGGTCCTCGCCGCTCATGGCGTCGGCGATTCGGGGGACGGAGCTGATTCAAAGGAGCAAATGCAGGTTTGCTTGTCAAGTCGAGTATTACTATGAGATCATTCTGTTGATTTTGATCCGATTCTGTCGCCCCGGCTCTTTCGTGGTTTGAGGGCAGTTGGGCATCGGACAGTGGTTTGTTTGGTCGATTAGCACCTCATCACTATCCGGCCTTGGGGCCAAGATGGGGAAGGGGGTGCGTCAGCTTCCGCAACTTGCTCCACTTCAACGTATCATGCTTCGTATTCCATCGTATTCAATTGAACCACTATCTCACTTGTTGCTAACAATCCCACTCGCACAAACAACTACTTTGCTCAACACCTTGACTCCTAATCCAAGCAGCCACACTATCGCCTCGAATGAAAACCCAAGAAGAAACAATATACCTCGTGTCACGCTTGGCAGCTTCTCCGTCTCATCTGCACCTGCCTTCTTGCCAATTTTCTTGCTACGTCTCCAGCCACTTCTCCTTGTCTTCTGAATCGCGCTGCCCTCCTTCGATGTTGTTGGAGGCGGAGAGAACGTCTCTGCCTTTGCCTTGATTTCGGCCAGTTTGCTTTCTGTGAACGCGACAGCCAGAACAGCACACACCGCGCTGTCAATCATGTGCTTGCTCGGTAATCTTCTGAACGAAGCCACATCGATTTCCAGAGTTCCCGTACTCAGATCGAGACAGACGAGCTTCGGAGATCTGGTCACTGCTTTCTTCGTACTCGTTGGCGCATGTAGACATATTTTCGCATTGCTTTTCGTCGCAAAGTCAAATGTGCCGTCAACCGAGATGCTGAAAGCTCCAGCACGCGCATGTCGCAACTCATAGCTATGTCCCTCGGCGCCATACGCAGTGGTATCCTGAGGGATACGAACTAGTTGACAGGACTCGTGTGCCTTGGCTTCAGACACTGCATCGAATGCTAATTGTGCAGCTTGTGGTGAAGATGCTCGAGGATCATATTGTGCGATAGCGTTGGCTCTATGTGTCGTGGCCGCTGCTTCTAGTGCATTCAGTGCTGCTTGTTGGGGGAAGATAGTAGTCTCGCTCTTTGCATCCTTCTGAAGGGTTGCAACATCCAATTGAGCAACAGGCACGATACCAGTCCTAGCCGGATGATGCCGGCGAACTGTGAGCTCGTTTGAAGCATCCGAAGGAGAGACAGAGTAGAGCGTACGACCCTCTCGTGAACCGAATCGTACTTCGGTCGCTGTAGAGCCGACACCAATCTCGTCTCGATGCATTGTCAGCTTGATCTTCTCAGAGTAAAAGACTCCGGTCTGGCCACTAGCAGCATTCCACAGGGCTTGCAACTGCGAGAGACCTGCAGCAGGGGTTGGCGAAGTGGGTGATGGCAAGTCTGCTGGAGTTTGGTGGTGGTACTTTGCACTGCGTTCTAGACTTGGTCGAGGCACATTCTCGGCAGGGTAGTATGCCTGCTGCGATAGCGGCAGGTCTGGATTGTACTCGGGGAACATGGACTTTATGGGAGGCGACACTACTTTCGGTTGTGCCGATGAGCCACTATTGGATCGCACGAGCGTCGGTCCTGAGAACTCTGAGCGTGTTTCGCTAGAAGTCGTGTCGATGGAGATTTTGCGAATAGCAACGGCTGGTCTTCTCCCTGTGCTCGAAGCTGGCTCCGATTGTGGAGACGAGCTCGACATGTTGCTATCGGGAGAGCGAGTTGGTACAGGACCCGAGAAGGAAGGTCTCGATTCTGATGCAGGTGATTGAACAGACGTAGTCTTGGGGACCTGAGGGGTAAGCTGCAGAGCGAGCCCTTGAAGCTTTCCTGCAGGATATGACTTTGAATTGAGTACAGGCGAAGGAGTGTTGCGTCTCATTTGGATGTCCTCAGCTTGCCTCAGACAAGATTTTGGTGGAATAGAACAGACAGGCGAGGGAAAGAGTGACAAGGTCTCGGAGGCCATGGTTGAAGCAATGGATCGTAGACCTGCTACGATGAGGAAGAATCAAGAGTTGAGTGTCACGGACAACTGACCATGCTTGACAAATCTACCATGTGCACTTATAGTTGTACAGCAGCAAGAGAGCCAGTCGATTGTAGGCGCTGGCAAATCGATAGCGCCTGCATGGTCCCAGAGATGCATGCTCAAAGACGACTTGTATGCATGGAACAAGCGTCAAACTGGCAGATGACTACCCATTGGGTAGATCAAACAAGGGCCAGTGTGATGGGTCGCCGACTTTGGTGTTTCGATTAAGCGCCCTGCTCGGGAGTTGCATGAAAGCGCCGGTGACAGAGCTCATACCTCGGCGCGTCAAGAACATATCGACATGAATCTACAAGTACCGACCAGGATGCCAGGTGACTGCCCGCAAAGTTCGGTAAAATGCCTTGAGTGCTAGGTACGAGCAAATGAATGTCTCGTCATGGACTTCAGCAGACAGCCCTTTTGTGCCAAGCCCAGGCTCCACCATGATTTCTGTTACCTCGATGCGCCCTTCTGCTTCTTCCGACGGTCTTATCCAAACGGAGATGAAAGATATACATGCTGCGGAGTGTGCAATGTGCCAGATCTACACAGGGATAAATCGCCATAATCAGCACCTGGCGGTTCAGTATCAATGAGTATGCGTCCCGGCGGGCACGACGAGAGGTCAACAGTGAGCTTTCGATACATTGTAGAGCTAGGATCTACCTTTGACACACCCTCCATCGTATCGCTTGTCCCTGCAGCAGAAGAGTTCAGTGAAAGAGCAACCCCTACGTCTCACCAATCTTTGCGGTATCTGCGACGTGGTCAAACCTGAGAACCAAAGATGCGCTTTTCCAGGTTGGCTGTAGGTACGCGAAGCATCGCTTCATGGAGCTGGGTGAAGAACTCGGTACAGCCTTCTCCGCTCAGGCAAGGATGATTGACCCACTTCATGTCCTCAGGCTTAGGAACGAACTTGACCTTGGGACGTGTAGAGTTCTCGGTTGAGTGGGCAGTAGATGAGGGACTGATCTTGACAAGAGCCATTCTGCTCTCGAGCTCGACCTGAGATCCGGTGCTGGCCTCGGACTCAACCTCAGGTATCGAAGCGGCAGCCTCCCCCTCCTTCTTCTTGATCTTCTCTGCAGCCCTCTTACGCTGGTTGCGCTTCTTGTTCTTGGTCCTCTTTTTCTCAACTTCTACAGACGACAAAGGCTTCGAGTCGGGTGGGATGACCGGCGAGTCTGGCTTGGGAAAGGAGGTTTTGGGATGGCCATCGAGGTCTAGATCGAAGTGGTTGAAAGTCTCCATCTTGTGGTGCTTGGTGAGGGCTTCAACATGGCCGTCGAAGAGGAAGTTCAGCAGATGAGAGTTTTCGTATTCAACAAAGCCATTGTATCTCTGAATCTACGTCGGCGGTGTGATAAATCTTGGACTGATCTTGACATACTAATTCCGAAGCCCTGTCTTCGAGCACTTGCTTCGAGACTGGATGGGTGAAGGCGCGATCAGGGAACATCTTCAACAAGGGAAACCTGAAACCCAAGCCAAGCTGCTGCAAGTTTTCCTTTGCCTGGCGCTCGTTGCGGACTTGGATGCTCTTCAAAGGTCTGCCCGCAGTCATGTATCTCTTCTGCTTGTCGGTGAGTTCATCGAGCAAGTAGTGGCGTATCTTGTTCTCGACGCGGCCAACGGCAACATCGCAACAAATGCCTGCCTTGGCGCGCACATGAAGGTACTCCTGAGCTGCCTCTAGGCGAAGATCCTGTCCATGGGGTCAATGAGTGTTGAGTAATCGACAACCGCAGGCAGCATACCTCAGCTTGGTCCCAATCTGTAACCAGAAGACCGAGGATAGCGATCAGAGCAGCGCGATCTTCTCCGTTCAAAGTTCCGCTGTCAGCACACATCAAGACGAGACGGATCCTGCGTGCAGCACGACGAAGTTTGGTCTTTGCGTCCTCGTCGCGAACCGAACCAGCTTCCAGTATCTCGTAGACATTCTTGAATCCCTCAACACCAGGTAGCGCCATCTTGGTTGAGAGGATTGAAAATGTGTTGGCTTGAAGAAGTCGAGAGGTTGAGTGAGGGAAGCGAAAGCAATACCAGGGAAGGTGCAAACGCCAAAACAAAGCCGCGTACAAACGCCGAGCAAGAACAATCCGGAACACTCTCAGAAACGACCGTGCTATTCCAAGGAAGGAGCGAGGACGAAAGAAGTTCCTCGCACCTTCGGATCGCTGTCTGCGTCAGAGGTTCCATTTTCACGCCTAACCTCCGTCACGCAGTTGAAGCCTTCTCCCTCGACTTCGAGCTGACAAAAAGTCACTATACTTATATTCTGGGTCTGTTCCACTTCCACAAAACACCCCAACCCCCGAATAACGAGGCGACTCCGGTGAATACAATCAACGGCCCATAGCTGGTCTGCACCCCAAAACCGCCATTGCCATACTTATCGGTGCCAGCTTTCAACAATGGTACGCCGATCAAGCCACCAGCGACGTACCCTATACCTCTGGCGCCGTTCAACAAACCATAGACCATGCCGGAATCGATGGCTTCGTTCGATCGTCTCGCCTCGCCCTCGAGATCGTTCATCAAACCTCCCCACGTCGCACTGTATCCCCCCGCGAAAAAGCCGAATGTGATGGAGAAGAGGACCAGCGTCACGAGATTACCTTCTGTCGTCATGCCCCAGAGAAGGAAGGCACTCAGTGCTGAGCTCAGTCCTGAGATACATGTGACGGTCGCTGCTGATAGTGTAAAGTACTTGTTGTCACTCAAATAGCCAAAGAAAGAGGACGAGGCAATGCCAGGAATGTTGAACAATGTGAGCAAGAGAGTTGCCGAAGTCTGTGAGAGTCGAGCAATTTCGCTGGCGTAGGTATTGAGATAGGTCTGCGGTATACCATAGCCAGCAGATTGAAGTGTGATGGCCACGCAGTAGACATATAGCGTGCGATGGTGAAAGACGTGTAACGGTATCTTGCGTGTTCGTGGCGTGGCTGTTGTTCTTCTAGCGTCTTGCTCATCGTTCAAGCTGTCAGTGGCATCATCGGTTGCTACGATCAGAGCCGAAGGGTGAGTTGGGATGAGAAGAATGGTGAAAACACTCGCTCCGGCAACTACGATTGCCCATATCCTTAGCGCGAAGCGGAAGCCATGCTGATCCAGGAGTGAAGAGAATAAGAACGGACACACGGAGCCAACGATATTCTTACAAGACAGTGTGACGCCATACGCCAGGGCTCGGTTACTCGTCTTGTACCACTCACCCAGCGACAGAGTCATGGGGCTGAAGACGAGGGCGCATCCGAATGCGGCAAGCACACCTTGAGTAGCGACCAGTTGCCAAACATTGCTGCTGAAGCTCGATAGTAAGAAGCTCAAGCAAGCAATAACAGTGCCTAGTAGTGCAGCAGCCTGTCGAAATCGTGCCCAGCGTTTGGTGAACAGGGCGAAGAGGATAGGCATCGACAGATACATGACTCCGTTCGAAGTCATACCGATGATACCAGCCGTATCAGAACTTCCATGCAAAGTCCAGTTTTTGACATAGTATTCTTGGAAGATACCGTAACTCATCGCAAAGCCTTACACGCTCTGGTGTCAGGGACACATGAGATCTGACGAGTCCACAGAAGCGACTCACCCCAGATAGGAAACTGTAGAATCGCGGATCCGAGGAGAACACACGCCCTTTTATCCACTCGTCTTGGAGATGGCTGTTCTAGACTGTCTATCGTATCATCAACGCGATCGTTGGAGACAGATTCTGTGTTGGCTTCATGAGTCGAGTTTGGTCGGGTCTGGAGCGCCATCACTTCATCGGACGTGTCGCGTCTCGCCATAGTCGTCAGTTCGGAATTGACCACTATTAAATTCTATCAGACTGCAGAGATTGATTCCGAGACACCTTCTAATCATTGAAACGATGGGTGAATCACAAATCGGAAGGTTGTACAGTGGAAGGTGCAGCTACTTGATGACTCAGCGACGCGGCGGAAGCGTCAATGAGCGTGTGACTTTGATTCTTGATTCTCGACTCTAATGAACAACACCACGCAACAAGGTCATCATCAAATTCCTTTTCATCTCATCAAACTCTGCTTGGACAGTCCGTATGTTGCGAACAGAGCGATACGCCTTCGATACCTGCTTTTTGCACACATGCAAGCTCCTGAGACTGTTCCGTCCTGACATCATGGCCGATCGCCTATTAACTTGAGGTACTGCTTGAACGTATGCAAACGCCAGACTGAATCTGGAGAAGCATTTCACTCTGCAGGGAAATGCTCCTGGGTGCCATTGGGGTGACTGGCCGTGAAGGCATTCATCGCAAGACGCGCCTTACCGGGAGTTGTAGCCACCAGACGACACAAGCCAGGTGGGATCATACAGAGATACTCAGGAATGCCAAAGTCGACAACCACAATAGCCTTGTTGCGCTCGAGATCAGGAACAGGGTCCACCTCGATCTCGGGCATTGAGGTGTCAGTGCTGCCTCTGCCATCAAATATCCACATGCCGATGGGAGTAGGAGCGAGGTTAGGAGGCACGTTGTCGAAGTTGAAGGGCAGAGTGCCGTCTGAGTTGAAGCGGTTGCGTTCGGCGTTGGTCCACTTGTAGTCGTGATACATGCGAGCATGACCGTGTGGACTGGGTTGTGGAATGAGAAGGTTGATGCCCTCCTTCTTCTTGGCTTCCTGCTCATTCATGGTCTTGACGACTTTCTTGCGGTACTCGGGCACGGCCTACACCGAGTGAGCAGGTTGTTCACGAAGCTCAGAGAACTCGGATGGAAGACGTACAGCTGCACTAGTGTTGTTGGTGGACGACATGGTGAGAGCAGGTGGAAGGGCGTACGTTTATTGCTGTCAATTGATCAGTTGACAGGAGAGGAGAAAGGTACGATTGACCTGATGAGTCCAAGAGGTAGGTCGATGGTTTCCAGCGTGGTTGAGCAGTCTGCCCGAGCTACATCCAGTTCTTTCATCATGCAGAAACATGATGTTTCGTGTCTGCATCTATCCGCCCTGCTGCCCAGCGAACCGCAGTCTCTCAAATATACTCTCGGCCAGACTTTCTAAAATGCATGTCGCCAACCTCCCGATCACCAATCGACGACCTTATTTTTTGATCGCCTACCGTGTTGCTATGCAGAGCCTTTGAACCACTGCATATGATCGATCTCCACACTTGCGCATGAGCAAGTCTTCGTGTAGCGCGGAAAGCAAACAGGTCAACGTTGCAAGCCAGGATATGCAGCATGCCGGAGCGATCTACGCATGTGTAACAAGTTCATAGCGACCAGCTTACAAATTCTTGACAGGTCGAGTGTGATTGGTAAGAGCGGAGATTTGGTCTCTCTCCATGACTGAAGATATGTGGCGCTCTCTTGCTCCATAAAAGTTCTGCTGCCAGTATTTCCGGGTAGTCATCTAGATGACACCAGGCATACCTCTCTTGACACCAGGTTCGCCTAAGCCAGGCACGACCATCGGCGCACTCTTCTCCGTAGAAGTCCTGAACACAGGGAAGAACTTCGCAATCCCGCTCTTGGGCCCATACGCCTCTTCAATCAAATATACCGCTACACGCCACCAAGCAAGCAATGCCGAAAACATCCAGAAGTACGCGGCTACTTTAATGCCGACGCCCACACCGTTTCCGTATGCGAACAGGCAGCAGGCAATTGTTGTGCCGATGGCGAGGGCGAAGAGGAGGGTCGCGAGGATAACGTCACGGGCGGTTGCTGCGATTGCCTGTGGCACATCTGAATCAGCATTTGCAGGGAGAAAAGAAGCATGCAGGAATCAGAACTTACACCGACCCAAGTAAACGCAGCCAACACCACAAACCACGACGCCAATTCCGGAAGATGAGCATGAATATCACCTGCAGGCAATGCTCCAGTCGTATTCAACAAGAACATCAACCCCTCACTCATCCAAAAAGCACCCCACCTATCCCGTGTCAGCATTCTCTCCTCTCCTTATCATCTCTTTTTCCACTCTTTACACTTACATAGTGTTAATCACACTAACCAGCGTATCTCTCGCATGGAACCCATATAACCCAGCGATAAACTGACTCAAACCGCCCCAAAAAGCAACGAATGGAAAGAAAATGGTTGGAGAGGTTTCATTGCCCCACCATCCAGCAATCCAGGATGCAGTTATCCATGTGCTGCCTGCGAAGCCTGCGAGGCCGAGAGCGGCGGGTGGTGCGATTGGAGTCAAGCAGATGCGGACTTCGGGTTCGCGGTTTATAAAGGAGTCCACTTTTTGGACATCGTGAGAGTTAAGAGCCATGGCTGTTTGTGTATTGCAATGGCGATGGATTGGAGGAATTGAACAAGGGAAAAGGGAGAAGAGAAGAATACTCGGGTGCAGGCTTCACGTCTTCCTTTTGTATCGCTCCCATCCAGCACGGCACAAGGTTTCTCAAACTCATCATGTGCGATGTGTGCGTGCCACGCATCGAGCATCGGAGGTCACTCCAAATCTCCAAGTTTGCTTGTTCTTCAGTATTGATCCGCGGGTGCCCCAGATTTTCTTTGCAGATGTGTTGATGTTCTTGCCCAATGCGGTAGTCGCGATTGTTGATCTTTGCGGCTCGGTGACCTCAGAGTTATATCATTGTCAATTTCTCAATGTCTATCTCCATTCTCCACTACATGTGTTGCTGATCTAAAGCACTCTTATTGTGGATGGGCCTCAAATAGTGGGGGCCGGTTGCACGGCAATTGACGTCTTGATAGCACGCTGGTTGAGGTGCTGATGGTGCACAACATGAATTTCAAGGCAAAGTACACAACCAGCTCATGGATACAATAAGTTGTTGGCCGACGGCCCAGAGGTTCTGTCTGCTCTATGCAGACTATCTGAAATGGTAACATGTATAGGATCTGCACTCCATTCGCTAGCGGATGATCATAGAACTTTCATCTGTTGCTGCCATCAAGATCCTCTCCTTACAACATTATCCTCGTCTTCTTCAGCGTCCATGCTAGCCGCACTGCCCGTGGGTGACGGTGGTAAACCTCGAACAGCCTCACCCGGTGCCAGCGCCTCGAAGGCTTTTTCGTCGACATAGCGTCTAAGACCCAACTTCTTCTTCCTTCTCAATCTCTTGATGCCATATCTCTGAACTTCGTCCCACAACTCGCTGGTAAACATTCTGCGGATGTATTCCATCTCGATAGGGTACTCGGTCTGCCACTCAATGCCCCATTTTCGCGGGTTGAGGCGGTCGATTGTTTCCCCGGGGTAAGCGTGGTTGAGACCAGGGAAAGGAATGGCAGCCAGCCCGTATGGCATGATAGCACCTGCGGGTCTACTCAGCATATGTATCATGCCACCGAATACATGGTCTTCCCAAGATGAGCCCAGCTCATTCGTTCGCCCGTCACGGAAGAAGGGTTCTACTGGATTGAATACCCACTCTGGAGTACCCGATGGTGTAGCTATAGGTCCGTATGGAGGGGTCGAGGTGATCCAGAGAACATGCATGACCTCGTGGACAATTGTAACGGCGAATGCGAACTGTGTCCTCAGTAGCGCAGACTCATCATGGCTTCCAGGCTCCCACGGCTCTGGATACTGGCTTGCCTCGAGCTTGCGCTGGAACACTCGCAAGAACTGAACACCCAGCAGAATGTTTGCAGACTTTGCACCGCCATATTTCCCAGGTGCGACTGTTGAGCGTTCAGTTCCAGGTCCGGTCACAGCCACACATCCGTTTGGAAGTTTTGATGCGAATTGGAGAGTAAGGCAATCTTTCAAGTCCCACAAGCTTGACCAGGTGCTGTCCGGCTTCCCGGCGTTCTTCGAGGTCAGCTCCTTCAGTGGTATTTTCTGGAACGTGTATAATGGCTGTTGTGCATTCTGCATCGCTACGTCGTTATTGATCATCTCCAGTTTACGTGCCAGAAATCATTCGACATAAGTCAAGACCTGAGGCTCATCCAAGAATCTACTTGCCAATTTAATAGACGGCAGCATGGGCTCATAGTCTTCTTTGGCAACATCTTTCCATCTCCGCGGGAGGAAGAGGGGGTGCACGGTAGAAATTACAGGATCCCATCCATGGACATGGCGGATATAGGCGCCGGTTACACGTTCTTCTGCCTTAGGCTTGGAATAGAAGTCAGGGTCGATGGGGAACTCAGAGTCTGGAAGATTGATGTAGCCTTTCTCATTGAGTTCGTCGAGGCCGATAGCCCGCAGAGTGCGATCCAAACCAACCGGTTGCACTACAGGCTCTTCGAAGACGCCTGCAATCACGCTTCCCAAAGCTTTCAAAGCTTTCAAACCCTTCAACATGGCGTAGATCTCTCGAAGTGTAGGAGTCCTTCGAGGTGCAAAATGCTGCCCATGTATAGGTAGAGCGGTGCGCTCTCCCAAGTCAGACGAAACATACCGGATGCGGCGATGATCAAAGCGGCAGGCTGCTAAACCCGATGGGTACAGTGGTTATGGAACCGCATTGTGGTCTGTAAACAAAACAAAGAGAAATGACAGACTTAATTACCTACCTTGGTTCGGTGGGATGGTACTGTAGGGTGCCATAAGTTTTGCAAACTCCTCCGAATCTCCCCAAAAAAGGGGAATTTGACGGCAACACAACGATATATCTAGAAGTACGATTTGGCGTCAAGTATGATAAATCAATAATATACTATACTAAATAGTACCTGAAATTTTCTTAAGTTAAAAATCAATCTTTAGCAGAATCACCTATGGTTACTTGCTTAAGGGTAGTTAGAACTATGCTTATAAGCATTAAATTTATGCTTGTAAGCATAAATTGTCCGACCTCTTCTACTAGATAGCCTATAAACTCTGATATACTAGGTATATATTCCTATGTCACCTACTGATTAAGTATTTAGATCCTATACTATATTTGATCTAACGATTGTAGTACTATTCGTTAACTAAAGTGTGGTATAATAGACTAATAAACATCGTTGATTTTGGTGGGATCCGGGGAAGTTTGTAAAACTTTTGTCCACCCACAGTAGGACGACAAGATGAGCATGAATGTCATGTCGAGCAGAGGAACGGCGTTAGGACGATCGCGCAAGGAAGTATTTGATTCACGCGTCTTACTACTACAGTCCGAAAATAACAGCGCTTTCCATCAGTCGTCAATACTCACACCACTCCGAGCCGCATGGTCGCTTGCGACCATAGGCCAAGAAAGCGCAGCTTTCACATCTTCCGTGGCGCAATTGGCTAGGGCGTTCGACTGTTTTGCAGCATAAGAACGAGCACGTAGATATCTTTAGTTCCGCAGAAGAGGAAGTAGAAAAACCAAAAACAAAAAAGCTCTCCCGGACAGGCTTGAACTGTCAACCTCTCGATAGCTGATATGCCAGAAGGCATATCTAACAGTCGAACGCGCTAGCCAATTGCGCCACGGAAGATGTGAAAGCTGCGCTTTCTGTGGCTATTGGATGGCAGGTTGCGAAAATTTGCAACCTATATACTCTTGGTACGAGCTATAGGTCAGGCATCTAAGCACGCCTCGGCAGCCATACTACTTTCAGCTCTAAGGTTCACGACTACCATCGCACAACATGGATATTCTCGGATGGTCAATAGGCCCAGAGAGAACCAACTAGAGTAAGACTCCAAGCAGACGCTGTGTCTACGCTGAAGGCACTATGCCTCATAGCCAATGTAAGTAACTATATTAGTCACGCTTCCACATTGGGAGTCGGTCATGTCGCGTCGGTGAGGTATATCTGAGCCACCTCAAAAGCGAGCCACCTCTTGAGGCACCTCAACGCTGGAAACGGCAATGAGCGCGCACACGTAATCATCTACCCTAGCCCCAAACACTCTGTACCAATTCACCAACATCTCAACCTCGCGAGTCCTCCAACAAGTCCCTAGGCAACCACTCCTGGGTAATAACACCTAACCCCCTTCTTCCTCTCCGGCCGACAAGCAGCAAATCCATACCTCGCAACATCTTCATCCCAAAACTTTATGGTAAACATCTTTTTGCAATGATCCATGTGGATGGGATACTCTGTGGTCCAATTGATGCCCCAATCCTGAGGCTGGCCTCTCGGCTCCCCTGACCCGCAGCGGATCTGGCTGGGAAAGCGCAACGTACATAAGCCGTATGGTGCAGAGACGTGATAGGTTTTCCCGCTCGACTCGGCACTGCCTGCGAAGATCATGTTTTCGAGTTCAAAGCCGAGTTCGTTGACTGGTCGGTCTCGGAGGTATGGCTCGGGATTTGCTGATAGAGGGTTTAGCTTCCATACACAGTGTGCGAACTCATGCACTATGGTGACTGCTAGAAGGTATCTCGTGCGCAGTCTTGCTGCTGCCTCGTCAGTGCCCGGTACCCACGGTTGCGACCATCGATGAGCTCCGCAAGTAGGATCCTCGCAGAGTATATCTTGTTAGTCTTCGTTGAAAGTGACGACGCATTGACTTGGATCTTTGTTCCTGAGAGACACGATACCCAGTCAGTCCTCCGAACGCTTTCAACGAGTATGAGGCTTTCTCAACAATAAACGACTCACCATTCGGTCACCCCATGCCCCTTTATCTTGCCAAACCTCAGCACAATCCTTTTCCTATACGCCATCATTGCAAACATGACATTTGCCTTTTCCTCTTCATCTCCCATAACACCGGCATCCAAATCGAATCGATAAAAATCCCAATCTTTGTGAACATCCTTCAGGATGGGATCCCACAGGTCGGCGACTTTATACGATTTCAACCCTGCCCAGAAAGGCGTGATACGAGGATCGTCGAGGATACGTGATGCCAGTTCCACAGAAGGTCGTATAGCTTCCCACTCTGCATCATCATCAATCCCTTCCCATCGCGTACGCTGCAAACAGGGATGGATGTGGAAACGATCGCCAGGCAACAGGCGTCCTTTCTTTGCATCTCCGTAGCGGAGACCGCCGCCATGTCCCCATGCTCGTTCCAGTTGGCCTTCTGTGTCTTCGACAGTGCAGTTTATGTATCCCTCGTTGTTGAGAACAGGCAAGGTGAATTGTTCGACCATGTTGCCGAGTTCGATCGCGTCTGGACCGGCTCTCAAGGGGCGTGGTGGTGGTCCTGGTGGACGTAATGTCGCTGCTGGGCGATTTGTAGGCGGTGCCATGGTTGCTGCAGAATGAATCTATACTGACTCGGTCGACGACAGAAGCGTATATACAGACTTTCAGTATTCCTTACTCCAAAATCGTAAAATTTGTTGCTTTGATTTGTCGAGGAAGGCGTGGTTGCCGGATGCGGTAACAAGTTTTCGAAACAAAGAAGGAACCAAAGGACTCAAACCACTTGAACTTTTTTTTCGAGTAGATACGATCTTAAACAAAGACGACAAAGAGATGTAAGCAAGAATCTTCACGTAGATAAAGCGATTGTATACACTCGTGAAGATGGTTGGCAGGACAAGACAATTGCCTTGTTCGCTCTGATATACCGTTGCTATATAGCCTATACAAGGCTCGCGGTGCCATGGACACCGTCGAAGGCAGCACAAATACGATCTGGAGATCGGAAATGACTGACAAAGCAGTGTAAAAACTTTACACAACCAGCATTGTTCGTTGCCATTGCATGAGCGAGAGAGTGGAAAGCGCTTCCAGAAAAAACAGACGAGATTCGATCTCAGCAACCTCCACACCGATTATCGTGAACCAAATTCACCAGAGCCCTTCGTCGAGTCCAAAAGATAAAACATGCTCCCTTTGTGTTTTTGTTGATTTTCGTTGTCCGATTGTGAAATGTGATGAGGTTGTCAATTTGGATAAAGTTACCAGGACAAGAACGACCTCCTCCATTGGGCACAATCTGGGCGAAAGGAGAGAGGAGAAAGTTGTTCAATCTGAGCATAGAGTCGAGTTATCGAGGAATGGTAACTTTTTTTGTTATTGGGTTGTTGATTATGTGTTGTTGTGAAACTGGATCTGACGGTGACGAGTCTGAGAGGTGAGGTTGAGATCCAGGATACCATGGCAAATTGTGATCAGACGACACGAGGAGGAGAACGAGTGCTATGAGATGAGTTCAGGCGTCAGCGACACATGCTTAAGAAAAGGGCAGTCAAGCGTCAAGGGGAGAGCCGACAGAAGAAGATATCTTGGACTTGCCTCTTCAGCTCTGTCAAGTCGTCAATGTGGTTCGCCATGGCAACGAATAGATCAAAGAACATGCGTCCACCACTCTCCATCTCGACTTGCATAGTGCCACTGCGCCTAAAGGTATTGCGACTGCGGATGATCAAAGCGAGGTAATGTGCACGGAGACGAGAATCAGTTTCTGGAGTGTTGTCATAGGCAAATCTTGCACTGCGGAGGATAGTAGCAACCTCGATACCCGACTGCAATCCTTGTTTACGCAAAGAAAGCTTCTTGAGCTCTTCGAGGCCGAATTTCTCGGCCAGGCAATAAATAGCTGTGTCTCGCAAGATCAGGCCATTGACTTTCGAACTGAATGTGGTCACGGTAGTCGCATCACCCCTGCCCTGGTATTTGGGGGAGAGGGAAGAACACTCGTCCACAGATTCAAGAACCCAGGTGTTTCTTCTGCGGTCGTGGAGTAGACGCGGGAAGTAATCACCCTTGTACATGAACTCGAGGACAGCGGAGAAGATCTCTGCTTCCTCGTCGGGGAGGAAGATGCGGCGAGATGAGGAAGACGAAGTGTAGAGGGCGTCCTTGGCTGCCGATTGGAAAAAGGGCGAGGCTTCGAGGACATTCTCGTGGGCAGCGAACAAGCGTTGGTCCTTGCCTACCACTATAGTGACTATGGCACTGTTGAGCCTGGGTGAGGCTTGACTGTGCGGGTGTGAGTCAACGGATGGAGATTGGGAAGTGATTCTAGGAGAGACGATGATAATACAAGATGGGGACGATGAAAAGGAGACACGTACACAGCACTAGGCGGACTGGACGGTTGAGCAAGCTGTTCCATCAACTTCAGCTTCGCATCATCACGGAAGGATCTCTTGACGTGCTTCGTAGCCTTGCCGGCACGATCCTTGAAACCAAAAGATCTCTTCAGCATGTTGGAAGAATTGTCACGACGAGAGAATGATCAGAGGTAGGAGAGGAGTTATAAACGAATGAAGATTGACGCGCGTAGCATGAGAGAGCTATCGAGGAAACAGGTGCGCACACGGACAAGCTTCCACAGGCAGGTAGCACTGCCTTTCTCTTGCGAAAAAGGAGCGTTACGTGTGCGATCAGCTTGGATGGGTAAATTGTCGGCGACCTTTTGGCGTGCGTGGAAGGAAGAAGAAAAGAGATGGAGATTGAAAATGGGTACTTATTCTCGAGGGTGTCACGCACGCCTGGCGCGAGGCTGGATGTTGAACGCAGCCGATTGGGGCGCGTGTTGATTTATCAGGCAGCAACCGCCATTATCGTGCAGGAATTGACGAGGGAAGATCTGCAATGCGTGTGTGTTGCCTGGTAGACGGGACCGAGGCGTTGTTGTTAGAGTCACAGACGGACCTTTTTTCGAAGAGTGAGGGTGTGAGAGTGACCAAGACAGTGACAAAGAAAGGAGAAGGTGCGACTGGCTCTCTTGCTGGTGAGAGCTGAAAGGCCCCACAATCCAGACCGATCTGAACCCCGCGTCACCGCCCAGACTGAAACACCTTGATCCCAATCTTCTTCCGCCTGCCTTCTCGTCTCCCCTCTCTCTTGCAAACCACACTCAATCATCATGGCCAACAAGAGAATCGTTACCGTATGCTATACCGACCTATGCGTACGCGCACTCGTTCATGACTAATGCGCCTCACAGGAGCTCGGTCAAGTGTCGAACAATCCCGTGCCTGGCACTCAGGTCCAGCTCGCCGAAGAAGGCAATGTCTTTCTCTGGGAGGTCATCATGCAAGGTCCTGAGGACTCTGTCTACGCCGTGCGTATCTCCGCGCTTTGCCACAATCACTCAGACCTCTGACACGCACGCAGAATGGCAAATTCAACATCTCAGTCTCGCTGCCCAAGGAATACCCCTTCAAGCCCCCCACCGTCTCTTTCAAGACCAAGATCTACCACCCAAACGTCAGCAACGACGACAAAGGCACCATGTGCCTGGGCATGCTCCGTTCCGACGAGTGGAAGCCTCCAAACAAGATTCGCGACGTCTTGATGCTCGTTCGTCAAATCCTCGCTGCGCCCCAACCTGATGATGCCGTCGAAAGTAGAATTGCCGACGAGTACAAGAACAACCGCGAAGTCTTTGAGAAGAACGCAAAGGAATTCGTCGCAAAGTACTGCAAGTAGCACTTGGATCCAGTCAAGCTCTCTGCAGACATGGCGTCTCTGGTTGATGCTATGATGTTATTGGTCGCAAGGCTGATGCATCCAATGACGAGTCAAGACATGAGGGTATGCACCGAGGAAGTTATGCATATAGCAAGGAGTTAAGGGAATCGGCTTTGGGGATCAAGACACGGACGGACAAAGCATAGGCGCATCATCATTCACTCATACGGGGACATCCTCGATTTATTCTACATCTAAACATGTGTTCCTGTGCCAGTTGAGCTCATACGTGTGTGTTGTACTTACTCTCAGGGCACAAAGGGCGCCGCCTCTTTTCCTAATTTGCAGGAAGGCACGAGCTACATATTTCAGGCGGAGATGACTCCGCGTGTCATTACCTCCACTTCCACCTCACATTTCTCCCATCTCTCATCAATCTGACAACCACAGAAATCATTCTCGTCAACGTACGATCTCGAACGTGGCGGGTATGTATCGATCGAGTATTGACTTGAGTAAGTAGCATCTCGATGGAGGGCTAGATGGACACATGATTCGACTTGCTGCAGAGACATGACTGCTTCTACCTCTCGTTGAACGAATGTTTGTCAGATGTGTCCGGTACTTGTCATGCTTCAAAATCGGGAGTCGTAAATCACGACAATCGAGGATATCTCAGCACAAGCACATCTGCAAGCTCTACCACCGAGCCAATAGGCTGATGGCACCTTGGTCCGGACTTTTCGCTGCTCACATAGTACGTAAATCGTGTTGAAGTGTCTAAGATAGCGTTGATGAATGATGATGCAAAAACAATGGTTGAGAGCACTACCCTGACTTGGGTCGCCTATGCTTTTCGCATGTTGTTGAACCAAGTATAATCGTGGTGTGGATGTCTCCTGCAGCTTTGCCGGACAGATTTGAGAACGACGTCGATGCTCATGATCGCGTCTACGCAACTTCGACCAACTCATCCTCGTCATCAATCTCCTGCACTTTTGGCGGTTGTGGTGCATCCTCACCCTCGCCTTCCTCATCTCTGGCGATAATCTGCACAACTCTATCGCAAGCCTCCTGCACATCTGGACTGTCGGTGTGCAAGTGCAGCTCCCTCATGACGGCGTACACATTCTTTTCCCTCATAAAGTCTCTGCCTTCCCTTGTTGTAGTCAAAAGCAGTAGAGTTTCGAGGTGGATGATTTGGATATCGGTTTCGGGCTCGCGGGTCTTGTCCGGAGGCAGTAGTTGCAGTTCTTCGGGCATGGTGTCCATATCTTTGTCTTCGTATTCTTCAGGGCCCATCAAGGGTAGTAGGAGGTAAGGAAGTATGTTGAGACCGCCAGATGTTTCGTCTGTTGACAGCATCTTGCTGTGGGCGTCTGTGTCGAAAGCGGCGTTCTTGATTGTCGAAGCTACACCTCTCCTGCGAATCGTTGACTTGTGCTCGGTGAAGACAGTCAATTTCGACAAAGGAACAATGTCATCGTCTTCCTCGCGAGGAGTCAGGAAGTGCTTCCGACCCTCGTCGTATTTGGAAATATCGGCGAAGACGTAGCAGAGATAGTCGAAGTTTGCCTTTTCGTTGTAACTGCCCTCTTGACCCTTGACAAACAGATCCAACAATTGATCAATCGCAAAAGGCGAAGTAGATAGCGGCTTGGGGATGTCGCGTTTGAGGGTCAAGAGTGTCTTCAGGTGATCGTGTTTTGTGAGGTTTGCGAGCAGCATGGCCATTTCATCTGCATTTTCTTCTTTTGCGTTTGTGATGCGCTCGTACAGAACCTCGAGGAACTGATCGTCTTCGGCGAGGTATTTGAGGATTTCTTCGTCCGAGGAGATGTTTACGAGGATTGTGAGGACGTTCTTCGCGATGGGGGCATAGTCGCGGACCAGCAGTTTCATATCTTTGACGGGTGTGAGGTCTCCTGGGTATTTGAAGAGAGAGATCTGGGTTGTAGAGAAGCCGACGAGGTTTTCGACCGCTGTAGAGTTCGTGTCAGAGGTGAGTTATTACTTCGGGTGTTCTCGAGGCTGGCTGGCATACCGATCTGGCGAATCTGAGTGTTTCCATGGTGGAGGAACTCGACGAGCTGTGGAGATGGTCAGAGAAGCATTCGGTACAGATCAATCGGAGCTACTTACTTCTTCAAGTTCGGTAGGCATCTTGATGTCGTTGTGGTGTGGTTGGCTTGGGTGGATGCGGCAACTTTTTTCTGAGCCGGATGACGGAGTTCGAGATCCTTATCGTTCTTATCGTCATGTCTTGGCACGTCTCCGCCCCGCCATCTCCTCGTGCTCCGCTTCGATTCTTTCTACATCGCCAATGTCACCAGTATCATCCGAATATATCTTGTCGCTTTGGAGCCGTTGATCCTCTGAGCGCAGATCACCCAACACAGCTCTTTGCTCGTTGAGCAGCCTGATGGCCTCTTTCCTTCGGATCTTCAATCTGGCAATGCGGTGTCCCTTGAGTTGAGTTTTCGATTTGTCTCTGTCCAGGACTAGACAGCTCTCTGCTCCGAAACCACGATTGTCGCGTCAAAAGACCGAACATCGTAAAATTGATCAGCAGGGAGCAGAACCACTTGAATTTTTCGAGAGTGAAGTAGATAGCTCGAATATGTTAACCCCTTCTCATCGTGCCCGCTGTACTGCTGTTAATGTTAACGCTTGATACCCAATCATTCCCGAGGAGTGCACATACTGTGGATCTGTATATTACAAAGACGAGTGTGTTCCCTAATTAAGTGTAAACTCCCATCATCTCATGTTTTCCATCTATCATGGACTAATCATCACATGGGGTTACAAATCCTTGATTGAGGTCTATGTGATCTATCTTAGAGGACGTCGCGATATCGACGAGATACCTTAGGAGGCTATCTTAGGTGTATGTCGAAGACCAGCCAACTCTGCCGTTCGAATTATACATCAGTGCTATGAGTATGTGTTACCACCTATCTTTTGTGACTTAGTAGCGTAGATGGCATTGATAATTGAGCAGAGTCTTTGGTAAGGATAAAATTTGATTCGTAAATCTGATATGACAATATGCTAAACGCTATTTTCTACAGATAGAGGATGAATGGGTAGGTGGTCGTGAATATTAATGATAGTATACTATCTTCTCTTCTTCTCTTTCTTTTCCAACACCACTCTTCAAGCGATCTAACACTTGGAGTAGTTGACATCGTACTCGAACTCAAAAGTCCAAGACTGGTGAGTCTTGTAAGAGCCACTGCCACCGAAAGTAGCGTACTTGTTGTGGTCGAGAGCAGCGCCGTAGAGCGAGCAGTAAGTACCGAAGGGCTTGTTGTCCTTGTGCAAAAAGTACGAGTTGAACATCTTGCAAGGGGTGAAGCTGTTCTTGCCAGCCTTGATGGCGGCGTTGCGGTTGAAGGTGTTTTGCTCGATGGCGTAGTTGGAGCAGATCTGAGGGTTGAAGGGGCCGGGGATGAACTTGCTGCCCATGTGGTAGCTGGGGGCGGAGATGGCCTTGGGACCGCAGTTCTGACCGGGCTTCAAGGTTGGCTGCTTGGGGCCAGGACCAGCGGGGCCGTTAGGAGCAGGGGGTGCAGGGCCGCCGGCAGGAGGCTGAGGGCCACCAGCGGGAGGGGGAGGAGGGCTTCCGGGGCCACCAGGAGGAGAAGGGGGACCGGCAGGCTTGGTGGGCGAGACAACGACAGCGGAAGAGGTAGGGGTGGAAACAGCGGAAGAGACGACAGAGGTGCTAGAAACGACGGGGACAGAGCACGAAGGGGTAGTAACGTTGGTCTTGTCGTAGGCGTTGGAACCAGTGATGACAGTCTGGAACTGCTCACGGTAGTCACCCTTGTTGGTAGCGACGTCGGGGGAGAGGTTGGAGCCCCAAAGGGTACACTTGTAGTTGGTGATGGAAGAGGGGTTGGGGCAGTAAGTCTCCCAAGGGGTGTAGGTGGTGTTGTCATTGTTTGCTGGGGCAAGGCTGGGGTCACGCTCAATGTAGATGTTGAACGAGGTGCAGAGATCGGTGTCGTCACACTTGGCAGCGCAGTCCTGGGGGTTGTAGGCGGTCAAGGTGTAGAGACCAATGTAAGAGTTGGCAGAAACAGCGGCATCCAAGTCCTTGAAGACCTGAGTGTACTGAGTCTTGTCGGAGCTAGGGACGACGGTAGCGGCAGCAGATGCCATGGAGTGGAAAGGAGCATATGACAAGAAAGCGTCAACAGTGTCAGGCTGAACCTGGGGACCGTAACCACCCTGCATCGAAGTTAGTTACTGACAGATTGGAATCATGTGATTAAGGGAGAAAACTTGCAGGCTGGGGAGCACACGCGTCCTCTGGGTTGATGAAGCCACAGTAAGTGCCCTCCTCGGGGGTTGTAGGGCATGGGGCGGATCCGTCGACGGTGGATGAAGGAGCCTGAGTGGCGGTAGCGGCAGCCGAGCTGGAGGTCGAGGCAGCAGCAGAAGAGGATCCAGTGACAGCGTCAACAGTGGTAGAGCCTGCAGGGGCAGTGCTGTAGCTGTATGCGGGAAGGCTGGTAGGAGGAGCCTGGGTGGTGATCAGGGACCAGGTAGCCTTGGTCTCAGTAGGCTGACCGCAACCCCAGCCCTTCTGGGAGCTGCCCTTGTTGCCGCAGTTGTGGAAGATCTCACACTCGAGACCCTTGTAGAAGTAGAAGGGGTTGAAGAGACCGAAAGTACGCTTCTCAAGGTCACGCTTGGCAGCGCTGGTGGCTGTAGAGCTAGCGGTAGCGACAGTACTGACAGCAACGGTGCTGGCGATGGAAGCCTCGTCGACAACAACGACACCGGTAGGGCCATTAGCGACCTCAGGAGCGGCGTCGAGGAGAGAGAAGTCGAGGTCTTGGGGCATTGGTGAGGCAGCAGCCAAACCAGCGACGGCGGCCAAAGCAAAGGCGGTGGAACGCATCTTGAAAGGTATACCTGACTGAACGAGGGAACAGGTGATTGATAGAAGAAGGAAGATGATGTTGTTGGAGAGATACTACTCGGTGGTGGGAGACGAAGATACTTATACCTAACTCACCTCTTGAGGTTCTACTTACAACCCGATGAATGTCTCATGTGATGCAATGATATTGAGATCCGATCGTTCTCGTCCGTAGAGCAAAGTCCACCTCGGGGCAGTGTACAGTGCTCGCGCAGCATTGGCTCAGCACGAACGGACCTCCATACCACTGACATCGTGCTCACAGACACCCTTGGCGAGGTACCGGGATCTCAAATCGTAAGGTGAGACAATAGTTTTCAGCCTACACTTGCCGCATAGGTCCTATGTCGACAAACTTGGCGTGGTGATGATGGATCCCAGCAGTGTTTCGAGCTAAGACTAGGCACGACGTGCACAAGGGCGCTATTTTGGCAGGCAAAGCTAAAAGGATGGAACTCTCGAGACGGCAACTAAACTTTCGCAGGACCAGCCCGTGCCGTCCCAGAGGAATGGCGTTCAGGTACGGCGGCAAGAGAGATCCGAGTTGACTCGGCTGACTCGACTTTGGCTGGAATCCGTTAGTTTTTGACTGTGTGATGATTTCGGACGAAGAAGAAACGTTTTTCTGCGCTGACCTGTGTTTAGAACTGAAACATTTATGTGTAGGTCCCGGGAATGCGCTGAAGGGTTGAGTCGGAGTGAGACTTGACTCTTGAGCGACGCTTCTACGATTCAACTACGAAGGACGTTCGACGACCGTTTGTAGATGGCGAGAACTCTCCTGCGACACGACGATCTATGCATGGTGACCTCGTGTAAGCAGGTACACACGCGAACGGGCAGGTTTTGTCGATATTGAAGCAATAGCTTTGCATGGCCTCGCATGGGACAGATGATCAGCGTCTAGACTGGCTCAGTGCTTGCTCCATCCAGAAGCTCATCGTGATCATTTCGGCAAGATGTGCATCGTCCTACTGATCGGTAGAATCACTCGGATCCAGAGCCTGGTTTGCCAATACGGCGCGCGCGGAACAATTCGTTTCTCCTCTCCACAGAAGAGTAGAGTTGTGAAAGCGCTTGGGCTGCTTGATCCGTGCGTACCAAGCATATATCTACCATTGTTCTCAACAAGAGTACCTGTTAAGCATGTGATGGCTACAGTGTACAGGGACGTTGCTGACCATCTGATGACTCTTACACCGCTGATTTGGCTCGAGATCCAGATATTGGAATCCGTGTTCATTCGAGTCTGTCTATCCATGTATATTATTACCACTTTAGACAATTCGGACTTTGCGCGCTGGTCACTCTGAGACAGTAAAAATGGTATCTCTGGTATGCGTCTCTTCTATTCGAAGTTTACAGAATTTAGCCTGGCAGATCCCCCTGGTAGATCATCTCGGCTGCTCGGACTATGAATAGATTGGCGCCGAGCTGTCGACACAACAAGCAAGTCCCAAAGTAGTGGAGATTTTACTGCATATCGTACAAGCTTCCGACAAAACTCCATAGTCGCATAAGCAACCAAACGCGACCATGTCATTGTTTCCAGAAGCGAAGGCCAAAGAGGGTCTTGAACGCAGCATGGATCTGCCGGAGCGGCTTGGTGGGTCGTGGCGTCGGTGGCTTTCTTGCCAAACCAAAGCTTGATATCCATTGTACTGGCCGAGCGACCCTGTCTCACACTTTACTCCCCTCTTTTGACAAGGAGTTACAATGCACCAATGGGATATCATCCAGAGTCTAAGGTTATAGGGCATGGAGGAACGTCCGAGATGAATACGATGATACGTACGAAGCTTGAGACGGAGAAACATGCAAGGCTTTCGAAGTGGAGTTATGTCTCGCTTTGAACCGCGCGGTCCAAATTTACACATGCACATTCTCGTGTAGTATGCCGAGATGACCACTTGCGTGGTGGAAGTCAAATTATCGAACGCGTGAAAGGGGAAATCGCGCCGAGCCTTGCTCTGAATGAGTAATCTTTCGGTCGACGAGCGAACGATGCAATTCGTGGTGATGATTGAAGTCATCGAGGACTCCGCTCCGAGACTGGGCAACCGTCATATAACAAAGACCATCGAGAGATCTGCACCATGATCGTGGATCAACTGGGAATATAGTGATGATCTACTTCCGCGAGCATCCAGTATGGCGTGCATGGAGTCACGGTCTCATCTCATTGTGCAAGTGTGCGCAATGCGTATAGCCAAAAAACACAATGCACCATCGCTTTGAGAGATGAGGTAGTAGCCACAGAGATAGGAATTAGCTTGAGCTCCCTTGAGACCTATTTCTGGTCTCGAAGCCTTGGTGCTTTCCTATGGCGAGGACTTCGATCAGATAGATCTTCAGGGGAGAGGCATAAGCACAAGGAGAGGTTGAAAACCCAATAAACAATCTCGGGGACCATGACCAGCGGACAAGGACACACGCTACTCGAGCAAGTCTAGCCTTCTGCACGACAATGTGAGATTGGTGCAATGAGATAACAATTGTTCCATGACTGGGGCTTCATATTTCTCTGTCGGTGTGTCGCTCTTTAGCTTCGAAGTCATTTCGGCCCGGATCTTGACAAGCGTCATTGCCAATCTCACCCTCTGATGGTATCTGTCAATCTTCCATCACAGGCTGCCAATACTCAAACCCACGTGGATCTCATATCTGCATCCAGCTAATCCAATCTGACAGATCCCTTTGACTTCCAGAACATCCACAAGACAGCAACTACCACTTTGAGCGATCCTGCGAACCACAGAACTTTCGAAATATCCTCATCCTGAGTCAGAAACCCACCGGCAATTGCACCTAAAAGTACCATGATCATACTTCCAACTCGGCGGTTACGTTTGACGTTGCGAGTCGGGCCGGCAAAGACTTTGTCGTCAAAAGCAAAATCGAAGTAAGAGCTTGTCAGAACGACAGAGGTGACCTCTCCGTAACCTAGAATTCTGGACATGGCCATCTGTCCGGCGGATTGAATAGACAAAAGACTCAAGGGCAGAAGGACGATGAAGCTGTCTGGCAAGACGTCACCCGCATTGTTCGGGACGACACCGGTGTCTTCGAGAGCGGCGCAGATGTATATCAACACGGCCTGGATCAACCAAGAGTAAACCATTGTGCTTCGTCGAAGAGGTCCAAGATATCTCATGAGTCGGCTGAAGACGAACGCGCCTATCACGAATGATACAATGGACGCTCCTGACTTGGCCCATCGCCATGGTGAGGACTTGGGCTGGCCAGAAACACCGAGACCGAGATAAAGTGTGTTGCCTGCGACGTGTAAGCTACAAAGCTTTCTCAGTATCAAACGTCTATCTCACCTGTCTGCATCGATACGAAGCAAGACCACACATTGAAAACCGCCGAGTCCAAAAGACCAGTGATGAAGCTGCCGGCGATCAGAATCAAGTCGGCCCACGATTCGGTAACTTCTGCATCAAAGTGGTCCCGTAACGAGCTCATGCGGCTCTTGCCCTGCTCTTGATTACCCTCGAGATCCGGCATGTTTGCTATGTTCTTAGGAGATTGACAGCGTGGTGGTCATTGATTTTGCCAAAGACAATTCAGCGTCCGTGCGGCGTCGTCATCACCAGTGTCACCAGAAACAAGCCGCGGATGCCGGCAAGATGTTTCTTGGAAAGCACATCAGCGAAGCAACACAGCAGAAACCTCTCTTGCTTCACAAGTAATAAGCCGCAGATTGGAGCTGTACCGTCGATCGGCCTATGGAAGGTCCATTCGATAACGCTGCTGTCCATCTTGCCTCCTCACTAGGTGCTGAATCCTGTCACTCCCACTCCGCATCCACGACCGCATGCAGGCGACATAAAGGCTATCAGAATGCACAGTCCTTTTCAGACGACCGCAAAGTCCACAGAGAGCCGATGAATCTATGACTCTCAATGGATACCTCCCATTTGATAGAGGGACTGTGCGTCTCTGTAGGCTCACGCGACATGACTTTGCACATGGGGAGGCTGGCTTCAGCTTCAGCTACGCTACCTTGATGCTCAGGTCAAATCAAGAAAGCTCTCTTCCAAGGCATTGAATAGTACTTATTACACTTCATCGGCCGAGATCTTGTAGGCTTATAGCATGAACCTCAAGATAAGTCAAACCAGGCTGAGTTGTCAATGTCCCAAGAGAATGAAAGAGAGCCTGGCGAAGAACCGGACGTCGTCCCCGAAATGCATGCGCGGCCTCCCCGCATCGTGACGTACCCGGCACCGGAGTACTATACTCAGATGGGCATTACCTGATCCTCATTCTGGTCATCATATAAGACTGCTAACAATCTCCTCGCTGGAGTTTTCGGGAGATTCAAGCTGCACTCCAAACTACCACTGCTATGACCAAGTTCCCGAAAAGCGTGCTCGAAGAAAGACGAGCTGCCAGCTTGAAGCTGCAAGAGGCTCTCAATTCTTATGAGAATGTCGATCATGAGAGAGAATCAGTGTCAGTTGTGTATTGGTTGAGAGTACAGTCATGAAGTTGACAATCGCAGCCCTGTGCCTCGACGTGGTAAGAAAGGCAATGATATCCTCGGACCTCAGAACCCAGACCGCATGCGTCAAGAGCCGGACACCGTGTGTCCCCCAGAGACCGACCATGGGAAGATGCCCAATATGAAGTGGTGAGTCAGGGCCCGAGATATGGCTTATTACCTAAGCTGATCCTTAGAGAGGTCCTTCACAGACTCACACGTACGTCTCGAAGAGGGAGGTTGGGCTAGAGAGACTACCATCCGCGAACTGCCAACGTCCAAGGAACTAGCAGGTGTAAACATGCGTCTCGGCCCTGGCGTTTACCGCGAATTACACTGGCATAACGAGTCAGAATGGGCTTACATCATCAAAGGTCAATGCCGCATCAGCGTCCTGGACCTTGAAGGTGGCTCTTACATTGATGACCTCGAAGAAGGAGATCTTTGGTACTTCCCCACTGGCTTCCCTCACGGCATCCAGGGCACTGGCAAAGAAGGCGTGGAGTTTCTTCTGATTTTCGACGACGGTAGCTTCTCCGAGGACAGCACCTTCCTGCTCACGGACTACATTGGCCGCACTCCTAAGTCTATTCTTGCAAAGAACTTTCGTGTCGATGAAGCAATTTTTGATTCTCTATCAGAAAACGAAAAGTATATCTTCCAAGGCAGCATCCCTGGCTCTCTATCTTCGGACCGCAAAAGCGTCGGCACACCATCAAAACATCGCTTCACCCATCGCATGCTTGCCCAAACACCGAAAAAGTTCCCAGGCGGCGAAGTGCGTATCACAGATACCTCCAACTTCCCCATCTCCAAGACCACCGCCGCAGCACACGTAATCATCAACCCCGGTTGTCTGCGAGAAATGCACTGGCACCCCAACGCAGACGAATGGTCCTTTTTCCTGCGCGGTCGTGCACGCGTCACCATTTTCGCAGCGTCAGGAAACGCAAGGACATTCAACTACCAAGCTGGAGATGTAGGCATCGTGCCCAAGAACAACGCCCACTATGTCGAAAACATTGGCACCGAGCCAGTGGAAATGCTGGAAATGTTCAGAGCGAGCAAATTCGAGGATTTCAGCACTGAGCAGTGGTTGGCGCAGACGCCTGCTACCACGGTAGCTGAGCATTTAAATCTCGTGGGTGGAAACAGGGAGAAGTTTTTGAAAAGCTTGAGTAGGGATAAGACTGCTGTCAAGGCGCCAGTCAGAAAGACGAGGTCGATGAGTGATATGCATAAGGTGTTGGAGGAGATGTTGTGAAAATGTCCGCATCATACCAGGATTGGGTCTCAGGAAACACATGCGTGCATGCATGCATGTATGTGGCTTCATCATGCAAAGTCGAGGATGGGCTCGCAGCGCACAGTAATACTTTCTGAGTCTGTCTGACTCATATGGGGTTGTAATACTAGCAATCACATTGTTGAGTATTCACAGCGTCTCTATGTGCGGGCCTTGTCTGGACTCGAGACATTCAATGGAAGCCGGTGACAACTTCTCCTCTCAGTAACACTTCCTATTTAGCGAAGAAACTCTGCATCTCAATAGCTTCATTCCCACCTACGTGTGAGGACGAAATACAGATTTCATAACGTCTCCCATGCTCCTCACACTAATCTAGTCACTACAAAAATGCACAAGACCTTCCAGATATCGACTAAACCCAGCGAGAGCTAGTAGACATCACGAGTCTCTATTCTAACATTCATCTCTCTATTAGCCTTCCCGTATGTGTGTTTCATGTGCTCCATCCTCGAGAGTTTTACCTCCCCATGTCGACGATCCATCGATTTTCCATATGTCATTAATCCTCAAAAGTTTCTTTTCTCGTGTGCAGTCCTTGACTCGGGCCTAAGCAGTGATACCACTAGAGACGTAGTCAAAGACACCGCCAATGTTAACCTCAGAAACGGCCACGACTGGGGCGTTTCCTCTGGTTCTGAAGGTCGAGATCTGCTCGCCTCTTGAGGCTGGGTCCCCAGTTGCTGATGATACGCCTGACTGTTTTCCCTTGTACCTGGAGTCCGCAGCCTGCTGAGCGGTCACGGTGAAGGCAGGAGCAAAGGGCTCACCATCGTCAGATGAGTCGCCGTCTAAAGGATTGACGTTGTCTTGGGTATTGATGGAGCCAGGAACAGAGAGTTCTTGTTAGCAATGTGGTCGGTGATAGCGCTGAATCTGACGCTTTTGCCTTTCGTATCTGGAAGTCGAGAGATGCGGAAAGATGCAGGGCTTTCTTTAGATACGATCTCAGATCTTGATACCTTTGTGCCTTTCTATAGTCTTTTTAACAATCACAAGCCAGGAGGATGAAAGGAGAGAGGAGCAAGAGTGAAGAAGAGCAAGGGGCAAGACACGAGGGGAGATGAAAGGGGGAAAAGGTCCGATCCTCTTCTCCCACCCTCTTCCCCCCTACCTTATAGCTTGGAAGTTACAAGAACTCACAGTGTCTTGAGTAGAGAGAAGGCTTGCGTTAAGATACATCATCACTATCGGCTCTTCACGGACTCAATGTCTATATTCTACGGCACGTTAGTGGAATGCATTAGCAGACGTACATCGGCAGACGTGACAACTTAGCGTTAGCATCGACTAGAGTAGACACGGTTAATAGATGTGTTGATAAGTGACAAAAGGGAATAGAAAAGAAAAGGATTATTATTAGAGGGAAAGGCTAATTAAGGGTTAGAATAGCCTTATACACTAGAGCAAGAAGCGAAAGGGAAGAGTGAAGAAGTAACACTGGAAAAAAAAGCCTGGTGAAGGATCAATATGTACTTGAGAGAGAGAGGAAGAGGAGCTACTGAGAAATGATTGTTTCCGAAAACTTGTGAATACCGTTGATGATGTGGAAAGATAGAATCTCGACGTACTTGGCTTGAACGCACTTGGCCAAAGAGCCTGGGAACGAGATACAGACATTATATTACTCCTGAGAAACACCATGCCAAATATATATATCCACAACGTGGGACAAAAAGAGCGACAAGAAGATAATCCAAAAGAAACGGGGAAAGCATTATATCCAAGTGAAGCGGCAAAGCCTTCTCTCCAAGCATAAAGTCGAGGCTGAATCATCTACGCACCCTTGGTCTGCCGCCTCGAGAACCTGGTCTTGCTTTTCGCCCGCATGAAGCTTCTCCTGCCACTGACATCCGTATCACCTCTGCCTCTAACCTCCCCATTACTCCCCGCCGTCAACGTCCTCCCATTCCTAGTAGCCACCCTCCCTTCTTCCCTCCTCTTTTCCACAACATCCTGACTCAAGCCGCCAAAGCCACCTCTCTTGCGGAAACAAGTCTCCATAAGTGCATTGGCATCCAACATACCCCTAGGTAAACTCTGCACGAGTTGGAAGATTTCCATGGGATCCGAGACGGCTTTGATAGTGGTTTCTGAAGATTTGAAGATGGCGAGGGCGACGCGGAACAGAGTTTTGCTGCCTTCGAAGAAGAGGCAGTCCCATACGCGGAGGACACATTCGATGGGTAGTGTGCCGACGAAGAGGGACATGAACCATGCTGTGGTTGCTAGACTGACGGTGGGTAGACGAGGCACACCTCCTGCGCCTGGAGTACCTGGTTTATCGTCTAATTTTGCCCAGATGGACGGAAGAGATTCTCTAATGGAGGTCATGAGGACGGCGATGTCGATGTTCGCTCCTTCTAGCGCTACACCGTGTGTACCGGGAAGATGCTCGGTGGTGACAACGTTCAGGAGGATGAAAGCCTTTTCTTCGTCTTCGTCAAGGAACAGAAGCAAGAGACCAGCAATAAAGTTCAGACTCTGGCAGTATCCTATACTTGGATTGTGGACAGCAAAAGCTTGCAAGACTCGTCGAAGTGCCTTGATCATAGTTGTCTCGTTCTCAGTCTCGCCGACGCCGCGGCTCTGCTCAGAGGTTGTGGGTCGGTCGTCAGGCTTGAATCGGTCGTTATCTGGAAATGTGCGGTTGAGATCACGTTCGATGTGCTCACGATCGTTGTCGCTCAAGGCACCTTGATTGACTTGTTTGAGAAGATTCCAATATAGTCCGGGATCCTCAGCCAACTTCTTGGGACCACCAGCATACCAAAACCAAGCAGCGCCTCGCCAGGCCGGTGGGATACCTTTGCGCACATACCTCTTGATCTTCTCAGACTTTGTGGGGAAGCGTGTAGGGTTCTCGGTGGTGTAGCCAAACTGCTTCATCAGAATGTCCCACTTGCCTCGTCTTCTTTCAAGATGGACGTTGTATTCTTTCTCCCAGGCGTCATAGTCTTGTACACTGATGTGTAGGGATGTCTTTTTGAAGCCATATCGATCGCGAGGCACGGGTTTCGAGGGAGGTAACGGTATAATGCTGCTGACAGGCGAGTCGGTCACGGGAGATAGGACGGAAGTGGGTTGGACGGCATGCGGCGGAGCAGAGAGAGGTGCATCTGGTAGGCCACGGCCAGCCAAGATCTGGGTCGAGGTTCTGTTGTGTGATAAGGATAAAGTCGGCTTGTTGTTCTTGTCGAATTGAGGCTCGGCATCTACGAGGATACTCTTGCGATCAAGCATGCTGGCCGAATGACTGCGTCTGTGAGAGCCACCTGTCTCGCTGGTCGATGACGGCGATGTGCCAGGACGCACACCTAGCGTATCGACGGAGCTTTTAGGAGCATGTAGGAAACTGTTTGTGCGAGAGTTGGCCATGCTCAGACGCATCGACTTCCGCATCGACTCGCGCAAGTCAACACTGAGGTTGACGGGGGTGCCGAAGCCAGCAATGTACATGTCCAGCAGATCGTCTTCGTAGCTAGACATGTCGGCCTCTCCGTCGTTGTCGGCATAGTCGATCTTGACACAATCCGAGACGGAGCTGTCGGCGGTAGCAATACTGCTGCGTGCGGTGCCCGAGGTCGAGTCCATGTGGCTGCTTGCGTATGTCATCTGCGATCGATAGCTGGTGCGGGTTTCGTTGCGGTCCATTTCAGGCACAGCCATGGCAGCCGGGCTGTCTTCCAGAGGCCAGCTGCCTTGTCGCTTGAGAGTAGCGTCTGCTAGAGACAGCTCACGGGGTCGAGAGCGAGGCTCGACGGCAGAGAAGTTGCGTTGTCGAGTAGCGGGAGCGTCGTCCTCGCTGTCGTCCCACCACTTGTTGCTCTTGACATTGACGGTCGAACTGTGCGGAGGAGCAATGCTGCCAGTGGTAGCAGGGCCCAAAGCGTCGTGGCCGGCGTTGGTGCGTATGAAGAGCGGAGCAGGCTTCTGTCTCGTCTTGATGGTGGGCAGACTGGGCATCCTCTGTCTCAGGCGCTCGGGCGAGGCCTTGCGCAGCGGGAGATGGGGCTCAGGGCTGCGGACTCTGCGTGGCCATGAGAATTGCGGAGTGGTAGGCTGCGACGGCGAGGTGGGCGATTCGGGCGTCTTCTCTCGTGCAGCGTGGTAGTGGTTGTTGGCGAGGACGGCATTGATCGAGGCCGTGGGAGCTATCGTTCGGCTCATGCTTGCCAGGAGGGCGCTATCTATACGAAGTTCAGGAGTAGACTTGGACTCATGGCGGTGTTTCGTGTAAGCGCTGTCGACCAATCCGCGGACCTGGCAGCATCAATGATCGAGTTGTTTCTGCGGTTTGTTGTGTGATTTTGGAGTTGAAGCTGCAAGAAACAAGAAAGCGTGCAAAACGTCAGACGCTGCTTCTGCAACCTGCACATGGACACTCACACATCCACAGACCATCAAAACACCGCCTTGTCCAACACAACCCAAATCTACCAACCTCTCGGCTTACCGACCCCATCCAACTGAAACACAGCAGCAACCTAAAACTGGCCCTCTTATTGGCCTACCCGATGCAATTTCCACTGCCTCCCGCCAAGCCCAATCAACAATGATTTCCCGTCCAACTTCCCAAACACCTGCAACAGCCTCTCCCGATCCCGAGGCATCCCTTCTGCCACCACCACCACCAGAAGGGCGGCTACTCCCGCAACCGAACCAACTAACAGAACACCGTGCTACATCTTGACAATCGCTGTCGTTGCTCTTGCCAGATCCCTCTTCTACCATCGATTCCGATCTAGAGAGCAATCGTCTACATCATACAATTTCGCTCCTACTTCGCGATTCTCATCTTCTCCATACTGTACTGCACCATCTATATTACCTCGTCCTAATTCGATTGACTTTTTCCTGGCAGAGACTATAGCGCTGCCAAGTTTGTTCCACGTCCGTTGTCTACGAACCCGTCATTCGTACACCCTCGGTCACACCCAACTCCTGAAGCCAACCCGTTTTCCATCAGAACGCATATCGTTTTCTTTGCTGTCGTCTTCGTAGAAACTTTGTCTGATATAACTGAAATACTCTCGTATTACATTTGAAGCCTTCAGCGTCCAATCATCTTGCATGAAACTCATACCGCCTACTGCATCAACCTCGCAACAATGCGATATAGGACCCTAGCAAGACCACCTGCCACTCATGAGATAGAATTGAAGATCAAATCAAGAGAACCTCATCTCCTACCGGCCAACACCTCACCCAACTCTTTCAGTCGCACAGGCTTGGTCATAAATTGATCCACTCCAGAGGAAAAGGCCTCTTGCTGGGCCTCTGCACTCGCCAATCCAGTCAATGCAATGACCTTACTCGCTTGCATGCCATTGCTGTGTTCGAACGAGCGTATCCTCCTCGTAGCTTCCAGCCCGTCCATCCTCGGCATAGAGATGTCCATGCACACGAAATCAAATTTGGTTGCTGCTTCCTTCTGGTGCGAGCAAAAGGCTTCTACTGCTTCGACACCATCTTCGGCTGTCACATACTCGTGCTTTTTGGACTTGCAGTATCGAACAAGCAACTGCAGGTTGATCTTATTGTCATCGACAAGAAGGAGGCGTAGTGGTTTGGAAACATTCTCTGGTTCTGTCGCTCCCTTAGCCTCATGATTTTCTGTTGCTTTGCTCGGTTTTCGAGCCTTTGGTGGTGATGGCTGGTCATCCGAGTCTGGAGGTTGCTTATTGTCTTGCTCTTGCTCATGTGTCTTGGCATCGAACAAGGGTTTGCTTGGTAGTGTCAGGAGTTCTGTGTCCCTGTAAAGAACGACATTCTCTAGCTGTGGAGGATGTTGTTCTTTGCACGATACAAAAGCGCGCGCCAGCTTACGAGGACCGTAAGGTTGCGCGATGAACTCGGCCGTGACTGCTCTTCGAAGCGCCTCGTTCTCAGCGTACACTTGTCGGAGATGTGTATTGCTCTCACCAAGCACTATGACCGGTTTGCCGAGCCTGATTAGCTGTTCCGTGATTCCAGGTAGTGTGTGGCATGTTGTAAGCACCACCGCTGCGTTTCCAACCTCATCCACTCTACTGACGGTGGAAAACTCCATCTTGAACCATCCCCAGCATTGCTTATCGAGCGCATTGCGGAGTGATCTTTGAGACGGAGTTTCTCCCTCGCTGGTATTCGGCGGATCGACGAACACTGCTTGGAGCCCATGAAGCTTCTGTGTCGCTTCGGTCATGATGAAAGCTTCATCGTTAGCTTCCGGACTTGGAGCTGGATCCAGCATGATCACTTCGACGCGGATCTCAGTGCCTTTGTTCACCTCCGATTCTACAGAAATTTCGCCACCAAGATTGCTGACGATGTGTCGCACCATGGAGAGGCCAAGTCCTGCACCAGGATTCAACGGGTCCTCTTGTGCAAAAGGTCTGAATAGATGGTTCTGCAAGTACTCCTTGGACATGCCTCTACCGGTGTCTTTGATGGTCAATGTTATGCGGCTTCTCTTGGAGCCATTGCTATCCCTCGGTAGCTCTGAAGAAGCGAGCTTTACGTAGATGAAGCCGTCGCTGGTGTACTTCAAGCTGTTTCCGGTCTGCAAGCGATGAGAATTAGTATATAATCAGTATATGACCCCTCCCTGGCAAATGTATGTAATATGTATAGCCATACAAATGCACAGTGGTTTCGAGAAATAGTGCCCCATTCTCCTGACTTTTTCTCTGGACACATCTCTGATCTAGAAACCATTGTGCATTGATATAGTGGGAAGTTCGCCCCTACCTTCGTAGGAGGAGTGTGGTAATCAAACCTTAGCAGACCAGGGGACATGTTGATCGCTTACCAAGTTCATAACGAGTCGCTTCCAGGCCCCTCCTTCCGTACAGAGTAGCCAATTTTCGTGATCTTTGGCCTCAATATCTACGACAATCTCCACGTACCGATTAGGTTTCGAGTTCTTTGAGTCCTTGCCGGTGTCCTCACGAGAGCTTCCAGGAGCAGTGTAACCAGCAAAGACGGTCTCCAAGGCTTCCTCGGTAATGGTGGGCAAGTGTACAGTCGAGTCGAGACTCAACATGTCGGCCTGTCTGGTTTCTGAATTCTTATCACGCTTCGACTTGTTGCGTGTAAAGTTGTTGATCTTGCTGAAGTCGAGGAGGTGGTTGATGGTGTCCAGAAGCGTGCGTCCACAGGTGTCAACAGTCTCGACGAGGCCTTGTTGCATGGGGTCAAGATCCGAGGACTCCAAGCATTCGATACTTCCCAAAATACCATGCAATGGACTACGAAGCTCGTGACTAATGCTGTTAAGCAAATCAGACTTGGCCCTATCTGCCATGGCGGTGTCAAGTTTGGCAACCTCAGACATAATGGACATGCCAAAGGCGCGTAAGAAGCTCAGCTCGGAGTCCTTGTGCAATAAGCGTATCGCCTTGTTAGACCATATGAATCCGCCGCAAAACCAGCGCATTCGATGATCATCCCTGCATTAAGGCGGTTAGCATGATTCCCATAAAATTGCCTATATCTCTTCGACATACCACATCGGTACAAACGCTAGAGAACGGGCTTCTGGGAAGAGGCGCTGCAGTTGAGCGATATCAGTCTGCCTCTGTCGACGCACTTGCTCTCGCGATTCTTTATCGGGGTGTTGCTCCTCCATGGGCTCGACCTTTTGACCAAAATCCTCAGACTCTTCGGGTTTCTGAGTATTCTTCATGTGCAGCTTGCTTTCTTGAGGGTCGATGTTGAAAATTCTTCCTTGTCCGTAGCGAGTCAAGAAGGAATGCAAGAAGCCTTCTGTAATGGCGAAGCCTGGATCGGTTTTACCCACACTCCCTAAGACATGACATTCTTTGTTGGAGGTGGAACTGCGACTAAAGTACGAAGCAGTATCGTTCTCAGATGTAGCGGGTACCGACTGTACTAAGGCACCAAAGCTGCCCACGGATGCGTCAAGGAAGACGACACCTTCAACGTCGATTGCATTCTTGATGATCCCGGCAGCACGCTGGAAAGTAGACTTGACGTCGGTCGATAACATTTGAGCTTGTAAGTTCTCAAAGCTAAGAGCATCATCGGCATTTTTGGTGTCTTCTGGACCCAGAACAGGGTTGTTTTCCTCGATATCCTCCATCTCTGGGGGCTTGGGAGCAGAAGCTCCAGGAGTCAAAGGCGAAGTTCCTTGATGCTCGACAACGCTGCTCTTAGGAACGTCCTTGTTGTGCAGGTCCATATCGACGTGATCTTTACCTTCTACGAAAGAACCCAAGCCCAAGACCATCTTCGATGTCCGACGATGCTCTTCTTTGGATCTGACCATATCGAGATGGGACATGATTGTGTCTGACATGTATTGGAGAAAAAGCTGGTCTTCGGACGGGAGACCGTCTCTTTGCTTATCGTCCAGAACAGTAATGACGCCGATAACGGGACCATAGGGGCTTCGAATAGCGATGCCAGCATAGAAGCGCACCTGGTCCGGCAGGTTGATGTGTGATTTCCGCTGCTTGTACCATTCATCGTCTTCAATGTTGGGCATTATGACGACGCCATCATGACTTTTGTCTGCCTTCTTATCTGCAATCTCGAGAGTGCGTTCGCACAGGTGTGTGTAGCGCTCTGTAACGCACGAGCCCATCCATAGCTCGTCTTTAGAGTCTTCGGCTTTGCCTGTCGTCAAGGAAAGGGTAGGGGTGGCCTCGGCCAGGATGTACTGGTGGTTGCGGTCGAAACAGGATACGAGGCAGCGGCTGATGGACAGACGCAGGCAAACGAACTGAGCGTATACGGCAAGAGTATCGTCGAAAGAGGCAGAGTGACCATTGTCACCAGAATTAATCCTATCATCGCTCGTTCGCATCAAGTTGTCGAAGGGTTCATAGTATCTGTGGGTCTGCAGTTAGAAAGCAGGCGCTGGATGCAATCGCGGAAGTCGACGTGCTTGTAGAATTCGCGCGCCCTTACGCCTTCGATTTCCCCATCGTACTGGCCCTCGAAGGCAGTCGGCGAGGCAGCAGAGGCAGGAGAGGCAGGCGCCATGACGGCGGCGGTGCTCGGTGCTCGTGGGAAGGTTCGTTGGAGCTGACACTGAGGCGTTTGAGCAGGACATGTAACGACCGTCGTGACTCGTCCGAGATGCAATTGACGAAGTGAGTGCTTCTAATTTCTACACGCTCGCCTGGCTTCGCATCGTCGGCAGCGGCACTGCCAGAATGCCATCCACTACTGCCCTTTGTCCATCATGCGCCCACCGGACTCTGACAAACACGATCCAAGAGCTCGGGCCAGTGTCGCTGCCTTTGGCTTTGGTCTAGATCTCCGTCCACCTCGTCATTGGTGCAGCAAAGGATCGAACCTTAGCCTGCCATCCGCGATCATGTCCCGTCTTCCCGTAGTCCATGTTCGACATCCTGATTAAGAGCCCTGCGACAGCCAGCGATTGCATAGCCATTCTGACTGCTTTTTCCTCCCTGCCGGTAGAGTTCCCCTACGCGCGTATTCGATCGTTGATCGAGCGAGGACACAAGTGTCGAGAATGCGGGTCCAAGTTGCGGAGCAAGCTCCTTTCTTGCGCGTCTAAACGCCTATCGAGATCATCTTGCTAGGAATACCACCCTGGTTCGAATTGTTATAGGCATCAAAGTCTCCATTTGATCTAGTGAAACGGCTAAGCACTGTTTAGCGGGTAAAATAGCATCATCTCTGAAAATTGTATGGTGATAAGACGAAGTCTGGTCAGATGGATCTGCTAATAGAGCGATGTAAGCACGGGATGGAGAGTCGTTAGTGTTATCGACAGCGATAGGGCGTCAGAACTGCCTACGGCCGTTCCGTCTCTCGTATAGTCTACTCATCTCCCTAATATGCCCACATGCACTTCTGGTTCAAGATTCTGGCACCGAGTCTGTCGAACTCTAGTTGTCCAATCCAGCTGTCATTCGTACCTCTCATCTTGCCAAACACACTGCCACCTTTCCACACCAGAACCTGAGGGTCAAGCTCTCTAGGTGGGGGTCCGACCAAGATTTCCTTTTGGAAGTTGGGTTGCAATGCGCGGAGTCTCTGCTCGAGATAGACATTGAAGTTGTATGTCTTGCTGCCGCCGCCAATCACCATGATACCGCCGAAGAAGTCACGTGTCTTCTTCTCGTCGCCCTTGGCACCTTCGGTAATACAAGTGACGATTGCTTGATCCAGTGGCATGATGGGCAGCACATTCTCCGTGTCTGGCTGTGCGCCTTCAATTCCAGCACCCACGACAGCTGGCGTTGCGTCTCCGGCTCCTGGTACTGGAGTTGCAGTGTCTTCGGGAGCAGGCGACCCTGCTGGTGATGAACGAGGTGTGCTTTCGGCGATGTCGGCAAGATGTGTCAGACGGTCAAGATTGAGAGGTTTGCTTGGTGTTGCTGGTACACCGCTAGGGGCCGGTGTATTCGACGATTCTGCTATGGCCAACGGAACGTTGTCAGATGAGTACTTGTAAACCTGTAGTTGAGCTAACGACAGGGGATCGTTGGGCTTGTCATCGTATGTGTCGGTCGATCTACCAATGAGCTTGCGTCTGCCAGTGAGCTTGTCTGCGTGATCAAAGATTGTTGGTCTAAAGAAGCCCTATGATATGTCAGTTCCAAGCCAAGAGGGGAGTTCCATTGTACATACCATCGGTGCCAGCATGACTTCATCATAAGTTTTGAATTGGTATTTGCGAGTGTCTTGGCCGAATGCACGCAGATGGAATTCGTAAAGCTGCACACTGATATGTGCATCTTCGAGCGTGCAGAATTTCTGCTTCAATTCCTCTGCCAGTAGGTAGTCATGTCTCTTCAGAAGATCCATGTCGGCGTAATTGAAGTGGTCAAACAGCATCATTTTGGTGAAAGTCTCGGTAACATCCTCTCCACCAAACTTCAGGTTCATGCGTGAGTTCTCGACGCACATGCCTTCCTCGACGCAGCAAATCGATGTCTTCTGCGCACCAACATCGACGATGCAGCTGCTCGAGTACCCAGCTCCGAACGTTGCTGCCAAACTTTCTTGAATGAAACAGACTCGCTGAAAGCCAAAATCGCGGAACATCTCTTCCAGGATGGAGGTCACAAACACTTTCTCATACAAGTCGGGGATTACAAACACGCAGGAGTACTGTGTCCAGTCTCGCTTGCGGTTCAGATGAAGCTCGTTCTTGATGGCTTCCTCGATGATGCGGAAAAAATCGCGAAGCAAGACAGACTTGCTCGAGTAATCTTGTTCATTGAGCCAACCATACTTGAGTGGCCAATAGAGCCTGTACCGAGGCTTCGAATGTTGCGGTATCCGCATAGCCGCATGTCCGGTAAAGTATTCGGGTGCTGGTGAATCAATTTCTGTCCAGTCGACACGTTGAGGATCATTGTGTTCAGAGATGGTTTCCGGAGCATTGCGCGAGTTCCAGTTGACAACAAGTTCGCGTGAGTTAGGCAAGACTCGGCGTTTGTTATTACGACGGTAGATCTTGAAGTCAGCTGCCATGTTACTGTATTCTTTCGCGAACTGCTGTAGTGTTAGTCATCGTCCGATATGGGAGGTTGAGGTTAACGCACGTCGTCACCGAATGCGCTCTCACCGGCAGGCTCCGGACTACCGTCCTGCATCTTGACTCTTTTTGGTCGCGGTTCAGCATTAGATTCCTCGTCTTCGGCATGCGAAGCTTTACGTGCGATCACCATGGGGATGGTTTTGGGTAGAGCGTCTGTTGCAAGACCGATACGTAGGTTGCGACTGCCTGGGTGGATGACAATTGTCCTTGAGCCAAAGGATTCGGCTTCAGCAGCTTCATCCTCAGCAGCGTCTTCGTCCATCTCAGCTTGCGCAGCATCGGCTGATACTCCATTAGAAGCTGCCTGGGCCATGGCGCGGTCCTTGTCGCGTGCAGCCTTGATCATGCGATTGCGATTCTCCTCGCCCTGGAGGCGGAATGCAAGAAACTGCTCATCGCGTTTCAAGAACTCACTGTCATAGAGATAGAAAGTCAGCGAAACTGTGCGTCAAGGGGGCAGACTATTGTACCCATGCGACCGCTCCTGCCGTTCATAAATTCCTTTGGGCATTGGATCATGTTACATGAAACAAACGACAGACAACGACACAGAAGGGATGCAGATGGGCAGACGTGGCAGCTATCTCGTGGGCGCAGAATAGACAGATAGATGGTGTGTTAGGGCATAGAAAAGAGAGGTCAGACGAACGTGTAGTAATTCTTCTTATTGACAACCTTCGGAACTTGTTCAAAGGGGGAATTCATCGGGCCATTAGATGAAGCCATCGTATGCGGCGCGACTTGCGGGTAACAAGTAGATTATTGTTTGTTTGCCGCCGCAAAGGAAGGGGTTGATCTAGAGGATTGCTCTCACCAAACAGGTGGCTGATCGCGCTTCCAAGTTGCGCTCTGTCGGAGCCGAGCTGGTCACATGACCCTTGAGCGAATCGCGCGAACAGGGACGTGCACAGGACCTACAAAATTTCGACTTTTCTTCCTTCAACTTTCCTTTGCATCACACAACAGACGACATCAAGTTTCAGCTTCGATACCTGCGTCCTTCAGCTCCGCGCCCTGCCTGTCTACGCGTGAGTCATGCAAACGACAGGCGCCAATCTATCAGGTAAGCTTTTGCGCACTTCAACCATCACCAACAACACCCCCTTCTCCAACCTGATGAACGAATGTTTTACGATTAGTCTTACGGAATGTATTCATGTCGACAAACATATTCTGCCCTTTTGCTCTCTGATCCTTTACGGGAAACACATCTCATACAACTCGAGTCAGCATGTTTGATATCATCTGCTAACATCATGCTCAGTAGGTTTCGGGACCCGCAACAATCTTATATATACCACTCATATATGATGTTTTTTAATTTCTCCAAATCTTTTTCTCATATGTGCATGTGTATTGAGTCCACGCCTTGTCAGATGTGTACAAGAGGCGGTCGTTTTGCTGTCATCCCTACGCCATCTCTGTGTATGCAAGCTGCTGAGCTGTATTGCCGCTATCAACTATCGCTGAGCCGGCCTCCAGATGGTATCTCTCCATGCAGATTGACAGTATCATATCCAGCCAACTCTCCTGGATGCAACAAGCGATATGATGCGGCCCTAAGAATGCACAAGAGTTCTAATCCAGTTGCGTGGCCATGGAGAGCAGTCGAGGGTACATGTCGCAATGGACCTTACTAGGCCATTGCGATCCTTGACAGTATCGTGCTCTTTCAAAGCTACGTGTACCACAAGGCTTAGCGATGCGTTTACAAACTAGCATGATACCAGACTCAAGGCTTACACGGGTCACATGGCACAATTCCAATATCTTGATAGACCGTCAACCAAGTTCCATCTAGTCATATAGAAAGGATAGTCCATGTACAAGTGATACCCGAGCTTGAAGGTAAGTCTTGGCATACTGCTGGATATTGGTTACCAAGCGAAGCAGTAGTTGGCTGATCTCAATGTCATCCTCTACCCTCTGTCAGTCTTCTCACTCTTCTGTACCGATTGTACTCGCACTGATTGGTTGTACGTAGATGATCACTGCAAGCATATCACATGGAGATACTTCTTGCTCAAAAGGGTTACAGCACCAGCGTCTCTCAAGCCGCCGGCCGCCTCCGATCAACAACTACGACACGCATAGATAAGGCAGAACAGCCAAGGACTCCTTTAAAGTCAGATATGGCCTCGGACTATAGTATATTCTTCCAAGGAAGATAGAGCACCTCGTGGCGATCCTGTAGAAGCTTGAGGGCGTGATAAGCATCATCGGAGGCCGCCGAAACGCATTGGGGCTCCACCTCGCACGGAGATGTCGACGAACAAGTACCATGATGGCTACCACTAGTCTATTGTGGGGTCACTTGGACGTCAGTTGTAACCTGGGGACGTATATACATGGTAAAAGATCATGTATACCATTGAGAAGCTGACGATGAAGGTGTTGCTTCGTCCTAGCCGTCGTCCTCCTTCCACCCAGCACCAAAGCGAGTCAGTGGATCCCATCCTTCCTTGGCACAGGCGCGCACAAACAACATTGAGGCACAACGAAAATAATTTCTTCAAGCACCATTCGTAAAAACGAGTTGCACTTGCCCAATCAAGGGTCGCACCTATGCTCTGCTGGCATTCATTCGCGGCGCCTATCTGACATGACCAAAGCTATGAGTCAATAGGCGAGTAACCACGCTGACACCGCTGCAAAAGCAATCGTTACCAAGACCTTGGCGACGCGTTTGGCATACCAAGAAACGCCTTCTAGATTCCTTCCCGCGTACAGAAACCCTTTTTTTCCGTGGTGTCCTTATCGTTCAGTTGCTCGCGTGGTGGTGCGAGACAAAGTTATCTCTTGGCCATGGCGGGCCTAGGAATAAAATGTTACCCGAGCCCTGTAAACATTTTCTTTTGAGCATCATCCGAGTACATCTTTTTCGAGCACGCGCTCACCATTACTGGCTTGTTCCTCAGCTTCAATTATCTCAGTCAAGATGGGTTGGGTTCACAAGACCAACCAAACAATTGCCAAGTCAGCATTTGGCAGGTACTTCAGACTTGAGGGATCTGGTCATGTTAGCATTACTCTTGGTCAAATCTGTATATCCTTAAGCTGATCGCCTCTCTATAGCACCGTTCGCGTGATGGATCTTTCTTCTTCACCGAGGTTCGCGCCGGTCTCGCTACCTTCTTCGCTATGGCATACATCATCGCCGTCAACTCCTCTGTAGTTTCAGACACTGGCGGTACCTGTGTTTGTCCTCCTACCAGCCTCGACGCCTGCGCTACCGATATCACATACAACCTTTGCAAGCAAGAGATCCGTCGTGATCTGGTCACTGCAACTGCTGCCATCTCTGCCTTGACCTCCTTCGCCATGGGCTTGTTCGCGAACCTGCCTCTAGGTCTGGCACCTGGTATGGGCATCAATGCATACTTCACCTACACCGTTGTTGGCTTCAACGGAACTGGCCTTGTTCCTTACAGGATTGCCCTAACCGCAGTCTTTGTTGAAGGTCTTCTCTTCGTCGCTCTGACCCTTCTGGGTATCCGTCAATGGCTCGCTCGTGCGATCCCCACTTCGATCAAGCTGGCTACCGGTGTCGGCATTGGTCTTTACCTTACGATCATTGGATTCTCATACAGCGCTGGTGTTGGTCTTATCACTGGCGCCTCGGCCACACCTCTCGAGATCGCTGGCTGTTCATCGCAGTACCTTACTGTGAACGACGGCCTTATGTGCGATCCTAGCTACAAGATGAGATCACCCACTATGTGGATCGGTATCTTCCTTGGTGGCTTTTTGACCGTCTTCCTTATGATGTTCCGTGTCAAGGGCGCAATCATTGCCGGCATCCTGCTCGTTTCAATCATCTCCTGGCCTCGTGGCACTGATGTTACCTACTTCCCCCATACCGAGTTGGGTGACAGCAGTTTCGACTTCTTCAAGAACGTTGTTACCTTCCGCCCTATCAAAAACATTCTCGCCGCTCAGGAGTGGGACGTAAGTTCTCACGGTGGTCAATTCGGTCTTGCCCTGATCACCTTCCTCTACGTCGATATTCTCGACTGTACTGGTACTCTCTACGCCATGGCCCGCTTTGCTGGCGTTATGGACGAGAAGACCCAGGACTTCGAGGGCAGTGCTACCGCCTATTTGGTTGATGCCGTTGGTATCTCGATCGGTTCTCTCTTCGGAACTTCGCCTGTAACTGCGTTCATCGAGTCTGGTGCTGGTATCTCCGAGGGTGGCAAGACTGGTATTGCAGCCATGGTCACCGGTGTTTGCTTCTTCATCTCTATCTTCTTCGCCCCTATTTTCGCTTCTATTCCTCCTTGGGCTACCGGTGGTACGCTTATCATCATTGGCTCTCTGATGGCCAAATCCGCTGCCGATATTAACTGGAAGTACATGGGCGATGCCATCCCGGCCTTCCTTACCATTGCCACCATGCCTTTCACATACTCAATTGCCTATGGTCTGATTGCTGGTATTATGTCCTACATCCTCATCAACACCACTGTCTACATGATCGAGAAGGTCTCAGGAGGCAAAGTCGTTCCTCAAGACAAGCAATTCAAGGAGCCATGGACCTGGAGACTCGACGGCGGACTTTTCCCTCCATGGGTCGTCCGCGCTGCCAAGGGAAAGAAGGATTTCTGGAAGCCATACGAGATGGTGGATCACGCCAGCAGTGAGCATGAGTCTGTCACAGAAGTGCCTAGTTCAGGTGCCGCCAAAGGTCTCGGTCCTGAAGAGGGAAGCAGTGCAAGCAGCAAGGTTCGTCGTCGTTCCGTTCAGCATGAACTGTGAAAGAGTCCGTCTTGTTCTGACTTGCTTCTCTCTCAAGGTCTGATTCAGAACCTCACCAAAAATTGGCGCTGCTGCATGACTTCGAACGACGCTTTGTTTACTTAACTTGTTCATTTTGATACCATATACATTTGTAGATACTCAAAAGCAGTAATTTCGATGCCATATAGGCTTTTCATATTCAACTTTGTGCGATGGTACTCCACACGCCTATACATTCCTCCTTTGAGACTCTTAATATCTCAGCAATTCATACAGGTTCAGGACACAGGCCGAACCTGGAAAATATGTTAACAGATAAAGGTACATCTTCCCCATGTGGTGAATGTTGTCACTCCCACACTGCTCCCGCGACAAACACAGGCGGAACTAGAAGCTATCAAGATGCACAGTCCTGTTCAGACTGTAGCAGAGTCCACAGAGAGCCCATGATACATCAGCTCTCATGGGATGCCCCACATTAACTCATAAGACTATGCAATTTCATGGCCATCCGCGCAACACGACTTTGCACATGGGAGGGATATGTGCACCTCACCTTGAAGCTAACATCACTTCTCCTCCATGTCTTCTCACTTTCCTCTTCCATCTCTCTTGTTCCCTCTTTACCTCCTGGCAATAGCGTGAGGGGTCTCTATGATCCAAGGGTTCTTTATGTTCTACGATGATTCAAATCTCCTTGAAGCTAAGAAAGATAGGAGCTGAGAACGACAGTAGCGGTAGTAGTCGCCATGAAGTGGAGAAGAGCGTTGTATACGGCGATTTGAGAGACGCTACTGTTCTGCGTTCTCAGAAGTGTTGTATAGTTCTACACCTATGCGCGTCAGAGACTTCTGTACCTAAGCAGGGAGTATATCAGAAGTTCGCCTTTTGTCTCCGGCTTACTTCTATCTTTACGCCACGGCGGGCAGATGCGTAGTACTTGATGATTTGAAAATTATTATATCGCTCCAGATCGAGCAATGATCGGCGTCGAGTAGCCGACACGGGTTCGTCGTCATTCTATTGCAATGCGAAGTGTCCTTTCATCCACCTCTTTTGTACACTTCCATATTCTGTCATCAGCATTCGCTATGTCTGAAACAAAGCAAGAAAGTGACAAGCCGCTATCGCTTCAATCGGCGCCTGCCAGTAAGGTCGCGCCTTCTGTAACACTCCAGCCGCCGTTATCGAGGGCGGGCAAGGGTCCAGGATTGATTATATTGATTGATCAAGACTCCGCGGTGAAGGCTTCGACAGAGAGCATTGATCCGCCGCCATTACAGAAGTGGGCAGAGGAGAGCTTCCTTGTTGGGCGGATTGATATGAGGGAATTTAGCAAGAGCTTTGAGGAGACCCTGACCGATACCCTGTCGTTTATCAAAGATCATACTGCTTTTGATGGGAGTCAGAAGTTTGGATTGATTTGTAAGTTCATCTCAAGATAGTGTATGTATATGTTGGTACTGATCGTGAGTAGCTTACCTATCTTCATCACACACCGACATTGTCGGCGCGCTGGAAGTGTCCAAAGACATAGCTTCGATAGTCGTCTTTGGCTCAACAGAGCTAGAAACCACCAAACCAACACTCTATCACAGACCCGGAAACCCACCAATTCCCATCAGTAAGGATGCATCCAAGAAGAACAAGACGTATTACTACCCAAACGTTGAGCCCTCGTTTGTACTTCCTGCACACGAGGACTTCAACGCTTCTTCGGCATCCGTCTCACATACACGTACCCTCAGCTTCCTCAAACCAATCCTAGGAGGCCCATACTTTGATCTTGAGGAAATCTGGGAAGAACATTGTTTATATGAGTTCGGCGAGAGAGCTGTCGACAAAACCATGTCTACTATGGTTCAAGAGCCTTATGTCAATCATATACCTACGTTGACTGGAGGCATTGGGAGAGTAAAGTTGACTGAATTTTACCGTGATCACTTTGTGTTCAACAATCCGCAAGATACGTCGTTGGAACTGGTGTCGAGAACTGTGGGCATCGATCGGGTTATTGACGAGTTCATCTTCAGCTTTACTCATGATAGGGAGATTGACTGGCTGTAAGTTTCTGGCCATACTGGTCATCTTCTGATCGTTTTACTGACATTGTTATCAGACTACCCGGTATACCGCCAACAGCCAAAAAGTGCCGTCTGCCGTTCACGAGCATTGTCAATGTTCGAGGCGACAGACTGTATCATGAACACATCGCGTGGGATCAAGCTACTGCTCTTGTACAGCTGGGATTGCTGCCTGAGTATCTCCCATTCACATATCCGATTGAGGGTAGGACTGCAGCTCCGGGAAAACACTTCGAGTACAAGGTACCAGCGGCCGGGGTCGAGACTGCCGAAAAGCTGGTCGATGAGTCTTCTGTAGAGTCAAACCAGATGTTCAAGTTCGCTATACGCGAAGCTGATGACTGAGGATATGGTTGTTTGGCCCCGCTGTCAAGCAGTCCTGGTTCAGTCAGTATCCATACTATTGCGATCAAGGTCGAGAGGAAGCATAGAATTGTCATCGGATCTGCTCCAAGATAGCCCCGCATATTCCCGTGGTGCTGTCGTGCAGATCTCCAGGCACCATGATGGCATGGCGCGGGGAAGAAAGTCAATTTTGGGTGCTGTGTTTCCAATTCTACGTTTACTTACAAGAGACAAGCCGAGGAGGAGCTTATTTTTCCTTACAACAGTCGGCAAGATCGAGATCTGTGATGGGAAGCTTTATGGAAATGTCTATCGAGCATACCAGCCGCGTGAAAAGCCATATCACGACGTTACGCACATCTATCGAACATGGATACATATATTCCCCAGCAACTCCGACTTGCCTCGGGCGCCCTAGATTTTTGTATTCATGACTGGCAAGATGCTATCCTCTCTTGCATCCATAGTGCTGCTAAGCACACTAGTCAATGGTGTGTGATATTCAATGCGATTGCAACCTTTCTGACACTCTGCACTACAGCTCAGCAACCCCAATACCCTCCAGCGTTCCCGCTACAGCCCTCCCTAGCATCTTCATACAATAATGCACCCAGTGTTCTTCCCAATATTCTGGACGCCGCTGCTCCAAATGCACAAAATGTGTGTCCTGGCTACAAGGCTTCCAATGTGAAACAAAGCAATTCAGGACTCCAGGCCGATCTGACTTTGGCCGGTACACCTTGTAACGTGTACGGCAATGATATCCAGGACCTTGTGCTGTCTGTCCAGTATCAGAACCAGAGCAGACTTGCAGTCAGCATCACTCCCAAATATCTTGCTCCTCACAACGAATCGCTGTACATCCTCGATGAGCGATTCACTCCAAAGCCGGGAATGGAAGATGGTTCCAGTAACACCACTAGCGACCTAGCCTTTACCTGGAGCAACGATCCTAGCTTCCAATTCGAGGTCACCCGGGTCGGGTCTGGCGAGACCATCTTCAGCACATACGGCAAGAAGATCATCTTCGAAGACCAGTTCCTCGAGCTTGTCACCTCGATGGTGCCAGACTACAACGTTTATGGTTTCGCCGAAGCCTTCCACAGTTTCAGATTGGGCAACAACTATACGCAAACCTTCTGGAACGCGTACAACCTCGATAATGATCAATTGCCTGATGTCAATGGCCACAGCACACATCCAGTCTACCTCGAGACTCGCTATGGGAATGGTTCTTCGACCTCTCATGGTGTTTATGCTCGCAACGCGCATGGACAAGAGTGGTTGTTGAGAGAGGATACCATCACTTACCGCACTATAGGTGGTAGCTTTGAGTTCTACTTTCTTAGTGGTCCATCGCCTAAGGAAGTCATAAGTCAATATCAGGTGGGTATCGTCAATACACCTGGCATGCAGGCCTACTGGGCGCTTGGGTTCCACCAATGTCGTTGGGGATACCTGAACTGGACGAACCTTCGAGATGTGGTTGAGTTGTATGAGGAGGCAGGCATCCAGCTGGAAGGTAAGTGGCTACTAAGACTACTCAATCCCTTAGATTGCTAACAGGGATAGGCATCATGAACGACTTGGACTACCTGAACTTGAACCGAGACTTTACTCATAATGCAAACTACCCAGCAGACGAAGGAAAAGTATTCTTGGATTGGCTACACGCACGTGGTCAATACTACTTGCCTATCCTGGACCCTAACATCTACGCTCCGGACCCTACAAACGCTAGTGATGCTTACCCACCTTTTGACCGCGGCAACGAGCTTGACGTCTTCATCAGAAACGGCAACGACAGTCTCTACTACGGCATGGAGTGGAATGGCTTCAGCGTCTGGCCCGATTTCTCAGTCCCTCAAGCCCAGCAATTTTGGACAGAGCAGTTTGCCGAGTTCCGCAAGACGCTCGCTTTCGATGGTTTCTGGCTCGATGTCAGTGATCCCACCTCTTGGTGTACTGGCAGCTGTGGACAGTATCAGCGCAGCTTGAATCCCGTGCATGTGCCTTTCGCATTGCCTGGAGACCCTAACACGAATATTGCTGTCGATTACCGATACCCGGAGATGTTCAACGTCACGAATGCGACTGAGGCTGCTTCAGCAAGTGCATCGAGGGCATTGCAGATGTTGGCCTACCCATCAATGACACTTGCGCCTTCCCCTGTCCTGGAACGTACATTGGCCACTCCTGGGGTCAGAAACCTCAATTTCCCTCCTTACGCCATCAACAACTTCTTGCCTGGTCACAGTCTGTTGAAGCAGGTTATTGCACCTAATGCTACTCATTTGAATGGTCCTTACAACAGTACTGAGTATGAATTGCATAACTTGTATGGCCATTTGAGCGCCAATGCTTCGTATAACGCTCTGGTTGCAGTATACGAAGGTAAGAGGCCTTGGTTCATGGCTAGAAGCACTTTTGCTGGAAGTGGTGCTTTTGCTGGTCACTGGGGTAAGGGTTGATCACAGACATACCAAGCTGACATATGCTGACTTCCGACAGGTGGCGATACTAACTCCAATTGGGGAGACATGTACTTCGGTATCTCGCAAGCATTGCAGTTCTCCATCGCCGGCATCCCATACTTTGGCGTCGAGACTTGTGGTTTCAACGGCAACGCAGACATGGAGCTGTGTACACGTTGGATGCAACTGAGTGCTTGGTTCCCGATGTAAGTTGCTCATCCCACCTGCGACTGAAGAATCCTCACTGACATTTACTCTAGGTATCGCAATCACAACAACCGCAACACCATTGCTCAAGAAGCCTACCGTTGGTCAACTACTACCGAGTCAACCCGCCGCATCATGAACATCCGCTACAGCCTCCTCCCTTACACGTATACCTTGTTCCACAAAGCCAATGTCGCCGGCGAAACTGTCTTACGAGCTCTAGCCTGGGAATTCCCCGAAGACGCATCACTCAAAGCCATCGATAATCAATTCATGAGTGGACCTGCTTTGCTCGTAATACCCGTACTCGCTCCCCTCGCCACATCGGTGCAAGGCGTATTCCCTGGCGTCTCTACCGGAACAATCTGGTATGACTGGTATACTCTCGCAAAGGTCGACGTCGCAGCTGGAGAGAATAAGACGCTTAGCGCGCATATTGAACATCAACCTATTTTCGTGAGAGGCGGTTACATCATCCCCATTCAGAAAGCTGGGAACACGACTGCGATGTCTAGAAAGAGTCCTTGGAGTTTGCTCATCGCGCTTGACAAGGATGGTGCAGCTAACGGAGAACTATATCTCGACGACGGCATCAACATTGTTCAAAACGCAACCAAGAATGTCGAGGTAAGTGCATCCGTCTCGCCTTTTCCAACTAAACTGACGACCTTGCTTGATAGATTTCCTTCGCCAACGATACCTTGTCTACCAAGGTAACTGGTGCGTTTGAAGATGGTATCCCGCTTGCCAATATCACTATCGCTGGAGCCTTGGCTCTGCCTAGGGATATCAAGCTTCATGTTGATGGTGCTGCGTGTGAGACTTCTGTGTTGGTAGTCAAGAATGGTGGTAACGTGACTTATATCACAGGGCTTGAGGGTGTGACGACAGCTGGAGCGTGGCAGAGTGATCTGACGCTTCAACTGATTTACTGAGATAGCTAGACGGTAGTGTCTGATGATCAAGTATTTAGGGAGACACTAGCAGTAGTTAGTAGAGAAGAGCAATACCGTCGTGGTAATTGAGAAGCACTCATATGTATCGATGTCTAATCAATGTGTCGGGCGAAGAGCTTGCTTCATGGCCGCTGAAACACGTGAGGTCTAAGTATCAAGAAGTACGTGACAGGCGCTTTATTTTCTAGATCGCAGTGGTATTTGAGAAGTATCATACGCTGCACTCTATCTCGCTGCTACCAAGCCCTTTACTTGCACAACTCGTCTCCAGGTGCTGCCGTTCCAGGAATGCTAGAGAACTACAGACAAGGAAGAAAACCATGATGATAGCCTCAATACCGAATCCAAGTCCATATCCCACTTTCGCGCTCGAGTTTGGACTCCAGAAAGGTTACTGAACAACTGGTTTTTTCCCGGCCCGGAGAGCTGCCGTTGGGTCTGAGAGGTCCCAGGGACCGTGAAAAAGTAAGCCAGAAATTGGAAACCATTGCAGATAGCGGGACTTTGGACTTCATGAAGCCGGCGGAGATCGATCTACGTAGCCATTTCTACTTGCAAAGTGCTGTGGTTGTGAATCCTTGAGTTCTTAATTATATTTCCATGAGAGGACTGCCAGTCTGTCTACGAAGGGTCAATGCCAAGTCATGGTCGTTGCTTCGCAAAAGGTTGAGTCAGAAAATGAAGTCGCTTGCGTATGCCCTTTCCCAGGAATGTATGAGCAGTGCATTTGAATGTAGCGATTGAAGCTTTGTTTTTGTCTTGTCCACAATGACCGCAAATCTAGGGACAATCAAGTATAGGCAATTACTTGACCTCGCTCCAACCTTTGTCATCCTTACCACCTTCCACCATCACTGAGCCCTCTGTCTGCTTTTGATTCTTCTTATCCGATGCGTCTTTACAAGCCTCTCTGAAGACTTGCACGAACCTCAACACATCGCTCCAAGAATTGTAAAGCGGAGCAGGAGCAACACGAATGACATCCGGCCTTCTCTCGTCTACGACCACACCTTTGTTTTCCAACACATGCATGACGTTGTCCAGAAGACCAGGTGAAAGACGAACAGATAGCTGTGCGCCCCTTTGTTCAGGATCCGAAGGTGTGATAATGGAAAAGCAGTCTTTGACATCCGTGCTTGCGAGAAGAAGTTTCTCCAGATATCCGGTGAGGGCGACTGATTTCTTTCTTAGCGCTGCGAGAGAGGTCTTGTTGAAAATGTCGAGGGAAGCACGTAGAGCTGTCATGTCTGCTACCGAAGGGTTGGAGAGTTGCCAGCCTCCTGCTCCTGCGATGGGGGTAAAGAGGTTCTCCATTGCGAAGCGGCTGCTCTTATCGCTGCCCCACCATCCACTGAGCCTTGGTGTGTAGTCTGGTCTTGATGAGGATGATGCAGTAGAGACTTTGGTGTGACGTTCGTGGACAAAGAGTCCACCGATGCTTCCGGGACCGCAGTTGAGGTACTTGTAGCTGCACCAGGCGGCGAAGTCGACGTTCCAGTCGTGCAGCTGCAGGGGCATGTTTCCTGCTGCGTGAGCCAGATCCCAACCAACAACTATGCCTTTGCTCTGTGCGTGAGCAGTGATTGTGGGGATGTCGAAGAACTGGCCAGTGTAAAATTGGATGCCTGGTAGTAGCAGAAGAGCTGTTTGATCTGCATGTTTGTCGATAGTGGCGAGAATCTGTCGCGTGCTGAGGATTGGATTTTCTGGGTCTTCTGGCTCGAGCAGGATCATCGAGGTTGCCGGATCCTTGTTGTGATGCAGAAGTTGCGATTCGACAGCGTAATGATCACTAGGGAACGCTTTGCCCTCGATGATAATCTTCCATCTCTCAGCAGTGGGACGATAGAAACTGGCCATGGCCAAGTGCAAATTCGCCGTCAAGGTCTGCATGACAGCAACTTCATTCTTCTTGGCTCCCACAACATGACACATATCTCCGATAACATCATCATCAACATGCAACCAAGGTGGCAACTTTGAGTCCTCGATCTCGGTAAAGTGGCCATATACGCCTTTGGTTGCCCAGGTGTGGAGGTAATGCTGTTGGTATTGTGATGTGAGGCGTGGTTGCAGCCCTAGTGAGTTGCCACAGAGGTAGGTGCATTGTTGTGGTTGGTCTTGAAACGTTGGTACGAGGATTTTGGAGTGCAGGTCTGAGATTGTTGGGATGATGAATTGCGAACGGAAGGATGATAGCGGATCCTGTTCATCCTGTGATCGCGCGTACGCCTCGCTGAAAAGATCCACCGCTTTCTTGGTTTGATCCGTCATGATTCAGAACAGATGCAAATGACTGTTGCGTATATTGGAAACAGTTGTGAGTTCCTCAAAATTGTGGTCTAGAAGCCGAAGTGAAGTTGGAGATGAAAGCGTGCCGCCGAAATATCCGTGCTTAGAAATTAACAGGTGGAAATAATTCCTTTAGTCCTATCTTCGGCGATGTTCGCTTGTTGCTTGATTGTACAGAAGTTGGTTGCTCTGCACTTTCCTCAGGATGATTGAAAGATGATAAACTTTGTCCTTGGTCAATCAGAATGGGTGGCCGATTGTGAACCTTGAAGATCAACAATGATGCCAACGTCATGACAGCTCTCCCCACGTTTTTCCGACATCGGGTGTTTTCCGTCAACGACATTGATCTTGCTACCAATTGACCTTTCCTCACAGGACTTACTAGGTATGGCTCATGTGCTACCCGAGAGGAGTGAACCAGAACCACAGCAAGACGGATACCGATAATTCCGAAGCTTTGCAGTACTCGAGAACACATCATGTCCTTGAACAAGTGCATCGCCGAATTAGCCTCGGCATTTCCAACAAGGTAGGTCTCCTCACCTGGAAACAAGGATATCTCCCTCTCCTCCCTCTCCAATTCCAGCATATACCAAGAACAGCACACCATGGCACCCAACGACCGCATCTCCCAAATCGCCTCCCACCTCAACTACCCTCGTGGTCTGCTCGCTGGCCAAGTCGCCATCGTGACCGGAGCAGGCCAAGGCATCGGAGCAGAAACCGCAAGACTCTTCGCCAACGAAGGAGCCAAAGTCATCATCTCAGACATCGATGCCGAGAAAGCTTCCACCGTAGCCAATGCCATCAACAACAATGGCGGCAAGGCATTGGCAGTAGTGGGAGATATGTTGGATGACGCTTACCTGAAGACCCTCGTGGAGAAGGCTGCCGAGTTTGGCGAGGGCAAAATCCATATCATCGTCAATAATGCAGGCTTCACCTGGGACGGTGTTATTCACAAGGTACATTGCCTCCCTCCCTCATCTCTCCAAACCATCTATCTGACCAGAGGATAAACAGACAACAGACAAACAATGGGATACCATAATGTCCCTCCACGTCTCCGCCCCCTTCAAACTCATCCGCAACGCCGCCCCATACTTCCGCGTCAAAGACAAGGCCCCCAGAAACATCATCAACATCTCCTCAACCTCAGGCCTGCACGGCAACGCAGGACAAGCAAACTACGCAGCCGCCAAAGCCGCAGTCACAGGCTTGACAAAGACAATCGCAAAAGAATGGGGACCTGCCTTCGGAGTCCGCTGCAATACAGTCGCATACGGCCACATTGCTACTAGACTCACGGCAGCGAAGGAGGAAGGTGCATTCGTGACTACACCTGATGGTGAAAAGATTGCTTTGGGTATCCCTGAGGCGCAGAAGAAGGGGAGGGAGGAAGGTGTGGGTGCGTTCAAGGATATCCCTCTAGGCAGACCTGGTACGGCCACCGAGGCTGCTGGTGTCATTTTGGGGGTTGTGAGTCCATACTTTTCGTACGTGACTGGTCAGACTATCAGTGTCACTGGTGGACGCAACATCTAAGCAGGTCGACAATAGTGTGGTTGGTCGACCATGTATGGAACGGTCATGACAGCAGTTTGTCTAGGTAACCTTGTGTTTTTGGTTCAACAGTAATGTATTTCTGTTTACGAGAATGCTTGGGAAGAAAAGAAGAAGAAGAAAAACACCTCCCAATAGTTTGCCATATAGCCACGTAAGAAAAACGGATGCCCAAATACCACTCTCTCTTTCTTCCACTCTCGGCATTCTCTAGCTTTGCCAGATTGCATCGACCTCTTGGTCCTCTGCGTTATTTACACCCTGTGTGACAAGCTCTGCTTAGATCTGGTAGCTGGGGTTGGCTGCCTTGGCTCTGGCAGGGTCAAACTCCCAGACACCGTTTGTCTTGTCGGCCTCGAGACTGCCGCCGGGGACTTGGTGAATCATGGCGTCGAAGCGCGGGCTGTTGGGCACGCGGTTGAAGAATCTACGCTGCCACTCGGAGTTTGACTCCTTTTCTCTCTTGCGCAACTCGCGCTGCTGGTTCTCGATGAGCGACTTCTCGGCCGAAGTGGTGTCCATATCACCACGGTTGATGGCCTCGGCGACCTTGTACCAGGCGCGGCGCGACTCAAGAGGATCCTGCTGCTCGACAGGGGCGACGGTAAGAGGAGTCTTCTGCATCTTTGAGGCATCGTAAGACTCGACGACCTTCTTGTGGGTGTCCTTGATGACAAAGTTGCCGCTCCATTGACCTTCGGCGTTGTAGATGACGTCCTTTTCGCGGCCGTTGGGGTACATGGTTGCAGTAAAGGAGTTCTTCTTGCCGCTGACCCAGCCCTTGCCGCTGTAGTCGATCTTGCAGGTGTAGCCAGTGGAGGAAACAATGTGAGTGCTCTTCTCAAGCTCAACGTAGGGCGAACCGGTGATGAGACCTTCGATGTGGAGAGCGGGGAGAGTAATCAGGTAGTCCTCGTCGTACTGGTCGATGTGGAGAACGGCGTGACCAATCTGCTTGACGTTGATGGTTCTACCGAAAGAGGCCTTCTGAGCGTTGTAACCTTGGAGACGGACACCGTGTTGCTTGTTCCAGATGCTGTATGCGGTGACTGGGGGATGGTGGCTGGGATTTTGGTTAGAAAAGACGGAGTTTGAAGTGGCAGGGTTGTACACACCTGACTTGCTCGCTGACGAGCTCAGTGGTGCCGGCCTGGTCAATCCACTTGCCCAAGAACAACTCGCCCAAGAAAGGGTTGAGGGGCTTCTTCTCGCTACCGAGCTTTTCGTTGCGCGAGGTGTATTGTTGCTTGAGAGTGCTCAGGAACCACTTCAAGACGAGCATGCAGCGCTTCTGCTTGTCGGCTTCGGAAGCGGGAGCGACCAGGACTGAGGGCATCTCGGCCCAGTATGCCGAGAACTCGGTGAGCGAGGTTGTCGACAGAATGAAGGCAGGAGCGGTGAGAGACGAAAGGTCGCCATTGAAAGAGGCTATCGACTGTATCCGCGCGTCAGTGGACAGAGTCGAGAGAGAGGCACAACAGAGGAGTGCTGTAGTACCTTGAGGAAAGAACCCCAGGAGCCCTTGCTGGCAGTGGGAACAGCTGAGCCTTCTGCCATGATGTAATGGGGGTTGGGCGAGGGTTGTGGTGTGGGATGTTGTGGGAGAACGGGTTGATGAGACACGAGGACGCGGAGGGTGGATGAGGGGTGATTGCGATGCGGCCAAATTACGAAGCTGGCGTCACGTCGATGATGAAGCTTTTGGGAGCCGTTCGCAGGGGTGATTTGTACGCGCTGCACTGAGATGACACTGTATGACGGCTGTCGAGATAAGGGATATGCAAGCAGGACTTCTGGTAGACAAGACAAATGCTGCAGCTATGGTTCGATTGCGACTGCCCTTCGCACCACCGTCGCCTCTCCCATTTCCATCGTCCATCGTCCAACTTCCCCCAACTGTCGTCATGCTTGGCGTCTCAGCCTCACACTTATCCGAGGTGCCTGTTCGCCTACCAGGTACCAACCTCCTTCGAGGTCTCTACCCAGCCCGTCATGATAAACAACAAGTCACCAAGAACCATCAGAAACACTCCCGTCAAGCTCCATTCCATTATTTGAACTGAATCTGGCATTTCAATCATTGTCATCATCGTAGTTTGTTCCATCTAAACCACTCTTCCATCTTCTCTGTTTTGTTGAAATAAACGAGCGCCTGCTCGCCCCGTATCCGCCATCTAATGCTCTTTTTCGCGATTCAAATAACCCCCAAGCCAAGAAATATGGCTACCACTCCGTTTGTTGTTGATCGATTGTGTTTCCCAATATTATACACAGAAAGGATAGAATATAAAGTGAAAAAGGCTGCTGAAGGCCGAGCGATCGCCATGAATGATGCCTGTCATGCTGTGCATATCAGGTCGTTTGTCAATGCTGAACCAAGATCATGTCAAATCATTCAGACCTGCTTTCCCCAAAGCACATCTGTAGATCCACGTGTCTTTGCAAAGCATTGCTGTTTTTGTGTTGATGGTCCAATGTCCAACGTCTTGCTCAGATTCCCCCGAAACCTAGATCAAGCACGTGGACTCTGTGCCATTCCAGAGCTGTGTGCGACGTTCAGCATCATTCTCTCGACTTCCGGTGCTGCCTTCATCCAGCCAAGTTCCCAGATGTTGTATGAGTTGTTCTTGACAAGTTCCAGGACAGTCACAAGCAATCCCCAAGGGTGGGGTCTGGAGCTCATGACCCGCTCGACCAAGACTCTGGCAACCTGCTGTTGAAGATCCTCAGAGCTGACTGTAAAGGTATGAAGCAATGCAGTCGAGAAGTAGTGGGTGTGTGCGTTAGGGTAACGAATCTGATTGGTCATGGCGCTGAGGAGTTGATATCGCACTTCGTGGCGCGACTCGTGCAGCAAACGCTCAATCACCCTGCTAGGAGTAGCTGAGGGTGAGAAGACTGAAGACCCTGCGGTCGCAGTGTTGCCAATCTGCAAAATCAACGCGTTGGTGATCAGAGCGTCGGGCTTTCCTTCATTGTCAATGCCATTGATGACAAGCTTGATGTCATCGTCCTTGATCTCCTTGCCGTTGAGCAAGTTCTCGATAGCGGTATCGATACCCGCGTCAGACAAGACGTCCTCAAGTCCACCACGAAGTTCTGGCAGTTGACGAACTTGTTCCAGGCGGTTCATCTTGAGGCCTGGTGTGAATGGGTCAGGCAGCTCCTGGAAGGAAGAAGGGTATGCGCAGTTGATGACGTTCTGCAACTGGAGCAAGCCAGCAGGCACGCTGCTGTTGAGGCGCATGTGGTTCTCAGTAAGGAACTCTGGGAAGTCGTGCTGCAAGATGAGAAGGACTCGTAAAACGCCGCGGTAAAATTCTGCCGCATGAATCGAGATTTCTTGAGTGCTAACCAAGTCACCGAGGAAGCTGAACAAGACTTGGAGAATCTGAAGGTATATGTCCCAACCCTTTCTGTCCACAGATCTCATGACCTCAGGCACGAACATACGGTGACTGATGAGTGCCAGCCAGGAGAAGGTAAACATGGGGAAGAATCTAGGCTGCAATGCCAGGAAGGCTTTGCCGAAGACAAGAATAAGGTCCTGGTAGTCGTCGCCCAGGGTTGCTCTAAACGACGAGAGTTCGCACAAGATACTAGACATGAGTCTAAAGAAGATCCTATCGTTAAAGCGATCAACAGTACCCGATGTCTGGTGGTGATTCATGACCAAAACAAGCAAACCAAGGATTGCCTTGAGGTAGTCGGTCTTGCTGTTTGAGAGGACGCCTTCACCTTCACTCTGGTATGCGACGAGTGAAGCGATCAACTTGGCAAGAGCATCAACGTGGACATAGGCATGGTCGAGGCTACCGTATGTAAGTGCCTCACGTTCGAATGAGTCGAGCGACATCTCAATACAGACACGAAGGAATGCAGAGAATTCTTCCTGGTTGCTGAGTAGACTACGACTCTGCAGTTGTTGGATGAACGCCACCATGTAGCGCTCAGGGACTTCAGGTCTTTGTAGACGTACCCATTCCTCAAACACATATTCAAGTTGATCCTGCTTATCAGAGGCAGGAGGACTTGGTGGAGGTGCGCCGTTGGACACATCCTGGAGTTTCTTGATGATGTCCCTACCCAGATCCACGCTGGAATCCTCGGAAAGCCACTGGCCAAGTGCACCAAAGGAGAGGACAAAGTCTGCACGGAGAGCAGCTGGGTGCTCGCTAAGCAGCAACTCATCAATGAGAGCGCCAAGGAACTCAATAGCGACTATCTTCTTCTGCATAATCGCTTGCGAAGTCTGCAGATCGACGTGATGGATGTCAAGCAGGCCCGTCTTGAGCAAGCACACTGTGACAGGGCCATTGTAGACCTTGTCATCGTTGATAGATGTCAGATAGATGGTCAAGTTTCGAGCCGTCGTGACTGAAATAAGACAAAGGTGGTTCAAGACTTCAACAAAGACTTCGATCTCAAGACGGGTCTCACTCTTAGTATAGGCAAATGCCGTGGCTCTCTGAACGGTCAGCAGAGCTATGTGCTCCTTGTCGGGAGAGCTTTCAATCATGCGCATCAAGTGTGCGTATGCCTCACGGACCGGCGAGTTGGGGCCGATTTCGTTGATGTGCTCTTCGGATGCCTCGTGGGCAACACGCTGGAGCTCAGTCAAAGCCTCAAACACGTGTGCTATCACGACGTTTGTGTTCATGTAACCATTGGTCTGGTCTTGAGCCGAGGTAACACGAGGCTGCTGCTGTCCTTGTCGAGGAATGGCTGGGGCTTCAGCTGGGGTGGGTAGATTCGTCAAGTAGTTGTCGGTGAGCTCTTGCAGCTGGCGGGTGTTATCCTGGGAAACTGCATTGGCGTGAGGAGCGGCAGGTAGACGCATTTGACGGCCAAATTCCTCGTAGATGGCCAGTTGTTGTGGGTTCAGGCCACCTGGCTCCTGTCTGTATGGGTCGGGGATGAAGAATGCCCATCGGCTGACCGCAGGGAAATTGAAAGGCTCACTTGGGCGTTGCTCGATATGTCTCTTGCGACGCTCCATAGATTCTTGGATCTGTGCATCAATCTCTGCCATGGATTGAGATTCGGCAGCATCCTCAACAAGTTTGCAAACAGTGTCGAGGTTGTCGTTGACGAACATAAGAATGGAGCCCTCAGGAAGAGGCTCGCGCAAGTTTTGAGCTGCGAGTATGCGGATGTTGTTCGAGATACTCATACGCAGAGGCTCCTTGCAGGTGACGAGGGCAAGGCTTCCGGAAAGTGCCTTGACCACGTTGTGAGCGCACGAAGAGAGACGCTCCGGGTCCGATTCCATAGCGAAATCTTTCTCAACGAGCTGCGATGTCGAGATGGCAGCAATGGTGACCGAACGTTCCACAACCGGAGCAATAATCTCAGTAATGGCACGCTGGGCAGCTTCGAGGAAGATGTTCTTGAGCTGGGCATGAGAGATACTGCCAGAGGATGGAGGGTAGTTCAGCATAGCACCGAGATCGGGAAGAGACTTGAGAACATCCTGGGAAGAGAAACGTTCGCTGGGAGCTCTTTTAGATAATGACATGAGATGCATATCACCAAAGCCATCCATAGTGTCAGTCGGGTACTGTTGTAGAAGCTCGCCTTCCAGATGAAGCGGTAGGGTTCGGATGATCGAAGCTGGTTCGACCACCTTGTGGTCAAGACCCAAATCCTTGCACAAGACTTCGATCTCAAACTTCAGATTCAACTTGAGTTCAGCAAATTCGTAAAGCTCAACTAGGAAGCCGATGAGTTCCATCAACCACGGCTGCGGAGGTCTGAATACCTTCGAGTCTTTGGCCTGAGAGAGAACCTTGCAGGTGAATGGAATGGCGATGATTAGACGCTGGGTCTGGTGGGCTTCGATCAGGAGATCCTTGAAGGAGAGATTGCGGTGGAGGATTGGTTGATCGCGAGCGAGAGTAAGCATGCCCAACCAAGTAGCAAGGTTCTTCAGGTTAGTGCGATCTTGAGAACTGTTCATGGTTGCTTCTGCGTTCAATATTCTGGACACACTGCTGTACGTCTCCCGCAATACCTCTGCATACAGAATCTTCTCATCAAACATTGTCAATATCTGCAGGTAGAGACTCTGGAAGTTGGGTTGCGCTTTGGCGAGATCCTCGACAAGGTAGTTGGCAAACCATTGGTGGTGACGCTCCTCGAGAGCAGATTCCAAATCCTTGAACTTCTCCTCGATATTGTGCTTGGAAACGTTGTTGAGGACAAACATGACCTTGTCTGAAGTTTCTTCGTCGGGCTCTTCGTAGAGTCCAGGTCTGAGCGGAGCCTCAGCATGGATACTGCGGAAGGCAGGATACTGTGACTCGAGGACAAAATCTTCCAAATTGCCATTGGGAAGTGAGAGCTCCGGCTGCAAATCACCACTACGTAGGTCAAGACCAGGCTGGCGGCGCACGACCTCTTCAGCCTTAGTCCACACGTCTGTTCCGCGTAGATGAGGAATAGCAATTAGGCGATTACAGAAGCTTGGCCATTCTTCAAGGCGATTGATGAAATGAAGCAAAGCTTGAAGACCGAACTTGTACATGGAGTCCTCTGGAGCGTATTCGGCAACAGCATCCAAAACCATGAACAAAGCAACACCGAGGGTAACGCGGGAAGAGAGTACACCGAAGTTGATGATACCACCAAACAGTACAGCGGTCGTAGCCAAGGCCTCGAGTGGGTACTCGCCAAAGCAGTTGTACTCGTCAAAGAGTCCATGAATCATGCAAGCGAATAGGTCCTGGTCGGCAGGGTCTTCGGACTCCTTAAGATGTTGAAGGCGCTCAATCATGCCTCTTGGATCCACCTCGTTGCTGTACATCATCTTGTATTGCTCCTGCATCTTAGCATCAGCGTCCTCGGATAGAGAGTTGCCATTTTCGCCATTTGCGTCGATCACATTGTCGAACTTGTAGCCATAGTTGATCAGACGAGGGTAAACTTGGAGACAGACGCGTTGGATGGCGCCAATCTCCTCGTCACTGAGATGTCCATGAATGACGTTGAGTAGAGCGTAGACGGTTTTGACCTTCAGAGGGACATATTGATGCGGATGGTCGCGTTGAACTGACTGTTCATCTTCGGCCTTTATTCTGAGAAAGGTGACGACAGCTCCAGCAAGTTGTTGAGGCGATATCTCAAGATGACCTTGAGCCCAGACTTCCAGATCAACTTCTCCTTGTCCGTGTCCGTATGCAGCGAGGTCCAGTCCAAACTCGTTAGTGATAAGAAGCAGAGTATCTGTCCAACCATGTTGACGAGCGTGCTCGAAGATCACAGCCAGTAGGGTCGGATCGGCGTTGTATGCTTCGACCAGTTTGCTAGCCAACCAAGATTTGTCGTGCTTCCAGAGCGCGTGCAGAACGAAGTCGTAGTTCGGGAGCGATTTGTGGAAGAAGGGACGGAAAAGCTGATTGAGAGCCATTTCCTGAAGGGCGGCCCACGGTTTCTCGCAAGCGGAGGCAGCACATACGAAAATGTCTGTGTTTGCGTTGATGACGATCTCAGGGATTCCGAGATTCTGCGCCTGGTTGTATGCGTCCTGTGATTGGAAGATGACATGGAACAGGAACTTTGTAGCTTCCAGCGACACCATGGGGTGACTGACGGCCTTTTGCGCGTAAGCTTTGACTTCGTCGGAAGCATCTGCAAACTCGTCCATAGAAAAGGCAGCACGCAGACGGGGGATCTGAGAGGCGTCCAATTCCTGAGGCGAGCAAGATAAGAAGGCGGTAACAAAGGAGAGCTGAGCGTTGGTCGAAGTCCAGGCACCGCCCCACAGACACTGGATGTCGAAGGTGTCAGTCTCGCGGGCGATAGGAAGCAAAGCATTGTAGAGTGCCAGGAATTGCGACTTGGTGATGCGCATGAGAGCCATGTCAAATGCTTTCACAACGGCATACCAATCAATGTGTTGAGCCTGGAAGTGCTGGCGGACGGCGGAAACGAAAGCGCCGATGTCGTAAGACTCATCAGAGAGGAGCATATACGCCAGTGCCACAGCGATGAGTTGCGGCGAGATCTGGTCGACTCTAGCCAGGACTTCTTTGCAGCTGTCAATCGAGGATGTAGCCCTTGGCCCTTCCCTTTGTACAGGGCGGACGAGGGCGGTGTTGGTAGGAATCAGGTCCATGAAGGCAATGAAGGCGCTAACTTCGCTCGAGGGGTATGTGCGAAGCTTTACGAAGCGTTCCTGCAAGCTGCCGAGCAGGTGATCCTGAGCATCCTTGTTCCATTGCCGCGGGGGGTCGAGAATGAGACGGAAGAGAATGCTGGACAGGAAGGAAGAGCTGATGTCGTCGGCGGTGGGGTTCGCAATGGCTTCCAGAAAGGGCGAGTAATTGTTGCTCAGTATGGCGTCGGCTGGGACGTGAGTTAGCAGTGAAGATTGAAAATGGCGATGGGTGGAGATATGTAGAGCGAGATACCCTTTGTTTTGATGTCTTGCTTGGAGACGACCTTGCAGGCTAGCGCCAGAGTGACCTTTGCGGTGGGGTCTAGTCTGAAGTGGTCCATGAAGGTCGATAGGTCGAAATCTTTGAAGAGGTCGCCATCCGAGTTGGTGTCGAGAGCATCTGCAATCTTTGCGGCTTGCGACGGCAGGCGCGTCAACTTCTGCATCTCGTTGGCCAGCAGCGGGTAGCTCCCGCTATCATTTGCTGAGCGCTGTGCATTTTGGTTTGATGAGAAGATCAGAGGAGCATTGCTCTGCAACAGCCTCCGGAAATACGTTGTCGACACGTCCATTCCGTGCGCATCCACCAACTGCAATCGAGTCAGTCGTTATGCACAAGACAAGCTCACTCGATATGGCGCATACCTTCTGAATCTTTTCGGCCTGTGTCTCCCACTTCTTATCGTCCTTCTTGAGTGTACTCAGCAGGATGTTCAGCTGAGTAACGACCAAGCTGGTCAATTGTCCAGAAGGCACGCCCGACGATTGAGCCGAAATTGGAGAGGCCGAGACGGACTGCGGCTGCTGGTTAGATCTCGCGAATCTCCTACCAGCGGATTGGGGAGCTGGCGGGATTGTTGCTGAAGTGGGTGTAGAGACAACCCCACTCGAGATGGACCGCTGCTGCTGCTGCTGCTGCTGCTGGGTGGGCGACAGTACAGAGGGCGTCGATGAAGTGGACGAGTCGCGACTAAGAATATGGCGCGTGGCAGGCGAGTTGACGGCAGACGAATGCTGGGTCGAGATGGGAGGAAGGCCGCGGCGTGCTGGCCTCGAGGCGCGTGAGGTCGACTGCTGGGCTTGCGAAGACTGGGTGTCGGCGAGATGTTGCGTGTGCTTGGACGAGGGGAAGCTCATTAGTGACGACTACCCGTCCATCAGTCTCTGCTGCTCGCTGTCAGAGGGAGGGTGATTGAAGATGGTTGATTGGGATGTCGAACTATGAACTATGTGTCGCCAGAGTCAAGCATGCTACATGCTTGGCGCCATCTCACGCACGCCAAGCCCGCTTCACTGGACCTCAAGTCCGCTGTACCACCCTGACCGACTGTTTCCTCTGCTCTTCACTTGCATCTTGCGGACTCAACAACACCTTGAATTCCTAAAGGCCTGGGGTCATCTCATTCAATAAGCCAATTCTGAAATTGTGTTACATCTTGAGGCTCAACATCAGACTCACGATCAGGTTGTTAGTCTTAGTGTTAGACATCGTCAATTTGATTGCACGACCGGAACCAAAGACAGAGGAAGGCACCCTGTGCCATCGACAAGACGTCATCAGAATGGGTATAAAAGAAAAGGCAACAAGTGTAGCGCTCGGTCACAAACGAAACATCATCAAGCAGCAACCAAGTAGTTGCTGGGAACAAGTCCTCTTCGGCCATCTTTGCCGGCCACCTCGGCCTCCCACCATCCATCATCTTGCAATCTCAGAACGGCCAAGATGTCTCCCTTGGCGAATGTCAACTCTTCAGGGATAGCTGCCTGGTACATGTACATTGCACGAGCTATCATCATGTGTTAGCTACAGGTCAAGAGTCGTTGGTCACGGATGGATGCAAACTTACAGAACTGGAGAATCGGTCTTCCATCTTTGGTAAATTGTCTCTGTCCAGCAGAGCTCTGGCTGCGTACACGAGTACTCAGTTGCTGCTGCTGTTGTGGCGGTGCTTGTTGCTGTTGCTGCTGAGGGGCTCCTCCACGAGGCGAAGATGCCGCTGCCCAACCACCCTCTGCTCCATAGTATGTGCTGGTCGGTCTCAGAGGTCCGCCAGGTGCTCCTCGAGAGGATGGAGGATATCCCTGGTCACCTGCTGGGGCCAACTGCATTGCCATGGCTGCAGGATCGCCACGGCTACTAGTGGGTCTGCTACCCTGTCCCGCCGAGCCACGGAACTGAGGGTTGGGACTAGCAGATCGCGGCATGCCCGATACTGGAGAGTTGCCATGAGACGCGTAAGCTGGGTTGTAGCCAGGACCTTGCTGCTTTATCGGGCTTGATGATTGTGCACGTGGTCTTCCTGCTGACATACTGCCAGGAGGTGCTCCGCCATATGGGTTTGGCGATGTTGATCGGTAGCCTTGTCCTTGAGGAATTGGCTGAGACCTGCGATCATAGCCCGTACTGGGACGAGGACTTGTAGCACGTGGAGGTGCAGGTGAACTTGTGCGCAGAGGTGCTGGTGAGGCCGAGCGCATCATCTCACCCGAACCTCTGGGGTCTCCACCTCTGCTAGCCGGACGGGAGCCCATCTGTGAAGGTGTGTTGCGTGGTGGAGCGTTGAACATATCTCTTTTTTGAGTCATGTAGCTGGCTGTCGTCTGCTGCATCTGCTTGCTAGTGAATGCAGGCTGTGGTGCACCTAGTCGCCTCATTGGTTGATCATAAGAGGGTGGTGGAGTGCCGCGTTGACCGGCGCGAGCATCAGAGTTGGCGATCAGAGGCGATGGAGATGCTCTGCCAGCACCAGGAACAGGAGTGGGGATGCCAGCATAGCGGTCTGCCGAAACGCGAGTTGAGGCTTGCTTTCTGACACCCTTCAGCTCGGCGAGAGCTTGAGCAATAGGATCAAGCTCTCCACTAGGCTCTTCTGCAGCGACCGATTTCTTCCTAGCATCGGGTGTTGCAACGTCAAAGACATTGTTGCCGATGTTCAGTTGGAAGTTGGCACGAGGATCAACGGGCTCTGGATCAGGACTAGGCATGGGATCATTGCCAAAGCCAACATTCTTGGCCTCACGTCCGAAGGGACGGGCTGGAGAAGATGCAGTCTGTGGTCTGGCAGCGGGTGCCCAGGTGTTACGCTGAGCCGGACCGGCCGAGATTGAAGCAGGAGCCACGTTTTCGTGCTTGCTCTTACGACGTCCGAAGGGACTGTGGTTTTGAAAGAAGCCACTTCGTCTCTTTTGTAGCGTCTTGTCATCCTGTTGACTGCTAGTGGAGACTGTGGACCCGTTGAGTTGCTTCATGGGAGAAGTCGGAGGTTCCACGCTTGAGAAGGAGTTTGCATTGGAGATCTCACTGTGCGAATCATCCTCTGGGCGCGTGGGACTAGGGATGGAGCTGCGATCAGATGGAGGGCCAAGTCTGCAGAATTGAGTCATGCCATCCATAGGGTATTCGTTGTGAGGCACCTTGGGGAACTCTTGGTAGGCATTAGTTGGCACAGCTTGCTGACTAGAGCGGCGTGGTGGCGGGGCACCAGCAGTAGACTGCTGAGATCTTTGGGATAGCTGAGATCTTTCCGAGTTTACTGACGAACCGAGAGCCAATTCCTGGGCCAGGGTAGATGCAGGATCGTGGTGAGATGAGTAGGTTGAGGGCTGTGGCGAAGATGAGCGGAATGCAGGATTCATGGTTCTTTGGAATTGGGCGACCGAGTAATTGGCGTCGTCCGAGACATCAGAAGCATTGTCGTTGATATCACCACGGCAGAAGTTGATGTACTTGGGCGGATCAGGGATCTCCTGGCCTGTACCGCTATCCTTGATGAAAGCAGTAATGTCCTTCTCAACATCGCAGTCCTCGAGAGACAGGCGAATCTTCTCGCAGGAGGCGTCATCGCTGACACAGACAGTGGACGAGATGTTAGCGAAGCTCCATAGACTACTTTTTGTGAAGTCAAGGCGTTCTTCCTCGAGGTCCTGAAACTTGTCGCAGGCGGCCTTCCATTCGCGGTTCCAGCGGGCAGTTGTCTCTTCGAGGACCTTGACAGCTTGCTCGTATTCGCTGCTGGTTGCCGACATCTGGATCTGCGTCTTCTCGAGCTTGGCCTTGTTCTTGCGCTCTTCCTGACCCATGACCATGTGGCCTTGGGCGAGATAGCCCTTGATCTTGAGACAGTCTTGCTCGTAGCGATCGCGAGCCTTGTTGACCGTGTGTGTTTGTTGTGTCTTCGTTTTTAGGAGCTTTTCAATGCCGTTCTGGATGATCTTGCGACGCTCCTTGATGCCGCCGGAGAAAGTCGAGAGTGGTTCTTCAAGCTCGCCCTTCATCTGCTGCGCGATGTGTTGGTGTGACTTGCCCATGGCCTCTAGCTCTCCACGAAGGACATCCATGGACATGCGCAAGGTGCCGGCCTCGGAGGAGCCCAGTGGTTTCCGGGCGAGGTTGAGGATCTTGCGGGAGTATTCTTCTTCGATGGCGGCCCGTTGGGTGTAGAAAGACTTGAGTTCGTCGCTGGTGATTTTGGCATTGTGCATGCGTTCGAGCAATGGGTCGACGCCCGCATCTTCCTTGCCCCAGAAGTTGTTTGCGACTGGATTTCTCGTTAGTCTTGTGCTGCGACCATTTTTGATCATGTTTACTTACATGAGAGCGACACGCTAGGTGCCATCTCTGAAGCTGGTGTCGCCGGCATGGCGACTGTGTGTGATGGTCGATAGAATCAACGATTGCGCTGAGTGACGTGCAGAAGCAGTCCTGTATCTGATGTTCTGGCTACAAGTCTGTATGGCAGCGAAGTATGGATGGAGCCCAGGTCGGAGAAACGTGGGTGCATTTGGCTAGTTGCGATTGTTGTCATCCAACACCTGCACGCCGTCGACACAGCAACCAAATCGTCATTTTCTTAGCGAACGCTGCTTTGCCTTGCGCCGAACTCTGTCGTTCAATCCAGCATCATGCCCGTTTTCCTTTCAACTGTCCCTCTCGAAGCGATCGATTACGGTCAAGAGTAATCTCGTATCAGGTCCGAACCACGACCCGGTGATGCTTTTGTCCACGGTGTTTCTGGACCAATTTCAGTCGCATTGCGTCTCCACTCTTACCGGCATCTGGTAGAGGGCGTTCTCTATCAAATCTGGGGCACAGTTGGCCTGTGCATGCCGATCTGCCGGCAGTCCCTTAGCATCTTATTCTTGACCACCTTCCAACTTCCCACTCTTGACCTTGGACGCCTGTCATGCCGACACTGTTCCTTCTTGATGATCAGCGGAGTCATCTGCTACACTCGGCAGCCCTCGTCTGCCAGAAAAGTATGTCTGGTACATGACTTTGTCTTCCTCAAAACCTTTGCTAGTCCGTGATCCACCAGCCAGAAGCTATATAAGCTTTGCTCTTACTCTACACCTTGAGCAAGAATGCTCTGCTATCCCGGACGTGTTCTTGGCTTGTGCGAGATTCAACATCTCCTGTCATGGCCGTGTCTGAACTCTTCCTCGACACATTGTTCACCGAGGCCTTGTAGCAATCTACCAAGCACCTTAATACCATCTCGTGATACCTTGAAACCTAGTCCAGTCTATGGGTCATCGTCACTCTCGACCGAAAGTTCCTCACAAGGATGTCCCTACTGCTGTTACAGTCAGGTCTGATACTAGACGCATACACATCGGCCGCACACAAAGGGACACCTCGATCCAACCTCACCGAAGGAGCACCCGTGAACCGAGATTGCTCTCCGAATTGCCGTCTGAGTATGCGCGATGTGCGGACGTCGGTAGAGATGCATCGCCGATCGAACCACAGACCAAATCAGAACTGGTCCCTCCACCCGTAGACCCTCCGCAGTACAAACTAGACTCGCTTGGTCCCCTCGAGTCATTCAATGGATCCATAAGGGATAGTGGTTCATCGGAAAGAGGCGAAGAGACTCTGACGACTCCGCAAGTCCAGATCCAGGGCCCGCCATCTGCTCGACGTCCCGGTATTGCGAACTTCGTCGAACAATCACATGCACTCATTACACCAAGAGAAACAATCGAGGACGATCCGACAACGCCTCAGCTACAGTCACAGGATGCGTCATCTGCTCAAGGTCCCGAGATTGCGGACTTCTTCAAACAATTCCACGCACCCCTTACTCCAAGCCATGTACTCGTGAGCAGCGCCGGAAGTAGTACTGCAGCGAGAAGCAATGACGCTCCACCAGTGCCGACATTGAGGTAAAAATACCCTGTGGGTGGCATACATCGAGACTGATCTTTCAGTAGCACAAAAATAACAGTCAGACCAATTGTCCTATTCAGAGGTGGAGTCGTCGATAACATAGCATCTTCCGCTGATGTTACACACGATCGTCCAAGGATGACGGCAAAGTTGGCGATAGCAGACCGATCCGACTAACAAGAATTTCAAGGGCAAGATCACAGCGACACGGCTCCTAAGATTCAATTCACTTTTGCCTTGACTGATCACGATTCTGGAAATCCGACTGGCAGGCTATTTCCTCTGTCTAGTCAGCCCTTGCACGAAACCACGGCAGGGTCCCTTGGGGAGGATCTGGTGGCTTTGCATACCCCCAAAGACCTGCATCCAGTAAAAGGAGATGGCCTCGTCACACAAGCAGCACTCGACTATGCTATGGCCGTTTCGTTACAACAAGAAGAAGATTGTAGATATGCCGCAGAGCTGCAAGTGCCATCCAGAGACTGTACGGTATGCTGTGAATCCCTACACCCGCTGGAATTTCCAGCCATGCCTCCCTCGAGCGATTGCGCGCATGCTGCAAATGTCTGCTTTTCCTGTCTACAAAAGTGGGTCGCGACAAAGGTAGATACAAACGCACAAGCAGTGATCGATTGTCCACGGTGTACCACCCTTCTAAGCCATGAAGATGTCCGCCGCGCCTGCAACTTTGAGACCTTTGCTAAGTATGATCGATTTGCCGCACTAACTGTTGTCAATGGCTTGCAGAACTTCCACTGGTGTTTACGGCCTGGCTGCACTGCGGGTCAGGAACACATTGGCGGTCATCTAGGTTATATGCAATGCTACGCATGCGACTTCGAGCAGTGTCTGAAGCACAAGACGGAATGGCACCGAGGTCAAAGCTGCCGGCAATATGATGCACGTATCGAGACACAGGCCGATAAGCAACTTCGCGAGCAAGAGGAACGGGCAACCGCAAAGTTTATGGACGAGCAGCAGATCAGAATTAGACTGAGAGAATGCCCGGACTCCAGGTGTAGGAACAGGATCCCAGAAGGTGAAGAGATCCCTGGAAAGTGCCCAAAGCGTGGATGCAAAGCCTCGCTTGAGCGTGAGCCAGTCTGGAAGAAATGTCCAGCTTGCCAGACCTTGATTGAGAAGACTTATGGATGCGATCAGATGAAGTGCACAGTAAGCACCACGCTCAATCTTCTAATAGCAGCTAATGGCGAATGCGCGCAGATGACGAGGTGTAAACAGAAATTCTGCTGGCAGTGCCTGGCAACATGGGAAGACATGCTGAGGTATAAAGAGAAAGCGTAAGTCCACCAGCTGCTACGACGAGTTGGGAGATATACTGACTATGCTCACCTTAGACATGGTATTGGCTGCAAATACAGAACGGGTACAACATATCCCTACAGCTACCGCTAAGCCTTGAATCACTCCAGCTCTACAAGTCTTCGACGTTGGAACTTCTGTCTTTGACATGGCTATTCTGTTTTGAGGGCTTGGTCATTGGCAATCTATATCCAAAATAGTTTTTGTGTATCACAAATTCAAGAAACTTCTTAAATCGACCATTCGGCGATGGAACAGCTCTCGTGACCACATGGTTGCATTTGATATACGATAGCCGGAGGGCAAGTTTAGGCGAGGCGATGGAGCTGCCCCAGACTTTGGCCCCCTCGGCCACGCATGCATCATCAAGACACAGTCAATACCTAGGCAGACACTTTCGCAGCCAGCGATACTGCACAAGGTGACGAACAGATGTCTTCATGACCATCACTGCCTCACAGTCTCAAACATGCTTCTGAACCCATTCAGAGTCCTCGGCGACGTCAGCCATACCGTCAGCAAGTGCATCCTGATATGGTCTATCCACACGAATAAGAGTGCTGAGGGTAAGTCCCGTCTTCTCACCCTTGCTAGAGAGTGCCTCTGATTGTTATTGTCCAGGCGTGTCTCTCATCACGCAAGCGCTATATTGTGTCGTCTTCATTGTTCGATACTTGGACCTCTTCAGCAATCTACACGACTTCCTCGGCTTCTGGAACTTCAGTCTCAAGGTCTTCTATATCTCCTCGTCGCTGTACATCGTCTTTCTTATGACAAGAGTCTATGCCCGAACAAGAGAACGCGAGAAGGCCTGGAAGCTTGGGATTTGGAGCGTGCTAGGATCCGTCGTAGGCGCACCCATCGTGGCTGCCATCTTTGTGGGCAAGGACGCTTTCAGATGGAGAAACCTGTTTGACGTTAGTTCCGCTAAATATCATGTATCATCGAGGCAATGTTAACAGGCAACAGATCCCTTACACCTTTACGCTCATCCTCGAATCGCTGTGCATTCTGCCGCAATTGCTTCTTCTACGCCAAACCTCAGTCCCCACCGTTATCGACAGTTTCTATCTCGTTACCCTCGGCTCCTACCGTGCCTTTTATATCCTCAATTGGATTCTTCGCAGCTTCACCGAAGAACGACACCAGAATATTTTCCCCATCAGCTTCACGTTTGGTGTGATACAGACTCTGTTCTACTTCGACTTTGCTTGGGTATACTGGACGAGACAGCGCGTCAAGCTGCGATACGGTGGGGTGGTGGATGGCGAGGATATCAGCAGAGGCTGGCTGATCAGCAGGATCATTGGACACAAAGGCAACACCGAGCACGATGATGACGATGATGCTGGTCTGGCTGGTCAAGAAGAGGGTATCATCCGTCCCACTGGCAACAGTCGTAATTGGGGTCCGAGAGGCATCTCGGTATCTGCAGACGATGGGACACACGAAGCCGAACACACCCGTCTAGCTGATCCGGACGCTTTCGAGGACGACTACGACTACGGGGAGGATGCAGTCGTGGTGAGCCCTGCCGTGTCGGAAGTAGATCGAGCATCTCTCAAGGCCAGGGAAGACAACACGGCACAAGAAGCTGGTGTCAGCGATGGTGTCGAGTGGCGAGACGACCACCATAGCTAAGTACTGCAATGTAAAAGTGTAAGCTTATCACACGCAAACCAGATCTCAAGAGCCGTGTACACATAGTAGGATCTCAAAACTCGGGATTATCCATGATCAAAATGATATCAGCCACCAATTGAACTGGTCGCCAACTATACCAATCAACCAAGTGTCCCGGCAAGGCAGGAAGTCCTGATTGATTCGACAATCTAGGAGCCATCTCTGTGATATACATGCCGTACTTGTGTGATCGAAGAGCGTTGCAGCCTGCTTGCTACCTTTCCTACAGCCAATGTTGATTCATACCATCCGCTCTGGAACATCTTGACTTCAGCGTCAACATTGATTCCGTTCCTGACCTTCGACGTAGTGACTTCCTCCAATCAAGCTTCTTGAGTCGCTCTTTTCTATCTCGTTTGTCACCATTCAATCTTCTGTCACGCTCCCGCCTCCCACCCAACAAACGAGTCTCTCCATGACTCTCAGTACAATCTTCACCTACTCCCCTCACAATACTATCTATTTCACACCACTATCCGACTCACTGAGCCTCCTCACGCGCCACTACATACTCTTCAGTCCGATCCCGTCTCAATCTTCACATCCTCCCTCCGACATGCACTAAACCGCATATCATTGCCATTACACGATTTCTCATCTACCGTCTGCCATCTCAAATTTCACACATATACACACCCACGATCTCGCACACCTGTACAGACATTCACGATCTCTCACGCCGTCGACTTCATACCATCTCGCACTTCCGATCTCAAATTTCGTACCTCATATCCACGTCTGCCATCACCATACCATTTTGAAAGATACAAGTGATGGCAAAGGGAAAGAGAAAGTCTGAGGCGGAAGAAGACGAGAAGGATGAGAAGAAGAACAGCAAGAAGGCTCGCTTAAGTTACGACTTCTTCCACGACAAGCCTGAGTAAGTCTGGAGTTCAGCATCGAGTTAATCTTGCTAACCGGAACCAGGTCAGCCAAGAGAGATGCTCCGACAGTACTTGTCTGTAGGGGCGAAAAGTGCCACGTGTTCCCGCAGATCTTGGAGATCAGCTCAAAAACATTCTCACAACGCTGGGAACATATCGTGCAGAACAACCGTACCTACGCAGTGCTGGATTCTCTAGCCATTCGGGGTGTCCAGGTCTACGCTAACTGGGCGATGGACCACGAGAAGCCGGCCCTGGTTGCAATTAATGACGATGGAGGCGACATCCTGGATGATCTGATCACATGCTACCTTACAGCTCGCGCACTACGGGCATACTTACTCTGCGATCTGCTCCTCTACGAAGCCTGCAAGGTCGGCAGTACTGCCGGCATCAATCTCGTTGTCCGCAGAACGCACATCACAAAAGTCTACGAGGAGACAAAAAGATCGAGTGATGCTCTACGCAACTTCCTTGCTGCTGTGGTAGCCTATCAACGCCGCAATAGCCTGGCCAATCCAATATCCGGCAAAGACGAACGTATCGACAAACAAAGGTCAAGGTTCGAAGCTCTGCCACAAGACTTTCAGTTCGACCTCATGGACGAGCTGTCCAAGAACAACGCAGCTGAAAACCCCTGCCAGAGACCAAAGAGATTTTTGAAAGTCGTGATCTATCACATGGAGAAGAAAGAAGAGAAGAGAGCGGCTGCAGTCCGAGCTCGATTGGAGGCAAGAGGGAGCGAGGGCTCACCTTTGTTCGTGGATGGAGAGGATGACTGAACTGATACTCACACGAGATTAACAGTCAGCTTACACAACATCATGGACAGGTATTCGGTCTCAGACAGACGAGATGCGGTCCCGAACACACGAATATGCGGATGATTTCACGACTTTACGACCTTATGATATTCTTTTATCTAGTAGCGGATACGGACGCCTGCCGACGGGACATTAATTTTTGATCAGACAGGAGAAGAAAAGATCAGAACGATGGTCATGAACATGCATATGCAAATAGTCTTGAGCCAACCAGTTATACCACTTTGCTCTCCACCTTTATGATACACGTCTACTTTCCAATCATCAAATGTGATGTGCAACTAGTTTTGGAAGCCGTAACATGTTTACTTCGTACGTTTAAAATCGCTGTGCGTACACCTTGTAGAACATATAGCGGGTAGGGAGACAGGAGCATATACTGATAGACTCTCGATATCAGACAGACTAAATGTGGCATCGGACAAACTGATCTGTCAACGATATCATGGATGTACCATCTCATGTTTTGCTTTCCGTTACTCGACGATGATCAGACTGTCGAGGATAGAACATTGACTTCAAAAAACGCAGGACAAGAGAAGAATGTGATGATGACTTTTGATTTTGAAATATAGACAGGCCAGCTGTGCTGATTGGATGTCCAAGTATCATTCTACCTGATCTTGCGAGGCGATGCGTGTGCTCCGAGAACACGGCACATGTGTTGTGACCTGATGGCAATCTGCATGTGCCATGAACTCGTTGAAGGATATTCCAAAAAGAGGAAAAGAGGATGGTCTGTTGCTCGTGAGTGTATGTGGCATTTCCTGAATTATGATCACTACCCATCCTCACGTCAAGATAAGCGATCAGCAGGTGTGCTCTCCTCATCGTTCAAGATTTGCAGGGAGGAAGAATTGGTCTGCGTAGTATCCGAGTTCAGGCACGTGCAGCTCCTGGTGTGCGAGGCAAGTGTTGAAGAAGGAGCATCTGCGCCGTGTTCGTGGCAGAGGCCGAGGATCAGTACCAAGCTCTGTGTCTCCCAACAAAATGTGCAGAGCTTCATTGGCCGCGTCCAATATTTAGTCTCTGGCGATCAGACGATTGTCGTGCGATGCTATCTCGTAGTCCATGGACTCCGGAGTACTCGGAGACTTCGCCTGAACTCTATTTCGAGGTAGTTCTAGGATGTCGTATTGCGTGTCTTGAGGATTGCGAATTGTTCAAATGGGCGAGGCCAAGACCTTCTGTTGCGATTCTTCTCTGGCACCCAAAAAGCGTCGTCGGACGAAGTCGACATAGCCGACGCGGCGACCCCTAGCGACGCTGAGAGCATCCTGCAAGAGACCAAAGGCAAGACCAAACTTCAAACCAATAGTGGCAGTCCTCGCGGCAGTCTGGATAGGGAAACGGTTCCAGGCGCTGAAGCCGCCAGCAGTGCCCATAGCAGCAATGACGGAGCTCATGAAATCTCTCTGTACCCAAACACCGCGTTCGTTGTGCAAGTGCTCCAGCCCAAGAGCTTGTTCGGCTGGAGTCTCGTAGATGTGATGGCCTGGCAGTCTCTTTTGTCTCTCTTCTCTTCTTCTTTCCTTGAAGCCAACCAAGTTTCTCAAGACAGCACCTCTGAATCTGTCAACGGCCTCCTCAAAGACGAAAAAGATGGCGGTCCAGAACGACAGACGAGCACCCATGCGGAAACCCTCCTTGATACCACCAAGCATGATGTTGTAATTCTTTGACTTGTGGTAGAGGTACCAGCCTACTTGTGAGGTGGGCAAACGATGAGCGTTTTCGGCGCGAAAGCGGAGACCAGATAGTTGGCCGCCATGAGTGAGACCCAGACCAAAGCCGGCGAAGGATGCGAGGAGTGTGGTGAGCGGAAGGCGGTAGTTGAAGGCTATGCTTAGACGATCATTGGGCGGTAGGCGAGTTGAGGCTGGGGCTGCTGCTGTCGTGGGCTCGTCGATGATGGTGGGAGTCGGGACGGCCGTGTTGAGAGCAGCCTCCTTTTCCGCCGACATGATTGCTGACATGTGCTATAAGCTATGTGCAAGAAGAAGAGCAAGCAGCTCTCGGAGGTGGATTGGAGACTCGCCTAAACCTGCCCATCCTGTCCAAACGCGAGCTCTCCAATGCGCCTTCCTCTTGTTGCTCTTTCACTCCTTCCTGCTTTCATTCAACACACTCGGACACGTCGCCACTCGTTCGGTCTTGCCGGAAGACCCTGCTCCTAATAGCCAAATCTACTTGTCATAACTTGCACGATCCCAATCATGCCTGTCTACGATCCCACGCCCGATGTCTGGACCATCAAGTTCAAGAATGCCCGCACAACCGTCGTCCTCTACGTCTACCAACTCCAAACACTCGCAAGCATCAAACTCGAACTCCTACACGCTCTCAAAACCGGAAACCCCTCTGGCCAACTGAACGGCGCAACTCTGCCCCACTCGGCGGACGACATCGAACTCGCCAAACCGCGCGACCTCTCAAATCCTGGCACTTCAGGTTGGCAGAGCATTGAACCCCATGCTCAGATTGACGACTTTGATGCCGATCTATTCGGAGGTGACAGTGTCCCAGCAAGAGCTAAAGGAAAGGGGAAAGCAAAGGCAAATGGTGCAGGCCACAAGGACAGCCCCTTGGGCGCTGGCTTGAAGGACAATGCTATCGTGGCTTTCCGCTTTAAGGGGCAGAGGACCGTCTCTAGACCTGTAAGCGATGATATCGACGAAGGCTTGGGTCTGGAAGACGATGCTGCGCCTGATGCCGATGGCTGGAACGTCGAGTTGCCCAAGTTCGAGGACGTCTACGGCCTGAACGACTTAGTGCCCGATGACCAACTTCTCACTCCCAAGGCTGACAAGTTCACTTGGGCTGCTTGAAGTCTTGGTGTTTGGTCCTACATCACAAATCAATACCTCGTCAAGCTCGCCTCCCACAGAGCTCCCCAATCGCTATCCGGCAGAGCTGCTTAGCTTGATCGGCACTACCTCAGCCGAGAGGAACATCTATCCTCAGCGTGACAGCTGCTCGACACCAGCCATTGCCTCTAGAATAGATCGTCGTCATCACAGCATAGCTGTCGCGGTCATGAGATCGCAGGCAGATCATTGTGACCGACTGGCGTCAATAAAGCTCACTACACTGTGTATAGTCGATGTCACACTGCGAATCATTGTTACAATCGTTTGGTAACAACTGAACGGATGAATTCAGCTAGATAACGAGACAACGAATTACCAAAATTCCACCCTTCCATATTCGAGCGGTCGCCGAATCATATTCTCTTCATCCTACAGAGCAGACCATTGAAAATCTCTTGTCCCCTGTCTATGGAGCGTTTTACGTCAATTCCCTTGCATGTCGTTATCTGCAATACTAGAGCGACATTGAAGTTCAATGTTGCCGTCTTGAACCGTAGACAACATACCCCCACTCCCATGACGTACATAGCAATCTATAGACTCTCGTATCTTCGGCTACCATCACAACGACTTTACAACACCGTCAAAGTCAGATCATGTTCACAAGCGCAAGCAGCAGAGTTACACAAGTCTTGAACCACTTTACCAACCTATCAAGAACTTTCACGTCATCACAATCCACCATGGCAAAGCTAAGCATCAACTCCACCGTTCGCATGAACTCAGGCTACGAGATTCCGCTGCTGGGTTTCGGAGTCTACCAAACACCCATGGACGTTGCTGAATCAGTCACTGCTCACGCTGTCAAAAGCGGCTATCGCCATGCCGACTCAGCAGCTGCATACCGCAACGAGGCACCCACAGCGGCTGGTCTGCTCAGCACTGATCTGCCTCGCTCCGAGCTATTCTTTACCTCCAAAGTACCTCCCAAAGCCATCAACTACGAAGCTGCGAAAGCTGTAGTCGATGAATCGCTGAAATTTACGGGTCTGGAGTACATCGATCTGTACCTTTTGCATGCACCTTACGGTGGTAAGGAGAATAGATTGGGTGCTTGGAAAGCTTTGGTTGAAGCTGTGGAGGAGGGGAAGGTGAGAAGTATCGGTGTGAGCAATTATGGCGTGCACCATCTTGAGGAACTTGAGGAGTGGATCAAATCAGAGGAAGAGAAGAAGGGTAAAGGTAAGGGTGGTGTGTTGAGTGTCAACCAGGTGGAATTGCATCCTTGGTTGGCTAGAGATGATATTGTGGAGTGGTGTGAAAAGAGAGGTGTTGTTTTAGAGGTATGCTTCTTCACCATCGCAGGTTTGGCGACATGGCTGACTGATATTCCCAGGCATACTGTCCTCTAGTCCGCGCAACAAAGATTGATGATCCACTTCTTACACCTCTGGCAAAGAAACACAACAAGACGACATCCCAAATCCTCCTCCGCTGGGGTCTGCAAAAGGTATGGATCTCCCAAAACTGTTATTTGCATACGGCAGTCTGGCTAATGAGACATTGACAGAACTTTGTTATACTGCCGAAATCGGTTACACCTGCTCGTATCGAAGAGAACAAAGCTTTGTATGACTTCGAACTTGACGAAGAGGATATGAAGTCGTTGAACACCGGAAAGTATGAGCCTTGCGCGTGGGATCCTACTGTCAGTAGAGATTAGCCCGGATAATCGTCTTTCCAAATTCATGGATGTATGGGTATATGAGAGCCTTCGAGGGACTGCCTTAGGAACTATATGTTGAGCAACTTACATGCTTTCGACACGACCCTGTTCCAAAGTCTTCACGTTTGCAATGCCACGTCAGCAGTAACGGTATACCAGTGCTGGCAAGCAGGATGAAGCTTTATGAGGGACTGATATATGGCACTCGGAAGTCGACAAGCCGATTACCCGCAAACCTCATGCTTCAAATACCACTTTCTTGTTCTACACTCTGGCTGCTTTGAGATCGCATCGGGAATTAGTGCCAGTCCTACAACGAGCAAGGTGAATTCCGCAAGGGTCGGATTCAAGTATGCTCAGTGACCACCCATAAGCACGTCGCTAGATCTTGAAGATATGTTCGAGGTGAGACAAGATCAAATGAGTTCTTCCGGCACTCTTTCACCCCTATCGGCAGTCTCAAGCCTCGAACTCCACCTTCAGCTGCCAAACACCAGTTATCATCTCGTTCTTTTCCTTCCAGCTGATCCAGAGACATTCCAGAAGGCCACCGAGTGCCTGGCAGCTGGAAAAGGGTGAAATGAACATGTCTCAAAGACAATGAAAGGAAGTCAGGGTCCAGTCCAGATTCCGGGAATTCCGACGAGGGTGCAACGTCGCTCTTCGCAACATCTCGCTGCTTATCTTCCTTCCCTCATCATCTGTCCCCGTCACTGACAATAAACAATCCTTTTCCAACGTGTCTCAGTTTGGATCGTCTGCTTCTGGTATGGCAGCCAGGGCAATATGTACAGATCGAGAACGAATGACCAGTCGAGCATCGACGCCATGAGAGAGCAGTTGGAAACGGCGATAACGGTTGTCTATCGATATTCTACCCACTGCTGCTGTTCAAGATCTGTATGGCGGTGCCAGCAAATGCTTGCAATCATCTTATTGAGGATATAACTTCTCGTATACTGACATTCTCGTTGCTATGAGGTTTGCGAGGGTCTCACTTGAGCTATACCATTCATCGGATGGAGGTTGAGTCGGTCGCAGCTGCCTGATATCCTTCTCAGTCAAACCGTCGTCTCGAAGCCCCACATCCTGCTTAAGTCTTCGATGACGAGCCGGACATGTTGCGGTCCAACAATAGCATCGTCATACACTCGAGGAATGTGATTGCTTTATTACAACATTGAAGATTGCATATTTGGCAGACTAAACATGACTTATCTGTGCCCTCGGTTTATAGAATCTCGCCTTATTGCGGTTCGCTCTCACTATCTAGCGACGGATAGAAAAAGGCTTGTCAACCGTCGTGGAGACTCTGACCGAACGCCACCATAGGCCCAAGGCGAACGTACATCACACCTCTGCCTAGAGACTTCAGCTACCTGCTCCGGCTCATCTGAAACAATTGATGTAAAATCGTAGCGCCCAGACGGTGAGGTGGGGACAATAGAAGAAGACCGTTGACATCTTCGTTAATCTGCTTTCATACTTGTACTGCTGATCTCTCTCCACTTGGTGAGTTTCTGGTCTTTTTCGATTTCAACTCTTGATCAACTTTGTTCGGAGCACAGCGATACGAAGTGTTACCATAGCGAATCAAGCCGTACAATACACACAATCTCTCAGCTTGGACTTTGATATTCGACACTTGTTACCACGTTTGACACATTGCTCAAATTCACTCTCAAGAGCCAGTAAACCTCTGGCCTCCAGATCCATCGTTGGGTTCACTCACAAACCTAATCACCCCAAGGGGACTACGACCTAAGGTCAACCATCACAATGCCAGCACTAAACTCAACGACGCTATCTCGCAGAAATCTCATGCACGAGATGACCTCACAAGATAACAACGCCTGGTCAATACTTGCCATCACAGGAACATGGTGTTTTCTAGCAGTCATCATCGTACTACTAAGGGTCTACACACGGTTAACGACGATCAGATATCTGGGCTGGGATGATCTCTTCGCGGTATTAACAATGATCTTCGGTGTGACGATCTGGGGTTGCTTCATCGGAGAATCGCACTCAGCACTTGGAAAGCACTGGCAAGTTATCACTCCGGAGATGCTGGTTGCGTACAGCAAATGGCAATTTGCGCATGGAATGCTCATGGTGTGGGCGTTGCATGACATGAAGATTGCGTTTGCTATTTTCTTGCTCAGACTTAGTAATGGCAAGATGTTCAGAAGGTCACTTTTTGCGGTCATGTGTAAGTCTTGAGCTGGTCTGAGATATTCGGAGGTCCCGATTCGCTGACAGTAGCCAGGCTTCATGACTATCTATACGACAGCCTCTTGGTTCACCATTCTGTTTAGCTGTTTTCCCATCTCATCATCCTGGAAAGGCAGAAATGGAAAGTGCATCTCTGTAGCGAGCTTCCGGGGTCTCGGCATGACCTATAGCAGTAAGTGCTGTCCATTGAATCCAAACTCTCCAAACTAATTAGAAATAGTTCTCGGCATGCTTACGGACGCCTTCCTGGCTTTCATCCCAGTTCCGATCATATCGAGAATGCAGCTCAACATCCGCACCAAGATTTGCTTATATCTTGCTTTCGGCATGGGGCTTGCGACTGTAACTTGCGGTGCTATCAAGAGTTACCATCTCTGGCATTACTTTGATGATCGCGATCGTCTCTACAACAATAGCTACTTTGTCTGGGGAGCACTCGAGCTCTATGTCGGTACCATCGCTGCCTGTCTAGTCAGCTTGAAGCCTCTTATCTCATCCTTCCTTGAGAAGGCCAAGTCAACACTGGTCACTTCCGCAGCACTCGCAAAGTCATTGCACCACCACGGGTCCCCTAGGTCTCATTCTCCCCACCCGGCGTCCCCTAGATTCGAGGAGAAGACCGAACAGCAGTTCAACACATTCAACACCCAAAATTTCCCTCGCATTGAGATCTGCAGTGTCAGCAATTACGAGATGCCTGATATGCCAGTCGTGGTCGAGCAGCCAAAGATCTTCAGGGTGGAGATGGAAAGCAATGACGTTCCAACACCACTTTCCTCGTACCCGGGCTTCACCTCGCCTCGCAAGTCAAAGAGAAAGCATAGACCGGCGCCTCTAGACACAGAAGCTCTAAGCCGGAGAACATCGCTCGAACTACCTTGCCTGGGAGGAGTCCTTACTTCGCCTTCGCCAACATACCTACCATCAGCAGTCGACCTCAGCTTCCTGGATCTGGTCAAAGGAAGAGATCCTGAGACACTATCTCGAAACCCAAGCGTCATACAGCTGCCCAACAGCAGATTCTCAAACTCAACATCCGGCACTGACTCTCCCGCTACAATGACAACGACAAGCACATTGCGCAGCTCCCTCTCCGTTCCCAACATCTGCGGCCTCCTCACATCACCCTCACCAACATTCCTCAATTACGCCACTGGTAACGACTTCGATTTCTTCAGCCTCATCCGCTGCCGCGACCCCGAAACCCTCGCTGCCGCCAGCAAGGTCCCATCTTCACGCCGGGGCACTGTAATCTCCATCCCAGACTCGATCCCCGAAGACCACGGCGTCAGTTTCCCGACCTCTCGTCGTGCGACTCTAGCACACGCTCGCTATCACTCCGTTGAAATCAGCGAAGCCAGCACAGCATCAGTACAGACCGTCCAGCGCATCAACGCGGGCGAAGTACGCCGACGGCCCAGCATGGCACCCTCCGCCGCCTCCACAACCTCTGCTTTCCTGTGTCCACCCGTCCACGGCGAGGACTCTCAAGGCACATCAATGTACTTCCACGTCATGACCTCTGGGCAATTCAGAAGCACGGCCGAGACTGCAGCCAAAGCCTTGGAGGTCGAAGACGCGCCTCTGAGTCCCATGTCTTCTGGACCAGCGCCGAAGTTGGTGCTCAGGGAACAGCATGAGTATTTCGGCTTCAGTCCTGTTTTCGATGGCGGATTCGGAGATCTGACGGCGAAGGAGAGGATTGATTCTTCTCAAGCTGCTACACTGAAGAAGGATGAGTGAGCATAGTCCTCTGCTCTAGCAGTTACTCTTTCGTCTTTTGCATAGCCATGGCGTCTTTTTTTTTTTTGGTGCATCCATAGCATTGCACCTCATCTGCATCTAGCGGCATCGATGGCATGATGCTTTTCTCTTCTTTTTTGCATGTCCTAGGACCTTTTCGTAAATACCATAATGCCCATGGTTAGTTTAGACGATTCATAATTACACACTTCTTCACACAAACATAGATTCATGAGACCTACCCCGTGGAAGTGTCGCGCTGTATCTCCCTTGTAGCATAAATTTGGTCTTTCCATGGACAAAAGACGACCCTGCTCGCATAGTCAGGTGCGAGACGATCGTCAGGCTCCGATGAAGCTCTGTCCTGTAGATTTCCAAGATTAAGATTTGAGTAAGGCCATTGATGGCATTTCAACTGGATAAGACCGACAACCACGGGATGCTCTTTGTAGTTTGTCCAGCGGAAGACTTGCAACAGCTGAGAGACAAGGATTGGGAACTCTCACGAGTGAACATATACATGTGACTGCATCTGGCAAGCAGTGAGAGCTCTAGAAACTGGTTGCAGTGATATGAATAAGCATTGTCGTTGGTCAGATACCCTTGTCTTGCAACACAAGCATGTCAGATACAATTTGCTTCTGTACTGGAAGGACGGCCTGTAGAGCCTAGGCTTGATGTTTGATGTATTCTGGTCAACCGTGTGCCATATTCGAGATGCTACCCGGCTTCTAAAGATATAGCTTGCACTGGTGCGTTTGCAGAGTAACAAGCCCTAGCGGAACTGCATTGCCTGTATCACACAATCGATGGAAGAAGCAATTGGTGTCAGACGCACTGCATCTTGACCAGTCGATTTTTTCCACAGACTCGATATCACGTACCGTGTGGATGAAGATGGAGATACGAGATATGCGGCCACCAGGGTTGCAGCCTACAGATGGCGGGGGAGGCACGAGTGCTACCAGACATGCATCTGAAAAGCAATAACATGGGTCTGCGGATGTTTGCAGAATGCACGGCAGATTGGTACATGTACGAAAACAAAACAACGAAGTGAGAAATGGCAGATTCTGAGCAGAAAATCAAGATCTGCAAGGCCAAAATAGTGGACTCGAGATAGTGAGGAGGTACGGGAACGGAGGACGAGAATCGAATGATTACGATGAGTCGATGATGGAACAAGGCGATGTGCGTGGTGGCTGGTCGGTTAGGTAGATTGTTTGTAGGGTTTCCGGTGTGTTGGACTTGTTGGGAGAGATGGTTGAAGAAGTGTGTCGCATTGCCGCGAGCGAGTGGGAGTGGAGTGACGGTTCACATGGGTGATGGAGGGGTTGGACGAATACTACTGCAAGCCACGCCTAGTGGTGAAGCATTTGTTATCGAGGGCACCTCCTACATGGATGCGAATGATGTATCATCGAGCATTGGAATGAGTCGCAATCGCAGAAGCAGCAGAGAAACCATTCGTCGGGGAAGCGGTGGCTGTCAAGGTTCCTTTATGTGCCTGGTAGCTTGTAGGGAACGAGTGGGTAGGCTTGACGAGCCTCGGTGCGGGAAGTGAAATTTTGATCCGTGCATGACGACTCGGCCAATTGTGCTGTGCTCTATCACGACTTTTCCCAATCTCACTCACCGCCGCCTGTAGACCCGTCCTACTTTAACTGCACCTCTCCCCGCTCGCCCACCATGTCAGGAAAGCCCGTCTCCCACGATTCACACCCGCCTCACGGCCACCCCGAGAACCAGGGCCCCAGCGAGCAGAACGTCGACCGCGCATCCACTGCCTCGCACCCTCCCTCGACCAAGCCCGACCCTACCACTACCGCACCTCACCCCAAGCTGAACCCTCATGGCGCCAAAGGAGTCCAGTCCTCCTCCTCTTCCTCCGGTCCCGCCGAACTCGCCGATCTTAAACTAAGACTGAGAAATGCTCTGCGACAATACCCCGACTTCCCCTCCAAGGGCATTCTCTTCGAGGACATTATGCCCATCTTCTCCTCGCCAAAGCTCCACTCAGACCTCATCAAGGCTCTCGAGCTCGAGGTTCGCGCAAAGTTCGACAAAGTCCCCGACGTCATTGTTGGTCTCGAGTCGCGCGGTTTCCTGTTCGGTCCTTCGCTCGCTCTCCGCCTTGATGCTGGTTTCGTCCCCGTCAGAAAGCAGGGCAAGCTTCCCGGCAAGCTCGAGACCGAGGGTTACGAGAAGGAGTACGGCACCGATTTCTTCCAGATTCAAAGCGACGCCATCGCCAAGGGTCAGACTGTTCTTGTCGTCGACGACATCATGGCCACTGGTACGTCCTTCCAGATATTTCCTGCATGCTTTGTGCTCAGACTAACACACTCTTAGGTGGCTCCGCAGTCGCTGGTGGAAACCTCGTCAAGAAGATCGGTGGTGAGATCATGGGCTACCTCTTCCTTATGGAGCTCGAGTTCTTGCACGGAAGAGACAAGCTCGATGCCCCTGTCGTTACTCTGCTCAGCGGCCAGGACGCTGAGAGCCGCGAGAAGGAGATGCCCCTTGGACAGACCAAGGAGTCTGCCGAGGACGTCAAGAGCGTACAAGACGCCGGTGGTGCTGCCGCCAGCAAGCAGCCCTAGAGGAAGAGAGAAGGAGTCATAAAATGAATGTTCGTATTTTGTTCCATCTTCGCGTCTGGATTTTTAGGTAGGTAAAATGCTGCCGGACTGGCTAGGCCGCGCATTGTAAAGAGATTCTCGATACCCACATATGTTGGAGTCATATGATCAATTCACCTCGCACAAGCACGCTTTGTTCCTCCTTCTGAAATGCATCGGATATCGATTGCTGTTTAGTGACCTGCAACGATTAATATGATACCGCGAGCTTCTATCCCGAGATCGGGCAGATTGCCCCACCAAAGACCCCTCGTCAGCAGCGGAGCTCAGACCCAAAACCGTACATACAGACCGATGCCACGACTTCTTAACGCCATGCTCCTTCTACGTCGTCCTCTCTTGCAATCCTCCAAATCAGTTCCTCTTTCTCTTGCATCAAACTCTATACCAAAAGTCCTTCCTCTCAGACTTTTCCACACATCGACCATCAACATGTCGGACATGAAGAAGATCTTTACCTCCAACTCTATGGCTCGTAAGTTGACAATCTGCTTGTTGTTGAGACCAATTGACTAACCATCTCAACAGCTGTTGGCCCTTACGTATGTGCACTTCATCGATCTACTCTTTATTTTTTCTCAGTGTCTCTCTGCTCCTTGGACTGCACTTTACGTGTCTGCAACAAGGGCAGCTTCCGGCAAACCAAGAACAAGACCTGGAGATTCAATTCACGCTCAAGCGGACATGTTCAGAGCAGCCTGACTAACACCATCACAGAGCCAAGCAGTCCAGGTTGGCCAGCACATCTTCGTTTCTGGCCAGATTCCCGCCGACAAGAACGGCAACTTGGTCGAGGGCAGCATTGCCGACAAGACAAAGGCATCATGTGAAGGCATGAAGGCAATTCTCGAAGAGGCCGGCAGCAGCATTAGCAAGGTCATCAAGGTAAGCTTCTCTCCCCTCAGCCCGAGTACATCTTTTTGCCTACCCCTCTTCCATGCTGATGCGTGTCCTACAGACCACTGTCTTCCTCACCGACATGAAGGATTTTGCTGAGATGAATGGCATGTACGAGCAGTACTTCTCTCACAAGCCTGCTCGCAGTTGCGTTGCTGTGAAGGAGCTTCCCAAGGGCGTTCCTGTTGAGATTGAGGCTATTGCTCTGTCATAATCAGTGTGAAGGTGGTCATCGGCTGTGTATACCCGAATAGGAAGTCGAATACATCTTTCTCAACTCAATACCTTGATTTCTCGTCAACTTCATACCGCCGGCTTACATATTTTGGTTGAGCCTTCTGGTACCGTCTTGCTGGTACTCGTGTCACACAGCGCAGAATACAGTGAGAGGCTAAGGAATATATTGCATTCAACCTCTACCGCATTGCGTCCATTGCCCATTGTACACTTCCAATTCGACCATCAAGGTCTTCAAATCCTTCCCTTCTAGCTGGACCCTTCCGAGTTCGAGTGTGATCATCCGCTGCGAGATACTCTCGTCCAGAAACCTAAGTATCAAACTGCCACTTCTGCAAACCACCCTTGTGTCCCTCCTTGGGCGCCGAACTCCTCACTGCAGGCTTGAATACTGCAGTTTTCGAGTACTCCTGCGCCAGCTTTGCACACTCCTTCTTGTGAACTTTGTAGTGTGCTTTTGTGCACTCTCTGGAGCAGTAGTGAACAGATTTGCAGGTCGTGCAGGCCTTGAGGGGTTTGTTTTCTGGATCTTCTTCTGGCTTGTTGCATTGAGCGCAGGTTTTTACTGCGGGTGGTGCTTCTGACGTTGGATCGTGTTAGGGAATGTGCTGATGAGAAGGGTGTTCGCGTCACTGGTGAAGCGAGAAGGTTCGAAGTTCGTACCTGATGTGGATTGTGCGCTTGAGGTGCTGCTTGCCTCGGGCTGATCTTGGGGTTGTGATGCAGACATGTTGATTGTGTGTCTTTGCAGAGTTGTAATCGGTGATATAGCGATCCGATATGTTGTGCTATCTTGGATGGTTTCGGTAAGAAAATGTGAAACTGATATCGTTAGAGAACAGCGAGATGTTTGTGTAGAACGGCAAGTTTCGATCCTTTCTCATGCCGTTCGGAACACTTCACATTCGCTGTTGCTGAATGTACAGTGTGGAAGTGACTTGCGTTCAAGTATCTAGCCGATGTGTCTCGTTTACTCAACTTCTGAGTATCTACTGCTTCCTACGATGTGCTTTGAAGAAGTGTTCTCAAAGACATAAAGCCTTGATACTCGAGCATCGTTGTCAGTCGCGGACCGGCCCTTGCGGTCTTCTTCAAGCCATACCGCTCAAATCCAATCGTCACTGTGTTCACGTCTCATTTGCTACCTGGTAAACATCAGACTCGATATTCTTCTAGGGAAGGATGTCAATCGTAATAGTGATTGTGTATTGAGTTTCGGGTCGGCCTCAGTATTGATTACAGACGTTCGGCCTTGGCACTGAGACGCTAGCGTAAGCGTGGGGAAGTCTCTCGATTGGAGGTAATTGGCGCAGCCGATGACTCTCTTTCGTCTTTCTTTACACTCGAATACAGTACATATCGTGTAATCAAGCGACTGGTTGACAGTTGCATAAGCTTGACCATCATGGTAGATTCATCCACGATCGCGACATCCATCCACTCGACATATCTGACATGGTCCACAGGGCAGAATCGCAAATGCGATTATTCAGAGAGCCTTCGTCGAGTATCAAGAAGATGACAATCCCACAAAGGTAGCTTCCCGCTGTTATCAAGGCGCGTCCCTGGCCGATGGCTGACGCGATGCTGTCCAGTGCAACAAGGTCCGCTGCACCTACTGTGGTTCAGTCCGCGCTAAGAACACGACTCGTCAAGTTGAGCATCTGCAGGAGTGTCAAGCATACCTCAGCTCTCCCGACTACGTCGAGTCCCTGAACGACGTCGACAACTCCCAGCTGGACGAGGGCAATACCAGCCTCATGTCTGGGATCAACAACTCACCCCTACAGGCCACACCCAACTCGGCCCAGAGAAATCAGTTTTTGATGGGCAACAGGCCCAACCCAGGTCTCCAGGTCAACCGTCGCGGACCTAACAAGCGCACTCGGGATGGCCAGGTCAAGCCTGGCCAACGCGCCATGCCTCCTCCTATCGCTCCCAACCCACCCGCTCAGACCCCAAGTCTTGCTGCCTACCTCTTGACTCAGAACGCTGCTCCTTTCACAGCTGCAACCCAAACATCCTTCCTCTCGCATGCTGGTTGCGGCACCCTCAGTGCTGGCGCAATGGGCCAGTGGCTGGCACAAGACTCACACATCTCCCGCGGTTACATTGCCTTTGTCGGCCAGCTCATTGGCAAGATCCGCCTGCCCATCGTCGCGAACTCACAATCACACCCTCTTTATCGAGCTATGGACTTGCTAATCAGTGCCTTGAACAATGTTCGAAGAGAGATGAGCTTCTTCGAAATCACCGCTACCAAGTACAACCTACAGGTGCCAAAAGAGGAGCCTAACCCAATCACAAGAAGCTTCCTCGACTTGTTCGTGTCGGCAAGTTCGCCTGCTGCAAGTTTGCTTGAGGGGGCTGTCGTACTCTGGGCTATCGAGCATTGTTACCGTGCTTCTTGGTCATATGCTGCTAGCTTCTCAACAGGTCTCCACCAGCCCATCCTGCCATACTCTTCCAACGGTGACTCGCACAATGCTGCTCTTCATCAGTCACTGATTCCAAACTGGACATCAGCTGCATTTGCAAAGTTCGTGGACGCCTGTAAGGCTGTCGTTGATGAGCTCGCCAATGCCGAGACTTCGCCTAATGGTCGTGAGCAAATGTCCAGGTGTCTCAGTGCATTCAACCAAGTTCTCTGGCTTTGGGAACGCACCTGGCCATCAGTCGATGGTATGGGTGAGGAGAACGAGAGCGCAAGCGCAGAGCGTTTCAACAGCAATGGCATGAGACCTCGTAGCTCGACTGGCGGTCAGGCAGACGGTCTGCAGGACCAAGATCAGCACAATGGTGACAATGACGACGTGGTCGAGATTAGAAGGGAAAGTGCTGTCGGTGCTGCCTCGTATGTTAGTCCCTACGGCACGGACGGTCTCCGCGCAGTCGAGGCTGCTAATAATGCTTGAGCTGGCTGATACATGAGCATCAGTCGGTGTCTGTTTGGGGTTTCTGGATTTATTTTGGCGTTTTGGCTGTTGTGGTGTAATCACTATTTAGCATGGTGCTAGGGAGAATGAGATCGGGAAAAAAGATATCCTTTTTAGCAACAATGGTATTTCAGTCTGCCTTTGAAGAAATTCGTCTGTCCACGATCGATTGGAAACTTGCGTCCTTGATAGTGTCTCATAGCATGCCCGTTTATAGTGGTGTCCTTGATGCGCCTTGTATGCTTTCTCTTTCTCTTTCTCTTTCTCTCTGACCCAGAACGCCCACGCTATGCATAACCCAGATCATCTTGTTTCTGCTCTCCCTCGATGCCGAGTCGTTTACTTCTTCTTGCTGAAAGCCTTGTTCTTGGCCTTCTCGAGTCTGTCTTTCTTGCCACCCTTGAGCATCTCAAGATGGCCAGCCTTCTCGGCGAGAGAGCGTTCGGTCAAAGTGATCAGACCGGCGGTATGCTTCTGTTTGGGAGTCAGTTGATGTTTGACTCTGCGCATTGTCGCTAATGGTTTGCGCACCTTCTTCAGCTGTTCCTGCTTTAGCATAGCGGCCTTCTTGGGCTTGATGACTCTGTTGCCGGTCTGAGGACCGGTAGGCCTTGCGCCCCTACAGGAAAAACAGTCAGTCGCAAAGTCTTTGTGGCAGCAGGATGTTTTGAATGACGCACTTTTTGGGCTCGGTCTTGACCTTTTGCTTGACGGTACCTTGAGCCATGGCTTTGTTGTGAGAGGAGGAAGTTTTTCTTGGATAAAGTCGACTCGCCGCTTGTTCAAACTTCAAGTTTTCTCACACCCGCGTGTCTTTCCCCGCATCAGTTTCTCCGTCTGGGGAAGCAACCTGGTCTTGGCTCGTTTTGCATCATCTCCGCAGACCATCGGACTTTGCGAATTGCAATCGTACTGAGTATTCTCGTCGTCCTGCTACTCTGCACATCTGGGTCGTATGTAGTCGATGATCGGAGAGCCTATACGAACAGCTTCAAGCATGTTCATCGAGTCTCGGTAGGCTCTAGAACGACATACATCTGGTGTATGATCTTGTGGTGGTATCGGCGGTGTTCGTCGGCCTTTGATGTCAACCTCGCCTCATCTTTTACCCGGCCCTGCCACCTCCATTTTTTGCTCCACATCCGGCAAACCGCAGGTCCGCAGCCAAGATCTGGCTCGGTTCCCGAGTCTTGGTTCCTGTCTATCACCACTTGCATGTTGATCTCCTGCCTGAACCGTCCTATGTCAGTCTGTAGATCATGACCTTGCTCACTTTAACCAGAATACCCGGTACATCCATCGTCTAACCATGCCACTCGAGATTGATACGAGAGTATGGCATTGCCTGAATACTGTACATGAGGGGTTTGCAAATCATGTGTTGCTAGTATAAGTAGTTGGCGGCGACCACATGGCAGCTAAGTTGATCACTCCAGTATATCTTTATTGTATGACGGGGTGAACATGATACCGCTACGACCATTACTATCACTACTGTCCCTCGCCAGCACGGCGCTGGCAATCGGCCAGAATGCAACTATCGCCTTCAACGCCTCGGCTGGCTCGTATGAGTTGGCTTCGGGTGGCTCTTCGGTTCAGATCATGGCAGACACCAGGGATTGGCCTGCTGTGTTGAAGGCCGCGAACGATTTATCACAAGACTTTGGCAGAGTTACTGGTTCCAATGGATCCGTCATCCTTTCAAACACATCCGATACCTCTGGCGTAGCTGCCTACAATGCCGGCTCCTACTTCAGTGGCAACCCCAATAACGCCTCGATGATCTTCAACATCACCGGTTTGACCACATTCAGCACCACCGGTTCTGGAGCAAAAGGAGGAGTCATTATTGCAGGAACGATTGGAAACTCTTCCCTGATCGATGCATTGATCAAGAGCGGAAAGATTGATGTCTCTGCCATCAACGGAACTTGGGAAGCATTCACCTCCACCGTAGTCTCAAACCCTATGGATGGCGTAAACGAAGCCTTGGTTATTGCTGGCAGCGACAGAAGAGGAACAGTATACGGTCTCTACGACGTATCCGAGCAGATCGGTGTCTCACCATGGTACTTCTGGGCCGACTCTCCCCCTCAAAAGCACGATTGCATCTACGCCATGAACACAACCAAAGTCCAGCCTTCTCCGTCTGTCAAGTACAGAGGTTTCTTCCTCAACGACGAAGCACCCGCTTTGACTGGCTATGTCAACGAGAAGTTCGGTTTCAACCAGTACGGCTCAAACTACGGAGCTGACTTCTATCACACTGTATTTGAGCTTCTGCTTCGTCTGAGAGCAAACTACTTATGGCCTGCTCAGTGGAATTCCATGTTCAACGTCGACGATCCAAGAAGTCAGAACATGGCAGATGCTTACGGTATTGTTATGGGTACCTCACATACTGAGCCCATGATGAGATCTACCAAAGAGTGGAATGAGTTCGGAAATGGAACATGGAGCTGGGCAACGTGCGTCTAACTTCTCCTTGTCCTCCAGATTTGCGAAGTCATGCTAATACCCCTCCTTCTTAGTAACAATGCTTCTATCTACCCCTTCTTCGAGGAAGGTGCTGAGAGACTTCGTCCTTACGAGGGTGTCATCACCATGGGCATGCGCGGCTCAGGTGACACTGCTCTTTCGGCCGGTATTGAGACCCAACTTCTGGAGAACGTTGTCTCTTCCCAGCGCGATATTCTTGCTCAGGTCTTTGGCAATGCTAGTGTCATGGATCCTAATGCTGTGCCACAGCTGTGGTGTCTGGTATGCTTCCTCTCTGTCTACCGAGTATGCTGAAAAACTTGCTGATCATGTCGCCGTTTAGTACAAGGAAGTCCAGGGCTATTACGAGGCCGGCATGACCGTTCCCGAGGACATTACACTGCTATGGACCGACGATAACTGGGGAAATATTCGCAGGCTTCCTGTCGGTAACGAGACCTCAAGGAGTGGTGGTGCTGGTGTGTACTACCACTTCGATTACGTTGGTGACCCGAGAGACTACAAATGGATCAACACAGTCCTCAACCAGAAGACCTGGGAGCAGCTGCATCTCGCCTACGAGAGACAAGCTAGACAGATCTGGGTCGTCAACGTTGGAGACTTGAAGCCTCTCGAACTACCAATTTCTCACTTCTTCGACCTGGCATACGACATCAACCGTTGGGACAAAGACAGCACCACCGAGTGGCTCGAGCTATGGGCTTCTCGTGAGTTTGGTCCCGAGGTCGCTGCGAAGACAGGAGCTCTTATGAACACCTACTCCCACCTTGCTGGACGCAGGAAGTTTGAAGAGGTCGACCCGAACACTTACAGTCTGATCAACTACGATGAGGCTAACAAAGTCCTGGCTGAGTGGACTGCAATCCAGGAGACAGCTCAAAGCATTCTTGATGGACTGCCAACTGCCACACAACCCGCCTTCTTCGAGATGGTCTACCACCCCGTCACAGCTGCTCGTACTTACTACGATATCATGATCTCGGCTGCCAGAAACAACGTCTACGCTCAACAAGGACGTACCTCCACGAATGCCCTTGCACAACACGTACAGAACCAATTCTCGTATGATCACCAGCTCTCCAAATCTTACAATGGCTTGCTCGGCGGAAAGTGGAACCACATGATGGACCAAACTCATATCGGTTACACTTACTGGCAACAACCCATGAGACAAGCTCTGCCTCCTCTGCAATACGTTCAGATGGCCGAGCGAGCTTTGATCGGTGATCTAGGCATTGCAGTTGAGGGCTCCAATGCCACAGTCCCTGGTGATGACAGATTCCACTCGCTGTCATCCATGACTCTGTATCTCCCAACTCTCGACCCTTACGGTCCTGCTCGCTGGATCGATATCTTCCACACTGGTACCCAGCAGATCACCTGGAATGTTCAGTCCAGCGTGCCCTACCTCAACTTCACCCAGAAGACGGGCACTCTGTCTCCCAACGGCACCACAGACACTCGCATCTGGGTCTCCGTCGACTGGTCCAAGGTCACTCCTGGCGCAATCAACACGACTACCATCAACATCACCAGCTCCGCTGATTACGGCACTCAATACAGCGTTCCCAAGGTCGTGATCTCCTACAACAACACCGCTGTCCCATCGAACTTCACCAACGGCCACGTCGAGTCCGACCGCACTGTGTCCATCGAAGCAGAACACTACTCGTCCATCTCAGGCGGCAATTCCTCAGTCTCCTACCAAGTCATCCCCGGTCTATCGCGCACACTGTCCGGAGTAACCCTCTTCCCCGTCACCGCAGACTCGATGACCCCATCGACAGCCCCAGCCCTCGAATACAACTTCTACACCTTCACAAACCTCAGCTCCGGCATCCTCATGGATCAAAACATGGGCACCAGCTCTGCATACACACCCAACACCGTCAACATAACACTATACCTGGGCACCTCACTCAACACCGATCCCAACCGTCCCTTGCGCTACGCAGTACAACTGGATGACCAACAACCGCAGATCCGCAAATACATTATCGATCAACCCGGTGGTGCTAACCCTACTAATTGGTTGACTGCTGTGGCGGACGTGATTTGGTATAATACTACCACTTGGCAGTACTCGGGTCCTGGCGCGCACAAGTTGAAGATTTGGGAGTTGGAGCCCGGTGTGGTGTTGCAGAAGGCGGTGATCGATCTTGGTGGTGTGAGGAAGAGTTATCTGGGTCCGCCTGAGAGTTATAGGGTTTGAAAGATGGTTGGTTATGATAATGTTGATGTGATTTCAGCATAATGATAAGGTGGTTTGGATACATCTTCTTTGACTGATGATTTTTTGCTCTCGAGTACAGTGTCAATTGTTTGTGATTATCATTAGCGAGTACCCCGATATGGAAAGTGCTAAGAGAAGGCACCTAATCATTACCTTCCTCCTAAGAAAAGATTCATCCTCTAGTCAACGAGGGTGACCCTGACGAACACTTTTCTGTCCAGTAGTTCTGCATCCGGAAGCTTTGAGTTCTTTCACATCGACTATCATCTCATTTGATTTTGGGGCTTCTCATCTTACTGATGCCAATGTTCGCGTCATACATGGCCGTGACAAATGAACCTCCAACACGTCTTGACTGCAGCTGGCGGTCAATCGCCAAATGCTGTACAACAACTTTCAAAACTTTCGCAGAGCTGCCATCGCCGCACAATGACAGGTCATTCGGACATAATCCATTTGGCTTTGAACTCGCTCTCGAGGACTAGTCTTCAAGACCACGAAAACCATGTACAGCAAAGTTTCATGCAGATCCAAGATGACGGTATTGATAGACGGGACGTCAAAGGTATTGCGGAGAAAATCATGGCTAGGACAAATATGAGATGCCGGTATACCTCAGCATCGACATTACCGGCCCGCCAGAGGGTTGATCCACTAGGGAGCTGGTCAGGCTACTCAGAGGTATTGAAGGATCGAAGTTTGTGGTGCAGATGGATATTGTTGAAGTCCATGATCGCGTTAGGAACCTAAGTCTATTGCGGCTGTGCAGATCGTCTGTGAGGTTGCGACGAGTATGGCGGAAGCAATGGCTGACGGTTGCAAAGGAGAGAAGCGTACTTTGAATGATGAGCTATGATGTGCTTGTATAAGCCTCACCATGTCGAGCATTGTCGTATTGTAGCCGTATAGGTGTAGACTGCTCTCCAGCCGAAAGCTCTCTTTGTTTTGTTGTCTAAAAGAGTGTTGTCTTATGGCGACCCAAAGGGCCGATCTGGCCCAGGAACAGAGTCTGCAATTGATTGCGCTCACCTTTCACTACTGTGAGCATCTCGATCGTTGAGGTGTGACAATCCTCAGCACATGGAGAATCAGGACATGTAGATTCGTTGAGAGTCCAGTAGTGTGGTTGTTATACCTGTCTCAACTGTAGTCAATCATCAGTAGGATATTTTGTGACAGCTCACACTAGGGAACGACTCTGATAGGACCCTCTGCGTCTTACAGGAATGTGGCTGCGGATGGATACTCTAGCGAAATCAGGTGCTTCAATAGTCGGGGACAAGATGAATCTTAGTATGCAGAGTCCGCTGGTAAATCGGGGGGTGCGACACTTATTATGGATGCTTTCCTGTAACAAGCATGCAAAGGGATGTCAGCATCTGTGGGAAGCCGTGAATGTTCTTTGGACCTGTGTCACGATGGGTTGCCCGTCGCTTGAACAGAAGCCATTGGACGGGTTTCGGTGGGTAGATTTAAGAGGTGGTGCATGGTCGTACGGCGGTGAGGAGTGCAGCAAAAGTCATCAAGACCTGTCAGCGGTAAATTCGTAGACGCGGATGCAGAGGTGTATGCGCATGTAGAAGGACGAGCTGTCACATCTTCAGTTGTGAGTGATTGGACAGATGACAAACACAAGCATTCCGAACGATTGGTATGACTTGAATGTGGTGGTTGTCTCGAGGCGCGCGGAAGTGGGAAATGGCTTGATTGACAGCCACAAGCGCGTCAAGATGCGGAGCGCGCATGGAAGCTGCAGCTACGAAATGTCGGGACTCGTAACGAGAATGCAAGGTGCACATACTGTTTATTGCTTGATTCACGATCAGTCGACAATTGAGATGAAGAGAAGACGGTGGATTTGATCCGATTTCCATTTTACTAATCGACAGGGACGCGTCAAGCGGAGGCACAGCTGACGACCTCACAGCCCTTTACAGTGGAGACGGTTGGCAGGCGAAGATTAGAGTTTGAGGGTTAGGGAGTGGTATGCAGCGGGTGCAAAGGGCAAGTTGACTGAAGAGCTATTTGCAGCGGGTGGAAAGAGGAAGTGGTCGCGTGCAGTTGATCATGGGAATAGATTAATCGGCTAGAATAGGTCATCTGCACCCACAAACCAGGTCCGAAAGCGTTGCGGTAGAGGATGAAAGCAGGAACTGGAGAGAGAGATTGGCTTGGCTCGAGCCGGCTGGTGCATGCGGCACCATCATCGCCACAGCGGCGCCATTGCCCGCCGGCCATCGCGCTCGTCTGTCTGGAGTGCATGGCGTACCTGGAGTCCTCTCGTTGCGACCACTACAAACGCGGGCCTGCAATAGACGGCAGTAGAAGATGCTGACTACCCTCGAGCGGTGGCAATTGTAATACTCAATACCTGGGTCCATCCACGTCCCTTCGCTTCTTCCAAGTCTTTTCTTTTTCGACCCTCGTTCCGCCCCTTCGACAGCGCTCAGCCGAGGGCTTTGCATCCCGCCCGCCATCACATCATGGATTCAACACCGCTGCATAATGCCACGACGACAGTCTACATGAAACACCACCGCCATGGCCATTGGGTCGCCGAACACAAAGCCCAGCGTATTCTCTCAATCATACACTTCGCGTACCCCATCGTACTGCTCGTCTACTTCCTTACCACCTTTACCATCCGCAGCATTGTGTCTGCATCTGGTCCAGAGAGCGATGATCACACTTCCCAGCCGCAACTAGGCCCTGGCGGCAAGCCTCTACCAAAAAAGAAGGCTCCGGTCGAGGACAAGAAGAACACTTTCCTTGACTTCAGCAGACCGCGAAAGTTGCTGTTCGAGTGGTTGGCTCTAGCAGCTACTCTCACCCTCGCCGGCAATGCCGTTACTGTAGTCGTTCACGCTCTGTATGCCCGTAAGGAAGAGTGGTGGTGTGGACAAGCCACCGTCGTAAGCAACATTGTCATCAGGAAATCCTTGGAACCAGTACTAAGTATGCGCAATCCATAGGTCTACATTGTCGGTGCATTCATGGTCTACACTCTGATTCTCATCTCCATCTTCGACACAAAACCCTCCCCCACCTGGGTCCATGCCTCATCATGGGCTCTCGCCGCCGCCATGGATATCGTCCTGCTCGCTTCCTCCTTCGCCCTATATACCCATGCTCACCACGAGCCCAAGGCTGGCAATCCGTCGGGTGGTCACTTGGAAAGAGAAATGACTGAATGGGAGATCACTGGTGTCACCTTGGATCTGGTCCGCATCATTCTGCTTCTCGCTCTCGTGGCATTCTACGTTCTTTTCGTCACCCTGCACGCGAGAAGCCAGAGCAAGCAAACTGCCGACCAGGACTCTACAAGCGAGACCACCGGGCTGCTAGCTGAAGATCGTGCCGAAGCCGGTGCTGCAAATGGCTCAGCCAACGGATCTGCCAACGGAGCCAACGGATACGGTGCAACCCAGCCAAATGGACAAAACAAGCCCAAAAAGCCTGCGGATGCTCCTGCTGGGTGGGAGAAGCCAACAACGACCCCTTCTAGAAGTTGGTGGGAATATATCAGGGGTTACTCCATGTTCTTCCCTTACCTCTGGCCCTCCAAGGACCGCAGACTACAATTTGTTGTTGTTATTTGCTTCCTCATTATGCTTGTTCAACGTGGTATTCAGATCCTGGTGCCCATCCAAGCCGGCAGAATTACGAATGAGTTGACTCACGCCGACACAGTCGGTATGCCCTGGACATCCATCTGTCTTTACATCTTCTATCGTCTTCTTCAAGGCAACAATGGTCTTCTTGGCGCTACTCGCTCCATCATCTGGCTGCCCGTCAGTCAATATTCTTTCCGCGAGCTATCCATCGCCTCCTTTGAACATGTTCATAGTCTGAGTTTGGACTTCCATCTAGGCAAAAAGACTGGAGAAGTCCTTTCTGCCCTAGGCAAGGGTAATGCCATTAACAACTTCCTCGAGTCTGTCACCTTCCAGGTCATCCCTATGCTGGTCGATCTGTTCATCGCTATCGGATACTTCCTTGTTGCATTCGACGTCTACTATGCCCTCATTGTGGCCGTCGTCACATTCTGGTACATCTACTTGACCATTCGCATGGCCCAGTGGCGTGCCGACATCCGCAGACAGATGGTAAACTCGGACAGAGAGGTTGATGCTGTCAAGAACGATTCTATGGTCTCATACGAGACTGTCAAGTACTTCAATGCTGAAGCCTACGAATTCAACAGATATCGGGAAGCAGTCGAGAAGTACCAAAAGGCTGAGTATTCGGTTGTCATCTCGCTTAACTTCATGAACGTCACACAAAACATGGTCTTCATGGTTGGCTTGATGATTGCCTGTTTCGTTGCCGCTTACCAGGTCACCACTGGTCAACGCAGTGTCGGTGATTTCGTCATCTTACTGACCTACATGGCTCAGCTGCAAGGGCCTCTGAACTTCTTTGGCACTTTCTACCGCATGATCCAAAGTGCCATGATCAACTCTGAGCGCATGCTCGAGTTGTTCAAAGAAGAGCCAACCGTCGTTGATGCTCCAGGGGTCACAACCCTGCCCAGCTGTGAAGGTGATATCCGCTTCAACGACGTCCACTTTGCTTATGACGCCCGCAAGCCTGCCTTGAAAGGACTTGACTTCCGCTGTAAGCCTGGTACAACAACTGCTCTGGTTGGAGAATCTGGTGGCGGCAAGTCAACTGTCTTCCGTCTACTCTTCCGCTTCTACAACACCGAGTCTGGCACGATCCAGGTTGATGGACACGATGTAGCCGACGTATCGATCGACAGCGTGCGCAGGCATATCGGTGTTGTACCTCAAGACACTGTTCTCTTCAACGAAACATTAATGTATAACCTGAAGTACGCCAACCCTTCCGTAAGCGACGAGGTGGTTTATGAAGCATGCAAAGCTGCGTCGATCCACGACAAGATCCTCTCGTTCCCTGACGGGTACAACACCAAGGTCGGTGAGCGCGGTCTTCGTCTCTCAGGTGGCGAGAAGCAGCGTGTCGCGATCGCCCGAACCATTATCAAGGACCCTCGCATCATTCTTCTCGACGAAGCTACTGCTGCTTTGGATACCGAGACTGAAGAGCATATCCAGGAAGCCCTTACAACTCTCGCACAAGGAAGAACCATGCTTGTTATTGCTCATCGTCTATCCACCATCACTATGGCTGATCAGATCTGCGTTCTTCACGAAGGCCGTGTTGCCGAACGCGGCACACATCAAGAATTGCTCGACCTGAAGGGCAAGTACTATTCGATGTGGCGCAAGCAAGTCCGTGCTCAAAAGGCAGCTGAAGAGGCCAAGGTCTTGAAAGACAAGGCCGAGAGACTGCGAAGAGAGAGTCGAAGTGGTGAAGTGCCACACGAGGGTGACACTTCAGCTGGCAGCAGTGAAGACGAAAAGGAGAGACAGCGAAGCGCGCAAAAGACACAAAACATGCAAGCTCCTGTCGACGCTGGCGAGGCTCCCACAGAGGTTGCACGTCAAGCAGAAAGGACCATGCCACATGGGCATCCTTGAGTATAACAATTCCTTTCTTCCTTTTCTTTCTTTGTTGCATGAACGGATAATAATATGGTACATCCCGATCAATGTTTTGCTTGGCTGCTTTTTCACACTCCTTCCCAACTGGTTGCATATCCACGGCGTTTCTTTTTGGGAGTCGTTCTTGCCTACCTAGCCCCCTGACCTTTTCTTCCTTCCTTCTTTTCTTTTGTTCTAGTATCTGGCGGCGGATAAAAACTGCATGGCAAAACACACGGGCTCTTGCGGATGGAACACAAAAAGGTCATTTCCCAATCTCTGTATAGAAAACATGTCTGTCGACGCCGACACCCAAGAACGAAAATCGTAATCACAACAAAACATACCCTTGTCGCAATGATGCATGTGAGACAGACGGAGTTTGCCCCATGACCACCGAAAGTGATGTACCTCGGCTCAATAGAGCCCCTCGACTTGTGATCTCATACCATGATTTACTCAACACATTCAAACATGCAAACACACCAACACAGACAGCCATGGCAGCATTGTCACAAGCATCGACAGTGAGTACATAACCCTCTCATCTATCTCTCCCGTATCTTCATTCTAACCACTCACGATCAAACCAGGCCGCCCTAGCCCGCCTTCGCGCCTTCAAACCCCCACCAACCTCTTACAACACTCTACCCCTCTCCCGCCGCGCCGCAGTCCTCATCCTCCTCTTCGCCGACCGCCGCGGCGACCTGCGTGTCATCCTCACCATCCGCTCAGCCAAACTCCGCAATTACGCAGGTCAAGCCGCTCTGCCAGGAGGAAAAGCCGATCTTGAGACCGAGACTGCATGGGCGACTGCACGCCGCGAAGCTGAGGAAGAGATAGGATTGCCTGCTACTGATGCAGGACTACCCAAGGGATATACAGTCGAGGCTCTCACGGAATTACCCTTGAATCTCGCGATGACGGAATTGGGGGTGAGACCTTGTGTTGCTTGGCTGAAAACTTCGAATCCATCTTCTGATATCGCGAGGGAATTGCTTCCGAAGTTGGATGCTAGAGAGGTAGCTGCGGTGTTTACAGCACCCTTTGAGCAATTCCTGAGGCAGAAAGATGAGGATGCTGCAGAGGGGGAGTGGTATAGAGGGGCATGGCATTCTTGGTATCATGAACCGTGGCGTATGCATATGTTTCATGTGCCTGTGACGCCGAGAACGGTGTTCAGGAGCCAGGAAGAGGGAAATGCGGTATTAGATGCTGAGACGGCGCCGTGCTCGCCTGCGTCAAAGGCGCCGGTGTTGCTTGCCGATCGCGCGGCTCAGGCTTATGGCACCGCGCCCACGCCTGCGTCTGAGGATAAATCTCAAACGACAAATCGTAGTGTAAAGCACAAGGATGCTTTGGATATGCCGCGCTACAGAGTCTTCGGCATGACGGCAAGGATATTAGTGGATGCGGCGAGAGTGGCATACGGCAGAGAGCCAGACTTCGAACACAACAGTCACTTTGGAGACGAAGACATGATTGCGAGGTTGATGAAGATGGGGAGACTGCAGCCCAAAAAGGAAAAAGGAGAGATTTTGACAAGGGATGTCATGCAAGCTGCTGCTGAGGTGGACTTGAACGGAGAAGAGAAGGGGAAATTGTGAATCGAGGGAACAGATGAGAGATGCTGTGATTCGACATGTGTTTTGATATCAACACAAACTCCTACATTACGATATCATAAACTCAAACGCTCGATTTGACGCCTGAATCGTGTCTAAAGTGAAACCGACTTGCATACTTGACTCACTATTGTTGGTTCTCTCTCCGTGGACATGGTCTTTTTCTGACGAGCGTTATACATTTCTATAGATACGTTTAGCGCATAAAGGGACAGGAGAAGAGCTGATTGTACACTAGAAGCGATATTGTCCTAAAGGCAAAAGTGGTAAACCATACTTACTAGTAGTCTGCTTTTGTACATGCCATATTTGACGGCAGTCGAGTTAATGCTTAACTTCGTGTCGAGTCTTTGTTATACGAATTGTATGGTATAAATGATGCTTGCCGTTACGTACGTGCCGGAGAGAAGGTATACTTTTGGTTTGCGATATCGCTACCCTACAGGTAGATGTGCAAGGTTCTGTCAACATGGGCCCAAACAGATGAGCGGTCACAAGATGCGAAGTAGACAATGATGCTAGCATATCCAATCTGTGATTATCTGGGACATGGCTCTATAGTGTGATGTATTCTACTCGTCGCATGTCTATGCATTAAGCCTTTGAACCGTGGACGAAGAGTCTCTCCTCGACGGGCTGCTGTTGCTTTCCACCCTTGTCGACAGCCTCGCGGGCACCGTCTGCGTAGCCACCAAACACAAGCTGAGCCTGGAGCTCCCACTCTTGAGGAATGTTCCAGTGGCCTTGTGCCTTTTGGTCAATCTGTGATGAGGGTAAAATCAGTTTGCTGTTCCCGAGTCTACCTTGATAGAGGATCTTACGATGGGGTTGTAGTGCTGGAGGTTGCAAGCCAAGCCTTCAGCTTCGAGAGCAGTCCAGAGGTGGTACTGAGACATGGCGGCTGATTGAGTTGCCCAGCCAGGGAAGTGCTGAGCATACAGCGCAAACTGCGACTGCAACTTCTGCACAGGCTTAGGGTCAACAAGGAACAAAATCTATCATCACAAGAATCAGCACATGCCACCTCAAAAACGCAATTCCTCTTCGTCACATACAGTACCATGACCAGCCTTGAAACCATCAAGTTTCTCCACAGTCTTGGGGAACTGATCCTCGGGAACCTGAGGCTTCAACACCTCCTTGACAAACTCCCAGAACTGTCTGTGTTCGTCATTGAGCAGCACCACCAGACGCGTGGATGTTGCGTTGAAACTGTGAGGCACGTGCAGGATATTGTGTCTGGCAATCTCCTCGACGCGAGCATCCGAGATGGGGATCTTGTCGGTGATCTGGTAGATGGATCTGCGGTTTTCGCAGGCCGCGAGGAAGTCCATTGATGAGGCCATTGTGGGGGTGTTGTGGAGGTGTCTTGTGTGTGAAATTTGAATGGGAGAGGATAGGAGGGATGGAAAGTGAGAGGGGCGAGTGAAACAGGAAGGACGCGTTGTTAAAGATGTATACAGTTGTGGGGCACGTCTGGTCAGGGCTCTGAAAACTGTCAATGTGGAAGCCATGATGTGATTTTGAGTGTGTTTGCGATTGCTTCGTGATTCGGAGAAGGCTTGCTTCTGGGCCCTTTTTCTTACAAATGGACAATCGTATTGATCGATAATTGCTATTCGGCTTCGGTCGTCGTGCTCTTCCGGCTCACCAAGAACCGTGATGAGCTAGAAGTCTGGAAGAGCAACTATCAGTTTATCACTGATTGCCCCGCATATGGCCACGTTTAATGACGATTAATTCGGGTTAAGAGCCGGATTCGTGATCAGCTTTGTCAGGTTCGCGCCCCGAAGATGGCGGACAAGCCGAGACCGTTGTCGCCGGGACTTCCTATGGCGCTCAAATTCGTTGTCATGGCATTCGATCGTGGGCTTTGACCAAGCAGATTCATACCTATGTTCCGCGGCGTCCTCGAGAACCTCCGTTGGTTGGTCGCAAGAGCACATTGCGGTTGGACTCCTTAGTAGGCTGATCAATGACCCTCAAACGCCGAGTTATATATTTTAGTAAACTGATCCTTGCTGAATAAATGCCTCAATGGTCTAGTGGTATGATTCCTGCTTTGGGTTTATCCGAAACTGCAGGAGGTCCCCGATTCGATCTCGGGTTGAGGCCTTTTTCTTTTGCATCTTCTCGAGGATGACATCTCAACGCTCTTGTCTGCATCGTCGCTGAGTAGTCTTTAGCGTTTTGCGCTATAGTCGTTGAGTCTTGATATGCTTGGTTGAAAAGTGTCGAGTTCTGCAGACTCACGTTGTAAATCATTGATTTGAATTTGTGCTTTGTCACTACTGATACGACTTTTGTTCTCGATACCGTCCTGGCTGCTCTATGTACTCAGAACGCCATGATAATCTGCGGAGCGACGTATCGAGAACCTATTCCTCGATCGACTGCAGATCAAGTTTCTACCGCGGCGTGGCATCCCCAGCACCTCCTTCATCTTCTCTCCTTCTTCGAGCAATGGCTTTGAAATATTGCGCCATCTGATCGAACTTAGTGACAAAGAACATGCCTTTTGCGTCGTTCTGCCACGTCAAGACACCAATAGTGTCAGCATGCTGTACAGCCTTGAGGTACTCTTCTTGAGTCCCCACATCTCGGATTAGATATCCGGGTGTAGCTTTCATACGCTCGTTCTCCAGCTGCCACAGACGGACTTGATCCACCACTGTCGGAGGCAGGATTGGCGTTGATTTGCGGAGGATGGGATGGGCGTGAGTCGTTAAATATGTAATGATTTGATCGGCAGTGATGCCTGCAGCAATAGCCTGCTGGATGGAGGATTTTGTGAGTGTTGCTGTCAGCATGTTTGGAAAGCGGGTTTTGAGATTGGCGAAGAGGGATAGGATGGATATGTTGAGTGGTGAGGATGTGTAGGCGTAGATGCGGTAGTTGGTCTCGACGATAATGTAGCCCTTTTCTGTCTCTTGAGGGGCAACCATGTTTCCGCCTGTTGGAGTGATTCCGAGTGAAGCAGCTGCCATAGAAGTGTTTAGCAGAGCAGGCGAATCGGATGTCAAGGTAGTGGCTAGCCGTGTAGGATAGTAGCGTGTAGTGTCAGACGCGCGACGATAGATGACACCAAAGTCGGATAGATCCTCCAGCATGTGTGCTTGTGTCGGAGTCAGGTTTTCGGTTGTGTATGAGACGCCTAGTTCGAGCGAACCCAGGGTGAAGAGGAAACTCAAAACATCAACAGCGTCCATCTGAAGCTTTTCTGATAGCTTCAGATACTCGATGAGTAGTGTCCAGATCTGAGCGTTGGTCTCTTGTAGTAGGAAAGAGAAGCCGTCGCGGGTGATGTATGCGTTTCTGCCTTTGCTGCTAACGAAGCCACCACTCTCCAACAACTCTTTTGTCCCAGCTGTGATGTTGACTGCACCACCCAGGCCTTGGCCTGCACTACCGACGACGTAATATAAGATGCTTTCCCATTGCTGGCGAGCATATGTGTCGAGGAAGTCGATGGTCACTTCGTTCTTGTCCGGAGTGCTTGACGGAACACCGAAAGAGCGATGGTCGCCTCCACCAGTGAGGGCCAGTCGCAAAGACTTTTGGAAGGCCTTGTTGAGCTGGTATGCGGGTCTGTTTTGGTCGTTGCGAGTCTCTTCGAGGACCTTTAGTCGGGTAAGGATGTTTACGGAGAAGCCGCTTGCGCGCACACTGTCGACGTCTGGCTTGACCCAGGATTCAAAGTCGGATACGGCGAAGGGCGTGGGCATGAAGAGCATAGCCATGACCAGATTCTTGGCTGAGGACTGTCAGTCAGAGGGAAGGATGCTGCCTTGTGCGCAACTCACCCAGATGCGGCAACATGCGACGGAAGATGGCCAAGGCCGTCGAGGGCTGCTTGTACAGCCTGTTGAAGATGATGCCAGGCTGCCCCTCGAGGTATTCGAGCGCCCGCTTGGACGCGACCGACATGATGGCTAGCCTGCGTCGTAGAGCATTGTGAGCTGCGTGAACAAGAGAGAAGCAAATCATATGTCCTCCTTCCCCACAATCGAACACAAACGCCCTCACACTTCACGTCATCTACTCCAACGCCGATGATCTTCCATACCATCTCTCTCTCACACACACAGAGCCTCACTCATCTCTTCACCTTCACCTTCTCCTTGTCTTCTGGTCTCATCCAGCGAGGACTCCAGAACTTATCTTGCACCTTCTGATCATCTTCGAGAGATCCAGGTAATCCCGTCGTGTGCTGCTTCATCGACCGCTTCTGTGGACTGCTTCCACAAACGTACTCGGCTGTGCCTTCCGAAAGTTAGGTCGCTGCCTGCTTCTTGCCATCAACCTCCTCCACATCCCTTTGCTCTTCAACATCTCACCTTTTGCTATCTCCCTTGCTTCCGCCCTCTCCACTCAATCATCATGGTTCGCATCGTCAACTTGGGAAGTTCCTTTTCCGCCGGTCCTGGCATTCCTCCACAGGTCAATACTGCAGCCGGTCGTTCCGGTGCAAACTTCGCACACTTGCTTGCAGACGAACTACATGCCGACCTCACAGACTTGAGCGTATCTGGCGCTACCCTGCTCAACATTACAGAAACACCACAAGTCGCCAATGGTCAAACATTCCCACCCCAAATACAAGGCGTCCCCGAGGATGCCGATATTGTCCTTGTGCTCGGCGGCGGCAACGACATGTCTTACGTTGGCGGTCTATTCATGGAACACACCTGGATTATGACTGCCTTTTCTCTCGTGAACCGTCTGAAAGGTGCCTCGATGCCGGACATGCCACCCCCTGCCGATGATGACGAAGTCATTAGACGCTTTGGCAAAGTCCTCGATGCTGTCCATGCCAAAGCACCAAAAGCACGAGTTATCGTTGTCGAATACTTGACTCTGCTGGGACCCGACACAAAACCTGTGGTTCATGTTCCCTTCGACGCCGAGAGACTGAAGCGCCATCAAGCAGTAGCAACAAAGCTTCAGAGCGCTACTAGACAGGTTGTTGATTCTCGCTCGGAATGGTGCGAAAGGATACCAATGGCCGAGTTGAGTCAAGCGCATGGAATCGGGAGTGCAGAGCCATGGGTCTTCGGATGTACGGCGATGGAACAGCTGACAGGCAAGACCTGGTATCATCCCAACGCCGAGGGAATGAAGGCAGTCGCAAGAGTCCTGCACGAGCATATCAACAGAAATTGAGACAGACCGTATACAAGAATTGAGACGGATCCGATGAAGGCTATAGCTATATCTGATGATACAGACGCTGCGATTGATTGCTATATACCTTCTCTTCCCCCATATAGAATTCCAAGAATACCCAAACTCCGCGCTTTATCAACAATAACATGAGGAGAACAGCAGACTATGACAGATCTAGTCACTATCGCTGTCATCCAGGAACGGCAGTCTTGCTGTTGCTCTTGCTCGTACAGGTCTGGTCTGTACGATATCTTCCTCTTCTTCGTCTTCGTCTGCACTCATTGCAGCTGCAGCGCTGGATTTGAGCGGGGAGACAGTATCCATGGGTGTGTCTTCAGCTGCCTCGTCGTCACTGACCACAGCAACAACATCCAGATCCCCCATCTCCTCATCCTGATCGATCTCGCTACCACTCTCACTATCATCTTCGATAGTAATAGTCTTCCTCTTCTTCCCCTTGCTACCCTTTTCTTTCTTGCTGGCTTTGGCTTTGCGTTTGTTCTTCACGCCAGCATTTTCATCAACCTCAGTCAACAGTGCATTCTTTATAACACCACTGATCTTCTTCCTCCTCATTTCCTCCAGTTTGAAAAACTCTGCGTCTTTTTCCTCGTCGTCTTCATCATCAGAGTCAGTAATGCGCAGTGCAGACTTGATCTTTTGATTCTTTTCTCTTTCTTTGGCTTCTCTTTCTTGTTGACGCAGCAGTCTTTCTGCTTCGCTGAGGTCAGGTGCTTTGCGCTGCAACAATCGCTTTTTGGACCGAGGTTTGATGTAATCGGCGGGTCGGGAGGTAGGGCCACCTGGTTCGAAGAGTTCTGCTGCTTGAGCGTCAAGGTCGGATAGGGTGTCGCCTTCGTCGTCGCTGTTGACTGCACTGGCTGCAGCGCTTCTGTCTGCTCTGGCGTGAAGACCTGACGCACTCTTGCTTCTAAGAAGAGATTCGGGGGCTACGCCGCCTTCGAAGGTAGGTAAGTCGAATTCGAACTTTCTGATCAGGGCGAGGTTGGAGAGGATGAGGGAGGAAGACATGGAAGACGGAACGATCCAAGATGCGTCTGGGTCGTCGGTTTCGCCAAGGCGATCGAGAGAGAGGAGTTTGAGAAGTAAACGCAGGAACTTGTCTTTGAAGAGACTGAGTTTGCGATCGTCCGAGTCGGGTTTGAGTGTGATGAAGGGGGCTTTGGGTTGGGTTTCTTGGTTGGTGGGCTCGACTGATTCAGCTGGCGCTTCAGAGTCTGGAGCCTCTGCACCTTCTGCATTGTCGCGCTCCTGATTTACAGAGGCTTCGATGCTTGCTTGTGCTTCGTGCAGATCTTCCCAGGACTTTCTGTCTTCTGCAGCAGAATTGAGGACATCCTTTACCCACGCCAAAGCATCCAGTTTGCCTTGGTTGACGAGCACACTGACAGCGACGGCAATTTGCTCCTCCTGGCTCAATCCGGGCTTCACCATCAACTCAGCTGGTGGTCTAGGTCTGGCCTTTGTGATTTCCATGTCGTATCCATTCTCGAGATAGAATATCGTATTCGGTATCTTGGTGAAGAGCATCTCAACCATCAACTCTCTACGCTGTTCCAGATTCCTGAGACAACGTCTGAAAACTTGCTTGACCAATTCTTCCCATTCCTTGAACAATGGCATCTCCTTGGGTAGACCCTCTGGTCCCTTGATCAGGCGATTGAACAAATGCAAAATGTCAACTCTGTACAAGAAGATCGACCGCTCCATTTTGAAAGCGCAACGATAGAAGAAACGATGACAGCGTTTCAGCTGCTCGAGATCCAGATCCTTGTAGTAGCTTGTAAAAGTGACAAATGTATTGACGGCACTCTCCGTCATGAACTTGCTAGCAAATCGGGTAAAATCGAATTTGCGCTCGCTCACGGCGCGTTGAGCATCAGCCTGATCCTCAGCTTCTGATGCTGCACCTTCCTCTTCAGCACCATTGGCTTGAGCCTCAACTCTACGCTTCCTGCGTGCACGGCGTTTCGAGCGGACCTGCATGTCGACATTTTGCTTGCTGTATCGTTCTAGCATGCGCAAGAAGGTGTGTGCCATATCTGTGCATGCGTCTAGGAATGCAAAACCTTGACCATTGTATCCTCTGAGCACAGCAATGACTTGGTCATGTGTCGTTTCTTCGTAGAATATTCTGTTTTGGATGTTCTCTGCAATGTCCTGATCGTCTTCGGAAGCAGAGTCTGCCATAGCGCCCACAGTCAACAGAATCTGTGTGAAAGCTCGCATACAGGCGTGAAGGTCGGACCATTCTTTGTCGTCCAGACTTGACTGAATCTTTCGTCCGAGCAAGATAAAGTTCTCTTGGGTCATGACAGCAGCGATGTATGCAAAGGGAGAGTCGTCGACAGCAGCGTCGTGTACCTTGCCATTACGCTTCAGTAAATCTTGTCTAGCACGTTCGGCTTGCAAGAACCAGCCCATCATATAGTAATACTGGCGAGTATGATACTTCTGAGCGCGCTCGGCTTCGGATGTGAGTGCTCGACGAAGACTGTTGAACAGAGGATTAAACGAGGAATCCAGAAAGTCTTCAACAAAGCTGCGGACAATCTTTCGCGTGGGCTCGTCCAGATCGACGTTGTTGTCAAAGTCGTTGTTTTCATCCTGGACCTCTGTATTCTTCTTCCTGCCCTTTGGCTTGTTCCAGAGTTTTGACTTGTCCATCTGGTGCATAGTTTTTTGCTCGTCGAAGATGACGTTTTGACCGCTGAGGGTCGAGACCTTCTCATCTGGTCGCTTAACCCAGTACATGCCTCCGAAACGTTGGTGTCGACTCGGAGCATTTCGTGTAAACGAAGCATTCATAGCCTTCTCTTTGTCCAACAGAGCTTTGAACTCGTCATTCCTGGCATCTTCCAACTGTTTTTCATTCTTGAACAAGTCCTTAGGGTCGATACCCTTGAGTAGTTGGAACAGTATATCCAGGAGGACGATATCATGCATAGGATACTCGTCAGTGACACCCGAAGCGACGGTGAGGATAAATTGCAAGACATTTTGTTGCTGGAAAGCGTGTATGGTTTCCTGTCGGTTGATGTCATTGTCATCGGCTTGACTCGGTAGATCTTGAGGTTGGGAGATGATGGCGACATTGCGAAGGAAGTAGAGAACGACACCAATGATAGATTCGTCTCTAGGAGTGCGATCGGATCTGGGAGTCGTGATGGCGGGAATGGCGATGCTGATGGCGGTGCGAAGGATGTCGGCAGTTTCCCAGTGGAGAATGGCGCGCTTGTATTCGACTTGGGCGAGTCTGATGTAAGGGAGATGTCGGTGGACGTTGATTGTCATTGTTTCTTCTTTGCGCTCGATTGGCCAGGTCAGAGTGTTGAGCAGGTCGAGACAGCCCAGGGCGACTTTTGCGGCGAGAGCACTGCGTTCCGTCTTGTCTCCTTGTTGGGCCAGGATGGGCAGTAGGTCTCCTCTGATCAGATTTGCTTCGGCCATGCATCTCTTGACATCGTGCCTGTTCATGCGGTCGTCGTATGAGCGGATCCATCTTGACAAGTCCTTCAAACATGCTAGGGCGTCGTCTCCAAGAACATATTGGCCTTGATTGACAGTGCTACTGCCACCGATGGCCGAGATGAGCGAGTAGATGTGCGCCCTGACCTCGGGGTCGACGGTCTGACTCTTCTCAAACACGTCCATGACGATTGTGTTAAGATATTGCAACCGCTCTCACACCCTGATGATAATCTTGGACAGACGCGCGTTGGCTCACGCGTCGCGCGTCAAATTGAAACAAACACATCAAACATTGCTCCATGTTACTACTCCACAACGACCTCGGCATGTCGGCCCCGGACTGCCGCATGTGATCGGCTCATGACATCCTAACTTCTTCAATGGTCCTGCTTCTGCCCTACTATCAACCAACAGTCAAGAACATGGCTTCTCTTGTGTGCCGTTCCTGCTTGAGGCAGTTGCCCAAGAATGTTGCATTGCTCTCCAAGCGACAATTCAGTGCTACTGCCCATTCCAATGCCGAGGTCAAGAAGCTCGGTGTCATTGGTGCTGGCCAGATGGTAAGAATCAAGCTTGGAAATGATACAAACCATGACTGATCAAATCAGGGCCTAGGAATTGCTCTGGTTGCTGCTCTGAGGGCCAAAGTCCCTGTAACCTTGGTCGACAACTCACAGGCTTCCATCGACAAGGGCCTGAAGTTTGCCGACAAGCTGTTAGCCAAGGACGTCTCCAAGCAAAGGATCACTCAGGACGATGCAGATGCTGCCAGACAGCGATTGACTACCGCAACTGACATGGGTGCTTTGTCTGATGTTGATATGGTCATTGAAGCGGTACCCGAGATCATCGACCTCAAGACTTCCATCTTTTCACAACTGGCAAAACTCGCTCCTTCGCATGCCATCCTGGCTACCAACACTTCTTCCATCAGCATTACCAAGATCGCCGCCGCTACCACAACAGACCCTACAGATCTGTCTGCCGCCTCGAGAGTCGTTTCGACCCATTTCATGAATCCTGTGCCCATTCAGAAAGGTGTCGAGATCATCACTGGACTACAGACTTCTCAGGAGACTCTAACGACCGCTGTGGAGTTCTGCAAGCGCATGGGCAAAATCCCTTCCGTCAGTCAAGATAGCCCTGGCTTCCTTGCTAACCGCATTCTGATGCCGTACATCAACGAGGCCATCATCTGTCTCGAGACTGGCGTTGGAGCTAAGGAGGACATCGACGCCATCATGAAGAACGGCACAAATGTACCCATGGGTCCCCTGCAGCTTGCAGACTTCATTGGTCTTGACACATGTCTGGCAATTATGCGTGTCTTGCATAACGAGCTTGGTGATTCCAAGTACAGACCATCCGTTCTCTTGACCAAGATGGTCGATGCTGGCTGGTTAGGCAAGAAGTCTGGAAAGGGCTTCTACGATTATTGAGTCTAGGAATCAACAAGAAAAAGGTGTTCAGTTGAAGCCAGTCAAGGACCGACGAAGAAAGACTGGTCCTTCACTTTTGCACACCCCTTTAGCTAGCGAAACCAATTTTAACACACCAGCATCATCAGGCCGACACAAGACCTTCTTTCAAGCCGTTATGGGTAAGCCCTAGTTGTGATTCGCTCCAGGAAGTATGTGATGATGCGCATTCTAGAGGAGCTATATGATCTTCGAAGTTGAACAGAGTGCCGAGTGAACAACCTCGTGGCAACCACGAGAGTCCCGCGTCGCGCTTGCTCTAACATCGCTCGCTCCTGCAACCAAAACACACAACATACTAGCATTCTCTTCGTCCCACACACCATCGCTTTCTTTACTCTTCGTCATCACCATCGTTCAACTCAACAAAATCTCTGGTCAGATCTTTGCTGATGGCCAAAATGCCAGCTCGACAACATCCATCCTCTTCTGAGGCCCCTTTGTCGTCTAGTCCGACATCGCCTACTCCTAGATCTTCTCTACGCCGTCTGAGCTCTCTTGCTAATCTCCAACAATTCAATCCTTTCAACTCCTTCAGTCGCAGACGATCGAGTCATGGCACTCAAAACTCTGACGATGACCCTTATCTTCTCAATACATATCAACAAAGGGCGCAGAACCAGCAGCATCGTCAAACCTACCTGTCATCATCCGGAGAACCGGTGCCTACTTTACCCAAGAGTAACACTTTTAGCAATCTGCCCTTGACCCGAAACCGCAACCACTCCAAGCCACCTGTATCTATGAAGCCGCTGGGATCGGCAAAGCTGCCATCACGTATTCCGACCCCTTCCATGAGTGCTAGCGCGAAGACGAGATTGGCGAGCGCAACCAAAAGTATTCTAAAAGTCGGCAATCGACGTGGTCTCACTCGATCAGACACTGAACCGTTGTTGGACCCTCACCGCCCGCAGGAAGTTCCATTCTCTGCCATTTCACACAAGGAGAACGTGTCACTAGGTGTCAGCACTTCGGAGACGAAGATGATGCCTATACAGCTGCCAGAAGTTCCGTTGTACCCACTCGATATGACTACCCGGTCTTTCAATCCGACGAGAAGACCGCAGACCCCCGCTGATCAAACACCCAAGCCTCGACCAAGGAGAGATTCATTGCAACCACCCACACCTCGACCCCTTGCAACAACGGCCCTAAGCGAATCCTTACAAACTCCGACTACAGTGACCGCGAAGCCAAGAAGACGCACAATGCTCTCTGCAGACGTCGTTCCTCGCCACGCTCTTTGCGACAAGGAAAAGCAGCGTTCCCTGTTCGGCTCTGATTTCCAATCTCATCAACTCCTCACACCCCGAGCCGTAACTACACTCTCACCCTCGTCCTGTCCACGGTCTTCGGCTATGGCCTTCCACCCTGACGACTCTGCCAACAGAATTAATCTCGCAGGTGACATTGTCACATCAGCTCAGTCCACCGCATACTGGAGCGGTCGATTAATGTCCCAGTTCGATCAACGCCGCAACGAGCAACTCCAGGCACGTTTGGGAGAACCCGGTTTGACATATCCAGAGAATGACCTCAATGTGTGCTTGAGAGAGCTACAAAAGAAGTGCGTGACAGAAGCTGCGAAGCTGAGCTTTGCAATGTTCAAGGCCAGAGTGCGTGTCAAAGCAGGGACCTTGGGAACAACCAAAAGTTCAGTGGAGAGTGAGTCCTGAAGCAGCAAAGACGTGGTTGAAGCATAGACTGCTGCTGGACCAGGAATGTCGACCGCGATCGTGGCTGATGGAAAGACGAACAATGTTTTGAGAACCAGAAGATCCTCATTGGTGGACAAGCTGAGAGGCAGATACTGAGGAGGGGGTATACTGCACCCTGATACTTGTGGTTGTAATGGTTGTACCAATGGCTTAAAGTTGCGGTGTTTGTCTTGTATCAAGGTAGCTTAATCGTAATGGCAGAAGAGAAGAGACATTGGATAATCACACAACCACTTTCCGTTGTGACTTCCACACAAACCTCATCCTAGCCAACTCCACCTCCAAGTCTTCAGAGCAAGACAGGTGCAGACCAAAGGATTCAGTTGTACTTGTCGCGAGTCTCCTTATTTGTTGGTCCTCCCTCTGCAGTTTGAAACACAAAGAACAAAAACTATCCTCTGAGACATCTCACAACAACGAAGCTAAAGCACCTTCTCGCTGGATCGACCTGTTCTCGTAAGACTGTCTTGATACCATGATACTCCAATATAGTACACAGCACAACAGGTGAAGCCTACTCCACAAGCACAGCAAGATGAGCCATCAAGATTACTACCTCGACCCACATTCCACTGCCTCAACATCATTAACCTCCAATCCCTCATGGCTAAATCCCAAGCCCAAATGATCCGTAAAATCCTTCGTAAGTCCCCCCTGCTCCTCCTCCTCCTCCTCCTCCTCCTCCTTTTCTATCCCCTCAATCCCCCAGCATGAATCCCTCCATCTCACACCAAGACACAGAAAAACACCGCCGTCTCTACTCTAATCGCTATGACCCCAGCGTAATCGCTTGCCGCAATCGACACGGATGGCGTTGCTGGATAAACTACAACAATGGAAAAGTAGACGACTACATCTCTTGAGATGCAAACTAGATGGGAAGCCTTGGAATAAGACGCTGAGGACTTTGAGGGGGCAAGATGTTCAGTTCAACACTCCCAGACATGGTGGTGTGGATGGTTTTGCAAACCGGTTGGGTTCGTGGGGGGTTTTTTGAGTAGTCAAGTTGAGAGATGCAAAGTGAGACACAGAGGAAAGAAGAGGCGAGATTAGTGAATTGCAAAATATGGAATTCCCTATGCTATGAGATTAACAATACTGGTTTGACAAAATCGAGAAAAGCAAACCGTAAACGCCACCGCTATGCATGCAAAAGAGCTCACAGCCACCTCCAACCCATGGTAATAGCGAAAAAAAAAGATACTAAAATAATATCCCACCGTACCATACCACCTTCTTGAACTACCAGAAACTGCACCAACCACCATAGTGCTGACACAGATTCTCCAAGTTGGTTGCCTCGGACAACAACTTCTCCACCTGTTCCTCAACAGCCAACTCGACGTCCTTCTTGAAGTCTCTTCCTGTAAGCTTCTCCTTGACGCGAGCAAGGACTTGCAAGGCTCTGGCGTTTTGCACTTCTTTGCCTTCGCCAGGGACATTCTCGGCGCCGGGTGGTGCACGCTTACGACCGCCTGGTGTACTGCGAGGCGCAGCGTCCAACTCGCCGATAATCGAAGTACGGCGCTCAGAGGGGAATGAAGGCTCAGGAGGCGAGTTCTTGTTGCCGAGACGCCAAGTGAGCAGAGGATCGTGGATGAAAGCTTCAAGAACAGCAATGAGTGACTCCTTGTTCTCGCGGAGCACACGCATGGTGTGTTCGCAGGTAGTGCGGAAGCTACCCTCGATGTTCGAGACCTCCATAGCAAAGGTAAGCATACGCGTGAGACGGAAAGGCACGCGCTCAGGATATTTCTCGCGATGCATGGCGACTTCGAAACAATCACCGAAATCAATGTGAATAATCTTGCCGGTGTTGCGATCAAGCATCAAGTTCGAGGGATGACGATCGCCGAGACCCAAGATATAACCAACCATTGACATGACTGCGAGGGAGCGCGTGTAGTTCGTGCGACGTTCGAGCCAAGCCTCTGAACTCTTACTCTTCAACCACAGGACGCGGTATAGATCTTGACCAGTGGTGTTATCCAGCGCATAGCCGAACACTTCCACCTTTTGCATGAGCGTAAGGTTGTCGTAATCTGGTGCCATCTGAAGCATGATTCGGTGTTCGATGTTGAGAAGAATCTTACGACTCTCACGGTAATCCCGAATGAGAACGTGCAAGGTGTCGCTGTTGGGTACCCATCCGAGCAGACCAGACTGTGTCGAAAGAGGGATGGCTGCGTAACGCTGAATGTTGAGGTGACGTTTCAAGGACTCAGGATCGTGCGAGAGCAGAGTGTTGACAAGGCCGAAGAGTTGCATGACACGCTCATCTTGACGAATATCCTCATGACCCTTGAGAACGTACTGGTAAGTGCCACCATCACTGCCAGTGACTGTAAGCTTTCTTGGTCGCTGCTTGGACTGAATGACTGTCGATGAAGGATCGAACGAGAGGATGCGAATGATCTCCTTGCCACTCTTATAGGTTCCGGGAAGAGCAAGCTCAAGGTCGTGAACATTCTTGAGCTTAGGCGAGACATACTGCAGCTCAAGGTTGGCAAGTTGAGGAAGTTGTCTGGCAATTCGCTTGAAAACACCGTAGTAGAGATCCCAAGCTTGATTCAAATCACCAACCTCATTCGTACGCTTGAAGTTGTTGCACCAATCTCTGGCTTCTGCGAGGTCACGGCCGAAGCTCTGGATAAATGATATTTCTCTCAGAGTTTCAGGGCCCTCGTCAAGCATACGATGTAGCGGTTCAAGCGTGCGAAGCATGCCATCAATATCATGATCACCAAAGTAGAGTCTGGAGGCTTCTTCGAGACCCTCATGCCACTGTTCATGCCAGAGCACAGCGATACGGATCAACTCGTGACTGACAACAGCCGCCTGTCTGCAGAGGTTGGGACTGTGCTGCTCCATAGCAGTCATGATGTCCTTAGCGGCTCTTGAACGATCCCTGTCTTCCGACTTGATTGAGACAGTCAGCGGGTACACAAGTGCTTGTGGATGAGCTCGTCCGACTTCGCACAGCAAGTGATGAATCGATTCCTTGACCAGTCTGTTCGGTTGGTTGATTCGAGCGATCAGCTGAGGAATGACCTCAAGCCATGTGTCGATGCTGACAGTAGTCACACCTTGCGTGACAGCCGAGGTGACCTCCTGGTGTTCGCCGTGGTTGAACCACAATGTCAACAAACGAAGGGTATCTTGTAGCGAGCTCGATGAAGAAAGAGCGATCGATTTGAAGAATCCTTGGATGGCAGGAACGACGTAGTCGTGGATGTAACGTCTTTGCATGCCGTCGGCCTCTCCTCTATCCTTGTTGGCCGTGAGTGCGGTGACTACTTCAAAGTTCGCGAGAGCCCACGCGTGCCAGGCCTTGTACCAGTCTTGGTTGTAGTGGGTCGCTGCCTTGTACGAAGATCTTATCTCGTGTACTCGGTGAGCATCCCATTCACCACGCATCTGTAAACTGAGCCAGTCGCCTTGCTTGAGATAGCATCTGGCAAGCAGCTTTTGCCAATCAGCCAATTGGGCAACGTCCTTTTCGGAAATCTGAGGGCTGACGCCAGCTGCTGGGAACTGTGTACCGTTGACCCCATTAGTCCCGTTCAGACCGTTCATGCCGTTGGTGCCTGGATTTGTGACTGCGAGTGTTCGCTGCTCGTAGTCGATACGTAGTCTCTCTGTAAAGTCCCGCAGACCTGTCAATGCGCCAGAAGAATATCCGTTCGACCACATGTACTTGTAGACTGCGTATTGAACTGGGTATGGTGCGTGCAGAGTGCGCTCTTGGCCTTCTGGTGTCATGAGACTACCTTGCCAACCAAGAAGGGAGTTGAGCGACTTCTCCGCCAAGCCGTTTCTTTGTGCCTTTCTGCAAATGCTGGCGAACTTGATGTACATCTCCGCGTTTTCTGGGGGTGAGATGACCAAGGCACGGACCTTGAGCATGCGTTGCCAGACTTCAACGTTCTTCTGACATCCCTTGAGACGCTTGGTCCAGGTAAGTCGCATGCGTTCCTGCTTGTGAGGGTCACTAGAGCTCTGCTTGTATGCAATAATCTCTTCTAACTCAGCAAGCATTTGCACGCGAACAATGACACTGTATGCTCTCGTGTACGACTCACCGAGAAGTGCACTAAGTTCAGTGTCCAAGCCTTCCCTTGCCTTGTTGATGTGAAGCTGTGCATCGTCGAACTGATTGCGATGAATCGAAAGAATAGCACCGAAGAAGGAGCGATCAGGCGAGTGTAATTTCATGACAGACAGGTAACCATCCATAAGCTCCCACTGTCCCATACCCCATGCGGCAGCGGCAGCTAGAGCGGCGATTGACTTGCGGTTCTCCGAAGAAGCGTGCATCCACTTCTCTTGGGCCAGAGACGAAAGCACTTCCCATTCACCAAGGGCGTGGAGACAGCGCATCTTACCCATAATGACCTCAAAAGAGTCCGGTTCGTCACGCTCCCTGCGTTGGTATGCTGTTAGAGCCTCTTCCCAACGTTGCAACTTCTCGAACCAAGTCTCCTTCATCTGGACGTCCACGTAACCTTGCGCCTTACGCAAGATACCGAAGGCGGCATCAGTTTGCTGGAGTTGGTTGTTGATACTGATCAGAGCCTCGACGTTGCTGGCATTCTGCTCGGCATTGAACTCAAGTTCTTTGTAGTGAAGTGCTTTTGCGAAGGCATGGCACTTGCCGGCGTACATGCCGAGAGTGCGGACATCAATCGGAAGAGCCTTATCGTCGTGCTCCATGAACTCTGCAAGGTTCAGAAGCACTTGCAGAATCTCCGGTGGAATGTGTGGTGAGGTTAGAGCGGTCTCGATTGAGCGGACCAAAGATTCCTGATAGTGGTCATACAACTCGGTCCAGCATGACACGAACGCAGAATTAAACAGCTGCCTGGCGAGAGGAGGGTAGGAACTAGCCAGCTGCGAGCATGATCTCAAGGCGTTCTGTGGTGACTCCTTGAGCAATTCCAGACTGAATCGTCTCATCCACTCTTGCCAATCTTCTTTGGTTGATTTGGCGTTGGCTGCCCATGCGATTTTAAGGTGCTGTTGATTGACCGCCAGCTTGCGATTGTCGACACCTCTCTGCACTTCTTCCGAAGCGGAAGTCTTGTAACGCTCATCTGGACTCAGATCTTGCGGCAAGGGCTCTCCCTTTTGCAACTTGCTAACAATCAATGAGTAGTTCGAGTGTGGGACTTTATGGGTCACTAGAATCTTGTTGACGGTCGGGATGAAGTGAATGTAGTCAGGACCAAGCTGGAAGATGAGGGCGCACAGAGTGTCTAGAGCAGTCTGCTTGAGTCCAGCCTCCGAACCGCCCAGTACTCGTGAGAGGGGGTGAATAATCTTTGCAGCGAATTCTGAGATGTTGACGTGTCTCGAGAGCTTTCCGATGGTCTCGATAGCGAGCTTGCGGATATGCGTTGGCTGACCGGGTTTCTCGAACATGCGGACTATGACTGGAATGATTAAATGCATGTACTCCTCTGCGCTCGAGCCGAAGACTAGGAAAGCGTGCAAAACGCGTTCTGATGGCAAGCGTCTGGGCGTAACATCATGATCGAGTACGCCGAGCATGAGGGGAAGTACGTTAGCTAGGTAGATTTTGAACTCGCCCTCAAGAGACTGTGCAATCGACTCGATGAGTGCAAGCATAGTCGCCTGGTAGGGTGAGTTGTCTGCCCAGAAGTCCTGTACCGTTGCAAGAATCTCCGGCAGATAAGGTCTGATATGTTGACGAACAATCTCTACCAGCTCGCTGAGATTGTTGAAATACTTCTCGATGTTGCCAGCCGGTGATGTGCGGATGACAAGAAGAATACCAGGGACCACGAGACCAAGGAAGTTGACACACTTCAGGCGCATCGTTCTGTAGATGCTCATTACCGCCTCAACTACAGCAGCATGATGTTGCGCAAGAGTGGGTTCCTTGAGCAGGTCCAAAAGAGTATTGATGACTATGGTCGGGTAGTACTCCTCATTGGAGGGTGTGGTTCCTTGCATAATCAGACCGACATCCGTAACGGTCTGCGAATCGGTGACGAGATGGTTCTCGGATGATTGTTCCATGACTTGGTGCCTGTACGGATCTAATGCACCAAGGATACCCATCAAACGAATAGTCTCCTTGCGCAGTTCACCTGGCGGCTCATTCTTGACAACATGCACCAAGATTGACAATAGCTCAGGGTGTTCGATGTAAGGATCAATCACATAGCCAGAATTACTGGCGAGCTGTCCGAGCGTTCTTAGTGCTGCTCGACGTTTACTCGCTGAGCTCAAATCTTGTAAACTCTCGATGATGACTTTCATCAGCTCAGGAACATACTTCACCATCTCATCGCCACCAACAGTTGCCAGATCACCTATTGCCTTTAGCGTGGCAGATGCGACATCTGGATTGGGATCTTGAGCTTTAGGCAAGAGTACCGTGATCATAGGATCGACATATGGCTTGATCAGCTTCGATGACGAACCGACAAGGTGGCTGATCAGTCGCGCGCTCTCCTCTTTGTTCCTGACATTGTTCGAGTATTCGATCTCGGTCAGTAGCTGAATCAGAACCTTGCGCAAAGAAGGGAAGATGTATGCTGGGTTGACAGCAGTCAAACGACCGATAATGGTCATAGCAGCCTCTCTGATGCCAAATATTTCATCGTTCAGGGCGAGGAAGAGCGTACGAACATTCTCGGCCTTGGCGAGGTGACGATCGAAACGGGCATCTAGCGAGGCCAAGACTGTTCTTCGAATTTCGGCTTCAGGGTCAGCTACTCCGACGGTCAAGAGCTTCTCAATGACATCGCTGACGACCTGTATCGAGTAATGACTGGTCTGGTACACAATTGGATCCCTGACAAACAACTGACAACAGGTCAGTGCCGCGGCCTTCCGGATCTCGGCATCGTCATCTTCCACATAGCGAATTGCTACGTCTCTGACAAACTCGTTTAGCACATGGCCAGAGAAATCGAAGCTGCCCAGGGTGTAGAGAGCAAGTGCTATCTGCTGCTCTTTGTGTTCGATATGCTGAGGATCCTGTTGATCGCGTACTTCTCTGGTAAAAATCCGAGGCAGAGGTGTGCTGTGACTGGGATGGCCCGGCAGAACGAATGATTTGCCACACAAAGTCATACTCAGCAAATCAAGGAGCTTCTCCTGAATCGTTGGCTTGACCGGAGGAATGTAGTGTGCCATGTCAACAAGTGCTTGTGTGAGGGCGTCGCTCAGACCACAAGCAAAGATAGGGTCAAGCAGGGCTTCCATGTACTTGCTCAAAGTCTGGCCGACAGCTATGGAAATCATGCTGATGCACTTGAAGATTGGCGCCTCGTCCGTGTTCTTGATACGTGCCTTGACACTAAGAGCTTCGCGAATGTGAAGGAGGATATTGTCCAGATAAGGAGCAATCTGGCTGCCGACAGCATTTGCAACATTTCCAATAGCGATGAAAGACAAATTGCGATCCTTGGGAGATTTGAGAAGCCCTTGTAAATGAGACATAGACCGATGAATGTAGCCGTTGCAGAACTCCTTCGGAGCGTACCGGGCCAAGATTGGGATGATGTAGACGACCTCACGACGGATTAGAGGGTCGCGATGTTCACGATAGGATAGGATGCGCTCGCAAGCTTCCTTGTAGCGAGGGCCGTGCATGAACATGCCTCCCTTCTGCAGCAGTTCCTTCAGAGCGAGCAAAGAACCATGAATGGCCTCGACGGTGTTGTGTTGAAATCCTTTGTCTATCTCTTCATATGTCCTAGTCAACCATTTCTGACGTGCCTGGGGATCTCTGGCCATGAGGATCTCGAAACATTGGCTGATGGTGTTGGCGGCCGACTCCCGAATCATGACCTTGGGATCCCTTAGAGCGACCCAGATGACCTCGAAGATGTCGGGGATCCATACGTGCAAGAGGGTTGGTGAACTCTTTGCAAGCTCGTACAAGTTCAAGACGGCGGAAAAGCGACGATTCTCGTTACGTTCAATCTGCAGCCACTCGAGGGCGACTTTGACTTCGGCATCAACGAGTTCAGCAGTAAGAGTTCCTCCAGGAGAGACGAGATGACCGAGGGTCTTTGCAGCGACAACCATAGCAGCTGTATCGTTGCCAGTCATGACCTTGCGTAGGACAGTGTGGAAGCGCGTCGTCTTTTGAGCGGCATCGTCGCCCTTAAAGTCGATGAGCTGCGAAAGCGCGTAGAGACCGCCGGTTCGTTCGTGGGTATCGGCGCCATTTTGGATGAGTTCGGCAATGCGTTTGTTGACCTCGACATAGTAGGGAGTAAATTGAGCGGCCGACAGTTCTGTGGCGGCCTCGCGTTAGCTGGAGCATTCCAGTGGGGCGATGCTGCAGCCTCACCTCTATGTGCGGCTTCGACTTCGTGTAGCAGGTTCTCGGCGGCGTGTAGTCGTTTCTCGTCGCGCCTAAAGACAGTAGGTCAGCGACATGGTGCTTGTATCGAGTCGAGCAGGGTGGGCTACCTTGATTTGAGCTCTTGGACAGTGCGCTCGAGCGCATCGCGGTAGGCTTGAGCCATAGTCTTGCCTTACCGCGCTACTCATGCGCCGCTGTTCATCTAGATCTGACTTCGTCGCACCGCTGGTCTGGCAGGGGAATGGCTTGGGCTGTGATGCTGTTGGACGCTATGCGATCATTCGTGAAGGTCCAAAGGTGCTCTTTCCAAAACTGCGGGGTGCACGTGGTGAAGCCCAGGCGATCCATCTCTACCTTCTCGGATGGCCGCGTTTTCCCATCTACTGCATTATTCCACCTACACATCTTATCGAATTTTGCTAGACTCGCCGCCGTGCTCTTTAGCTGTCTCCTAGGCTCACGGGTAATCGGAGAGGTCATGAAGCCTTTGACTTCCTTTGGCAGTGACCTGACGAGATACTCAATTTCAGATCAAACCTGACAGCTGATCACAAAGGGTATATGGTCTTCGACTTCCAATCAAGACATCTTGGTAACTATCGAACCTGGTATATGAAGTGTAATGTTGGTTTATGATGTGTTATCACGGCAAGTGTTATTCGGCATATCTTTGAGATTGTGGTCGACACGACAGCCTGATCAAACGGCCGAGATGGGTCCCATAGGCTCGACAACCCGTCGAATCCAGTGATTACACGTTCTTGTATCTTATATGCTCACTCTGGTCCACAGCTTCCCTGCACAAGGTACCTGGATATTCATAGAGACTTCTCACAACCAACAAGTCTCCACTATGTCCAAGCATTCTAAGGAAGCCAGAAAAGAAGCTGCTCGAAAGGCTATCACAGAGGGCCCAAAGATCCTGGCACTGTTAGATTGCTGTTCACTGCTGTACAGCAAAGAAATCAATAACAATCAGTCCCCTCCCAAAGTCCAGCCCCTAAGGTATTCTTTTCGACAAGTCTACATCTTCTGCTTTGACGCGAGTTCCTATAGCAGAAGCAGAGCATCAACAAGTTTTGCGATCACACCAAGTTCAACCAGGCTGACAAGAGAGAGACCAGATAATGTTTCCATTGTATGTGGGTCATCGTTCTCGATCGACCATCGTGATTGCTCGCAAGCACGAGATGCGGGCATGCCTAGATGTGGGTGTCAGAAGCCAGGTGTATTCGTTTGTTGGAGTTGTCTCTGCGGTCAGCGCCACAATGGTTCAATACAATGAGTTCATGGCGCGTTGGTGTCACTCCAAGCTTTTCGTGTATTCTGTCAGAATCCCACGGTGTCAAGCCATGGAAGAAGCTGTATCAAGCAGACATGCATATACGAAGGGCTGAAACTCTATCCCAATGCTTGATTAGTCACCTCGGAATGCTTATCCGAGTTGTCTTTTGTCTTCAATCCTCGAGCAATATCTCCCGGGTGGATGCAAAGAGACATGCGGATAGGCTTCAAAAGACATATACCGCTGATGTGCATGTATCGTATTCAGCATAAAGTGAGTGAATTCTCGCTGTGTACCCAGCTTCATTTTCCGAAGTCTTTGGCAGTTGGGAAGGTGATGCTACAGTGTACTCGGGGACAATATACCGAGACGACACGCAAGTAGGAAGCACAGACACACCATGTGGGAGGAACAAGTCGCGATCGGCAAACACCTTCCCGAGTTCGAACATACGGTGATACCTACCACTTCCCACTGAAAAGCTGTCAAGCTTCGAACGTCAAGCAACCAACAGACTTTTCAGAACTTGAATCGCACCTTGATCATATTGAGGATGAATACCTGAGATCCGCTCCTACAGACACAAGAAGTTCGGGGGTCAACAGATTCCCGGCAGAAGTGTATCCGCACGACTCGCGTTCGGAAATAAGCTTTGCTTCGTGACTGGGAATAACGAGGAGGTTGGAGTCGTTGTAACTCTATCTCCACTTTACGTGCTGGAACTCCTCGGTTGCGGCCACCAGAATCGCGATGCGACAGGATCACAGAAAAACTGACAGGATGAGGAGCGGCACACCTGGATGTTCGGCACGTTTGCGCAATCGATTCTGCCATGGTCTTATATGTCCTGGTGGTGCGACACGAGTCTATAACCAAGAATTGCCCAACGTCACAAGATAGGCTTGCGCACTCGTTCAACGGCCATCTGTTTGTCACCAAGATTTCTCCAGGGTCCCGGCGGGTCTAAGAGAAAGGAACAGTGCCACACTTCCGAGATCTGACTACTAGCACGCGATCTGCTGCTACTTCCTCTCTTTGATTTTCTCTATCTGCGACTGCCGCCCATTTGGCCTCGCACACACATACTGGATTATGGATCTCGAGTGATGACGCAGCGAAGCAAGACGCCACTTCCTACTATGCATCACCAAGATGAGGATGTCGAGCGTGGGGATATGTGGTCGACTGGACACTCACGTATGGATATACCCTGGCAAAGACATTACGCAACAGGCACACCTCTTCCCGGAAGCCCAAATCGCAATAGAAGCCTCGACGACCCTGCGGAAAGCAGCGGAGACGAACACAATGGCAACAGAATTCTCTTGACGCTGAAAGAACGAGTGCGACACTTTGTCTGGACTTGGTTTACAATGACGATGGCCACTGGACAATTGGCGAATGTCATCTTGGCTGGTATGCGGACACTTGACTTTGCTGGCAGTTCGGAGACTGACCTTCTAATGCAGTACCTTACGAGTTTCACGGTCGATATGCGATTGGTTGTTGCTTCTTCCTCTTCAACCTCGTTCTGTTCACGTTCAACGTTACCATGATATCTCTCCGCTTCTACTGGTACCCCTCGACATTCAAAGCCTCATTCACGCATCCCACCGAGTCGCTTTTCGTGCCCGCTTCAGTCGTGTCGTGTGGCACAGTCTTGACCAACATTACTGAATATGCTGTCGGCAATGGAAGATCTGGATACTGGCTTGAGAGGACTATGATTGTCTTGTTCTGGTGCTACTGTGGACTGGCCCTGAGTTTCACCTGTGGAATCTATCTCATCATGTGGTCGACCCAGACTTATACCATCTCTAGGATGACACCAGGTACGTTGGCCACGCTCTCAGCACCTCGTGTGCCTTGCTGACCATTCTTGACAGTGTGGATCTTCCCGGCCTACCCGTTGCTCATCATCGGTCCACACGCTGGCAGACTGTCTGCACGAGTGGCTAAAGAGTCGGCGTTACCGATCATTGTTGGCGGATTCTGTCTTCAAGGCATAGGCTTCATGATGAGTCTGATGGTCTATGCCGCGTTCTTGTACCGGCTTATGACTCAAAAATTGCCGAAGGAATCTCTTCGTCCTGGCATGTTCATCTCCGTCGGTCCTTCTGGCTTCACCATCGCGGGTGTCATCACCATGGCCCAAAATCTTCCAGGATGTATACCGGAGAACTTTATGGGCGTGGGAGAGATGGCTGGTGTTATCTCAGTTGTAATGGCGAACTGGATGGGCATCTGGCTGTGGGGTCTCGCCATTTTCTTCTTCATCGTGTCCTGCGGTGCGCACTGGTCTTGTGTCAGACATGGCCGTCTCCAATTCGCTTTGACCTGGTATTCTTTCATCTTCCCAAATACTGGTCTCACCGTAAGTTAGCTTCTGCCACTTCTGTATCAGGGCAGGGTTGAGCTAACCATTCTTTCGCAGACTGCCACTTTCGCTGTAGCACGCGCCCTAGATCACTGTCGTCCTATTCGCATTCTCGGCTGTGTGCTTACCTGTCTCCTCGTAGCGGGCTGGTTCTTTGTTTTCGGAATGATGATCCGCGCCGTCATTCTCAAAGACATTCTCTGGCCGCAGAAGCAAGAAGATCGTGATGAGGGCGGTTGGAAAACCGAACCTGATGACTTGACATTGAGCAAAACTCAAACTCGAACGGAGAATCCTTACCCTGATGGAGCTGCGGACACGCATGCTGGCATCCGGGCGTAGCTGGATAGTCATTGGATGTGATCCATGAAGTTTACGAGAATTACGAAGTACAAGATGCATAGATGAGATAATTGCATGTTCACTGTTTGGTCCAGCAAAGCACCATGATATCCCGTGTGCTCAAGTGATTTGGCAGGCTGCGTCTGAATTTCGGAGAGCTAAACAGATCCAGCTGTTCGCGATCACTCGTCTCTACCATCAATCTAGTGAACAACCTTACCGCTCCACTCACTACAGCTGACCTCCTCAGCACTACCCACCGCCAACCCCACACCACTGCTGCCAAACAACGCAGCACTAGCACCCGAATCAATGCACAGATCAAAGTTGAGGTTAGCACCGTATTGGTTGGTGCCACTGAGACCATTCTGAGCACACAGAGGGTTGCTCTCCGCAGGGCACAAGTTGGTCACTTGGACGACGATGGGGTTGCCAAAGGTCTTTTTGTTGCCCGAGGAGTCAGTGCTGGCAGTCAATTTCCAGCATGTTCCGCAGGCGGGGCCGGCGCCTGCGCCGGTGCCGACGCCGAATTCGTTTTGGGATACGGCGGCTGAGTAGCCGGGCTGTATGGGGGTGTTAGTGGAGGAGGTGGCAGGGGAGAGAAGGTGAAAACGGACAGAGGTGTAGAAGCCGCAGGCTGTGGTTGCGACGTTGCAGTTGCCGCTGCCCCAGGTGTCGGTTGAGCCGTATTGGGTGAAGGAGGCTTTGTAGGATGTTGCTGCTGAGGCGAGGCCTGCTGAGGCAGCGAGAAGGGCGACGGGTGTGTACATGATTGGGTATGTGTCTTGGAGATTTCTGATGAGATGGAACGAACAAGGTGGATTGAATGAGATACTCAAAGAGTTCTTATAGATAATGCTTTACCTCAAAACTTCTAAGCGACGTCTGGTGGTCTGGTCGAATGCTGTCGTCACTTTACTATAGCTGTAACTACTGTCCCCATATTCTGCCGGTCGATCAGCATCATAACTTTGGTTAAACAACTACACAGGCTGCATCCACAGGCTGTTGAGCTTAGAAGATCACAGTCCCTGGTCCAGGAGCCCTGTGTGGCATGCGATCGTCACAGGGCGATGGTTTTGAGTTCAAGGCATGAAGAATGCACTCGATGGCTGAATACAAGCGATTAGGCGCGTACGAAGCCTTTGTCCGCTCCACAATGTGCGCCATGGATATGTCGTGCGGCGTGTTTCAGACCTCGGGTCGTTTCAAGCATCAGGGGATTTGTGGGTATCGATTGCGTGTTTTGCGAAAGGATGTTGAGAAGATTCCGAGGCTCAGCACCTTCAGAAAGATTGTGCCTTCTGCAGTCATGCGTGTTGACGTCTTCGGACAAGGGGTGCCCTGCAGTCTTGAGGCCCCCTCATGCAAACCAGCTTGCCAGTCTTTTTGGTGGGGTGCGAACGTGAACGAAAGCGAGCGTCTGTTCTCTGGGATATCTGGCGTGACACAGTCTACACAGACTTTGTTTCAATCATAACTTGTGTGACAAGAAGAGGTTCTTAGAGCACCACGACTTGCATGGAACTTTGCTTACTCCAGGATCTGGCTTTGGATAGGGCACTTGTCAGTGATGATGCTTGGATTCACTCTTCTGGCGGGAGAGGGGTCTACCAGCATTATTGTCATTATTGTCATGGACTACAGTGACGCGTGTCGTGCAGAACCTGATTATTTGTTTTTGTATCCGAGGCAAATTGAATGAGCATCGAGTATGGTAACGTTAGCAAGCACAACATCTTGGTCCGAAGAGACAACATGAGAACAGTCGACTCGGTTGTGCAGTGGGAACTCAGAGCTCTTAGTTCTGAATTGTCCTGGAAGGACAGGGTTGTCACTCACACCAGGACTGTGAGGCAATTCCGGATGGAACAAACTTATGGTAGACCTGAAGTAAAGTAATGATAGCGACTTGGAATGTTCGATACGGACTTCTTTTGAGGCCTGCACTCTAGATGGCCTACCTACAGCTTATTTCATGTTGGCCCGAAAGGCTTCTTCCTAGGGTTTGATGGAATCGAGCCGTGCCTTCCATCCCGTAAGATGCCTGAGTCCTCATGTTCTCGTAACCTTAGAGACTCGGTCGACTCTTTATAGGTAGTCAGTGGGATCTCGAATACGAGTCGTGATGGACGATGCGGCATCCAAAAATAGCAAGCAAATGGCAGGGGCGGCGGGTGCCAAGAGTCGGCGGGTGGCTCCCGCATCTTCAAACAGTGAGCGGGCGCGGACGTGGTTGAAGGAGAGATATTCACAAACGCTCCTCTTTTTCCACCTCTGTTCTCTTGACGACATCTGTTTCCCTAGGCACTCACCTCTATCGCCAGCTGTATTCTTGCTACAGCCAGTCACTCGCTTACTGAGCATAATAATATTGCCAATCAACAACACTTCGACAACGCCACTTGGTTCCCGAGACACGACAAACAACGAGCCCCTGTTAGGCCTCAATCACAACTTTCCACCATGCGTCCGGCAACGCTGCTCTCCTCGATCGCTCTCTTCTCAGCCCTCAGCTCGGCTTCAGCCCCATGGTCTGAATCTTTCCACCTCAAGGCCATTCGCGACATCAACGACTTTGTCTTCCCACGACAGGATACTTCGGGTGCGTCACAAGAACTTCCTGAAGCCTGAGACGACCATCATCTGACCTTCCACAAGCAGCAGAATCCACCACAGCCGCCTCCAAGACGTCCGATGCCTCGAGCGCAAAACCCACCGCAAATTCCTCCAACAAGGACTCCTCTAGCCAGCCTTCGTCCACCGACAACAACGATGCTACCACCACCGGGTCCGACAAGAGTGCTGCTGCCTCATCCGGTGCATCCAAGTCTGATGACTCCTCAGATGCCTCGACCACCGGCAAATCGACTGGCGGCAGCAGTGGAAGTAGCAAGGGTACAGCCACTACAAAATCATCGTCATCGAAATCCAAGACGTACGGTGTCTCTGCTGGCTACGGAGGTGTCGCCATGATCACTCCCGGCGTTTTTTCATCTTCTTCATACTACAAGGTCGGCGAGTACGTTACCTTCGCCTGGAACCTGACCTCCTTGTCTGTTACTCCCACCGCTATCGACGTTTACGCTTCTTGCGGTGCCAACCAGAACATGTACACCTTGGCCGTTAACCAGACTGTCAATGGTTCTACTGGAGCCGTTACTTGGGACACTGGTGACTACCAAGCCACCGCCACGGTACCACTGCTTACAGAGACTTACACACTCATCATCATGGATGCCGCCATGCCTGCTGTCACTGCCACTGCCGTCTATGGCGGTCTTCCTGTCTACAGCAACTTCCGTTTCGGCATGTACACCACACAACCCTATTCAAACTCCTCAGGCGGTGATGCCGCGACATTCACCTGCATTACTTGCAAGAGTGCTGCTAGCTCGCTGGAAAAACAACCTCTCGCCTTTATACTTGGCATGGTCCTCATCACTATCGCAAGCTACACAATGCTTGCGGCTGGCTTCGACGTAATTTGAGGTGGATTTATGACGGCCGTGCAAAATGTCTTTGGAGTTTTTAAGGATTTATGGGAAGGTCATTTGCATTGGGCCGGCGCTGGTTTTTCTGAACAAGGCAAAATCTGGCGTCTTATCGTTTTTCATTTGCTGTGCATATAATTTTTCTATACTGAGCTTCGGGACACACTTGAGCAAAATGTTATTTTGATGATCGCGGCGACGTGTCGTAAATTGGATGGTTTGTTGTAGAAGTCGCAGCACCCCAGGATGCCAGTGCGGCTCTTTCCAACGCACCCCTGCGTTTTTGTTCCATCAGAAAGTTTAATCTTTTTGTATGAACCTCTTCACATGTTTTGCCATCTTAACTGACCACAACTTTGTCCTGGGCTCGCGTTTCCTGCATCTCCTGGAACACTTGTCACTATCAACCGAGCGTCCGGCTAATGTTCGCACTGGCAGCAAATATCTCTGTGGTCTACGTGCCGCATCTCAATCTTTGTTGACGCTCTTTTATTCTCGTCTTCGCCACGGCTGGATTCTGGAGTCACAATGCGTACAGCAGGCGCCATACGGTCGCAAAAGATGGCTGGTCGAACTACGAGTCGTGCAGCAAAGAAGGTGCCAATAAGTCATGATTTCTTGTTACGGCAGAGAATGTACAACAAGCTCAAACGCATTATTCCAGACACGGCCAAGACAACACCATCTCACGTGCTAAAAACCAAGCTCGAGAATGCTCAATCTAATCCGGACATGGTGGCATTGATGTCTCAATTCAAATATGACGAGATTCTTGATGTGGCAAAAGAATTGGTTGCGAAGGGTCTATTCGGTTTGGCTCAACCGCCACATGGTGGCTATATCAGAGCTCGTAAAGCCGCACGAGAGGCCGCCAGTGAGCCCTCTTCAGAAGCGAATGTGCCGGACGAGATTCGCAGATCTGGCTTTCGAAGGCTGGATGATTTTCAATCTGCAGTCGCAGAGGCTGAATCACCAAGCTCCACTTCCGGAAATTCCATTACGAGTTTTGATCAGCTTTTGGAAAATCATCTAGAGACCTCGAGGGCTACATCTGCCGCATCCGCAGTATTCTCTAATTTCAAGCCAGCCGATATTCTCGAAACTACTCGCTCAACGAAGTCGATTGATGGATTCCGTCAGGCTACAGCAGTATCTGTGGGTGTGCGCGATCGACGGAGAAAACCCCGAGTATCGCTTCAAGACACCAATGGCTACTACTTGGAGACCTACGTTGAAAAGGTCTACTCAGAATCGAAGCCTCGCCTCAAAGGCTTTCATTGTCATCCTTCAGTCTCTTACCACAAGATCGGCCACGAATTGGGATTCTTCCCTGGTCTTAGCAAGTTATTGCTAGAGCATCGGCCTCGTGATCTGTTCAGACTTGTTCGCGAGCTCTGTATTCGAGGCCTCTTTCTTGTCAATTATACGAGATATCCGAGTTATCGTGAGGCTGCAGAAGAAGCTCGTAAACTAGTCCCACAATATGCCGATCTGCCCCTCCGCGTGTGTGCTGTTGCCAGCCAGATCCTATCACCATATCCTTGGGAGCCCCTCAGACTTCCCTACGTGCTTGACATTGAGCCTGTCGCCAGTCGAGCTACGGTTCCCGACTGCCAGAGAATGAAACTGCTCCCAGCTTCGGAGGGTTCGAATGCACCTCACAACAACGAAAGCTCGAACGTAATGGAGACCGAGCGTATACAGATCCCTGCGTCCGATCTGAAGCAGACTACGGAGCTAAATGCTGCTGGCTCGCAGATATCTCATCCTGATATTTCAGGTACTTCAAAGCAAGTATTGGAACAAGGAGAGTTCTCGAACTCAGCTGCACTCGTCAAGCCAGAGGTGACTGCCTGGGATCGAGTTGGCGAGCCCAGCAAGACTCTGAGGATCTCAGGGTTCAGAAGGAGAGTCAACAAGAAGTCTCTTTTCGAGGAGTTCGCGAGATTCTCTCCAATTGAACTCGAAGTGCCGGAGCGACTTGTTGCGCTTATCACTTTCACCGACATCGAGGCCGCTACTAGGGCTCTCAACGCCAAACGTCGCTTTTTTTTCAAGAGTAGCGCCTTACGGTGTACGTTCACGAACCCAATCCACACCCGTGTCGTTGCTTCCAGGCAATTGGTCGATGACCATATGCGCGATTTGCCGTCATTACCTGGGGACACATGGGACGAAGATTCTAGCCTTGGTTCCACATCGCTGCCTTCAAAATCTCATCTATCAGACCTGGTTGACACGACGAGTACCGAGGAAGAGTCGTCCAAATCTAATGTCGAGAGTTTCGATGACAGACTAGAAAACAAGGAGTTCCAGGTCTCTGTATCAGCTCCAGCGATGTCTGATGGTCTTGGAGCAGACGAAGGCATAATGTCAACTAAGAACTCTGTTTCAGATCCGCCCAGCTCGGATCTACGCTGGGATACATTGTTGGACGCTAGACCTCAAAAAAGATTCAAACTTAGACCCCGTTGACTTAGAGATCAGTCGACATGCAACGATGGCCGTCCCCAAGACACGAAGTTTCTATCTACCACATACCTTCCAACACAAGATACTATGTGGTCTGCAGACATCTCTTGAAAGAGTTTGTTTTGAATACATAATGCGCACGACTCCGAATGTACTGCAAGAATCGCAAGACCAATGGGGAATCGACAATCCTCACGCCTTGGAGCTAAATCAATATATGCGGCTGTTTGCCAAGCTCAATGCGTTTGAATCAAAGCCTATTGGACCAGATAACAGCGGAAGCATGTTGAGAAGACTGCACCATTCTCTGATACTGCTTCGTAATGTTGCTGTTCACAGGAAGAGATCTAGTATCCCAAGCTTGCGGCGGTGGACCCATGATGCGTACACTTTGGCAATCCTTGCAGGCGACTCGAAAGCGGCCGCACAGTTTGAGAACCTCGGAAGGTATCTCGAGGTCGAGCAACAGAAGATGTACGCCGATAGGAAAGAAGCTGAAGAACGACTGTTAGCCACAGTCAAGGAATTGGCAATCAAAAGAGCCGACCTGGACCGCCTGGAACAAGAAGCCATGGACAGGTTCAGCGAGGAGCACGAACAGGTCCATGCCCGTGATTCGGCGGACTTGAATAAAGCTATCGATGCCACCCTTTCTCTGGACTATGACCTTGGATCTGGCTGTGAAAAGACATCGCCGATAGAGCCTACCTCGCCAAATGAGCCCGTGCCGGCCACTGAGCCTGTCTCGTATACTGTGTCTACCATATCGCCAGCTGAGCCTATCACATCGCCAGCTGAGCTTACCTCATTGACAACTGTGCCTACTATATCCACAATGGTGCCTACCACATTGCCAATCATGCCTACCTCGTTATCGGTTGAGCGTACCATAATGCCAGCTGAGTCCTTGAGTCTAGTCCCTGGAGACATACAGTCCGCTGATCCTGTGAGCGGCATCTTCGGTAGGCTCAAGCTTTGGTATGGCGCGTGATGTGACATCTTGACCGGCGAACTGGATACACATGGTCTCGAATCTTCCCAAACATCATCGCTAGACTGTCGTAATCTACACAGTAATATAACCATACGTTCATGTCTTGTAGTTGCAATCAAGGGCTCCATCACTTGAGCATTTATTGTATATCATATGCACCACATCTGTTCATCATGCAAACATAGAAAGTGCCCTTCGGCCGACTGCCCACAATCACCTCGCTTGCATCACGCCACACGGAATCACAGAGTCATGAAAATGGACCTGATGATCCATCCTTAACCCCCTGACGATCTCGTGTAAAGATCGACATTGATGGTCGAGCGGATGTGGGGTCATCAACGCGCGTAAGAAAGAATGTCAAAGTCTGGACTCTGAGAATCCCTGTTGTAACGTTAGTGAGGTAGTCGGTTCTGCAATCAGTGAGATGTTGTGTGTGGTGTTTCGCTGATCGTGGGACATGTAGATATCATGGGCGTACTCTAGTGGTAGAGATCTAACGAAATTAAAGATATAGTATCAAATGACAATGTCTATGAATACCGTAGATGTTCCCGGGATATGCTAGAACTACTTGACGATTTGTGAACTAGGATTAGTCTCTTATATATCTCTGTGTGTCGGGCACTCATTATACTTGACATAGTTGTGTGCATTGGTATGCATCGATTCCTGGAAAGATTTCATCCTTGGGTCGATGTAGGCATAGTGAAGTATATCCCAGCTAGTCGATAGCGGGATCTACCTCGATTGGCTATCAAACTCAATAGCACGCAGCCATGATCCCAAGAATCCTTACACAGCAAGGAGAAAGAGAAACCCTTGATACAGAAAAATACTATTTATCAGAATCCAGGGTCACACCCCTCTCCAAGCTTTTCCATCAAGATCCGAAAATAGCAACATAGAAACCTCTACAACTGCGAGCTCGTCTCTCGCAGTGGACTCTCATCCTCGCCTCCCGAATGACGAACACGCACAAACTCAAGTCTCCACTTCCTAGGGCAGTTGAGGACAAGCATTTCTTCTCGAACTCGTACACGCAATAAGCCAAGATCGATGATGCGCAACTCTCACTTGGCAGAAAACCCGCGGACAGCCGAAGCATGGTTATTCTTGCCTTTAGAAACAGATACTCCATTGTACGGTCCGAAGAGTATAGGCAACAGTGTTAGTGTTTAGTGCAGTGTGAGGGCTGTGCGATTTGCCATGGAGACTCGAGGTCTGAGTGTTACAAAGATCAGGTGGTGAGTTGTGGAGTTGGGCAGCAAGAGAGATGCAGAGTCGGACTTTGCTGTTACCTTGCCAATGTCCGACACACGGTGTGCTATATCATGCCAGACTATCAATCAATTGCTGAGAATCTTGGGGCTTCTTTTCTGTGGCTTCGGGCAGCATTTCGGATTTGGAAAACGAGTGTGAGCATGGCGTTTTCCTGGTCAAGCCACTTTCTTCGATTGCCAGGGTCACTTTTTCGCCTTCGTAGGAACGCCTTTTACCTGTCCGTTTGCGGCCCTGAAACGAGACCCATATTGCCGTGTGACCACACACATTGTCTGTCGCACACAAGCCATAAAGATAAGAACGTGTCGCAGCTCATTCGACAGGAGCAACGGTTAGCAGGGCTAGCCCTCTCTCTTCACCGGCTTCCTTGCATTGGACATGGCAGTGATGTCTCGGAATGTGGGCAGATTGATAGGTATGAGGAAGAAAGAGATTACCGCCAACCGAGCCCCTGGCTTCCCGCGTTGGCGCTTCTTTATCTGTGGGTGTGTGGTAGGAAGCAGATCGTTTGTGACGGGTTGACGGGATATATATCGTTATGCAGGTCGCCTAAGGCTCGTTATCTAGCCTGGCTGACTGAGGTGGACGGTGGGAGGCTTGGGATGAGGTTGGTCGATATGTGCTGGAAGGAAGAGATAGATTCGTGTTCCGATGTACAGTACCTTAGTCCAACCTCATTCCGCTGATCTAGTCGGTTAGATTCATTGGTCGTATCTTGTAACTTGTCCCTGATTTGTGCTCTATGCCACGAGTGCTGCTTCACCGCTGCCACTCACACGTGGTTGCAATGCTTGGAGGTTCTTGAGTGACAGGCAGTCAACGTCCGACACCTGCATGCCTGTCCCTAGACGCGGTGAAGAATTGCACGGAGCAAAAGATGTCGATACGCGATATTGTGGCTTGCATATGCCTGTCCTACCGGAAGGCGGTCGTCTAACCAAGGCACCGGTAAGTGTTACGGGCTAGAGAAAAGCCCCAGGAGCGGCGCGGGGGGCCGGCGGAAGACGTTCACGGACTGTTTCGCGTGGCTCAATGTGTCGAGATCGCTGTCCTGCGCTGGATGAAAGAAGGTTTGCTTCGTACATTTGATGGTTGTTAGGAGCTTAGGTGGATGTACGCATATGCATTTGACGTGTCGTGGTTTCATCATAGCTGATGTGCATCACATAATACGTCGCTTTGTGATGAAAGAGCTAATTGGGCATAAGGTAAATTCATGTTGAAGTGTTCGCACAGTCAGCAGATTGGTACATGGTCAAAGTCGCGTCGACCTTCTTTCAGCTTCATCGTCTTATCGTTCGCAGGGATGTTGAGAAGGACAGCACGGCGAAAGCAGCCTCAGATGACAAAACAAAGAGCAAAGAACGTGACTGCCGCGTAAAGTTCCCGCATCTCAATCTCCATCGTTCAGCCTCCTCCAAGCCATCCTTCCCATTTTTGTGATGGTTTTTGGCTGCAGCCTGGGCTGCGTGTACTAAAAAGCGGGCCGGAGATTCCTGCCGTTTTAAGCTTGCTCTGGGGAAGTAGCGGAACAAGCAAGAAAATCATCGGTGTCGAAACAAAGAAACAGAGTTGGGGCTGATGGTACACGAAGCATCGGTCAAGGGGTGGATGGGAATGAGGAAAGAGGTGTGTCAGAGATAGAAGATGAGAAAAGGGATGATGCCCAAGGTGTGTGCTTGATCAGAAGATATATTAAGCACCGCTCCTCCCTTTGCCCAAACACTTGACTTGTTTGACAACCTTCGACACCTTTTTCACGTGTCTCCGAAACAGTTTATTTCTGTTTGCTCGGCTCTTCTCAAGGCAGTCACATCTGTTGTAGTGACTCAGCTCAAGCTATAACTGAAGTATCCGTTCGTCTCTTTCGGATCATAAGCAAGATCATCTTTCGATCCCTTCAGTTCGTCTGCTTTGTTCATTGCAAGCAAGCCAGCCAGCCTCTCGTCCGTTGTCACCCACCAACGCTCGTGACCAAACATCCTCTCCACCTTGATATCCCGGCTCCACATCACGAATCACACAACAAGACCATCAGATAACAAAAAGAGATCATCGCTGGACTCTTCCCTTGGACCTATCTCGTCGACTATCCCCTTTTCCCCGCAAAAGAAAGATCATCGCTTGTCCAGACCGAGTCACTCGGTTGCTTTGCTGATCTCATCCCATCCTCCGAGGCTGTCTGATACCAAGCTTTCAGCACAGCCCGACCGAAAAGTACAAGCACGCCTATCTTTTGTGTTGATCGCGCTGGCACATGTCATTTCTGACATCGAGCAACCGAGGACATCCGTTTCAGCTCTGAGATTTGATAAGAAACAAACAACCCTCCCTTGGTTGTCCTTGCCTGGACTTTCTTGGAGTTTATCCATCACTCAGACTAAAAACGAGTTGTTGGATTGACCATTCTTGTAGCACAACGACTACAACAAAACCTTCACTACCAAGAGACGCTACAATGTGTGTAGCCAACCTTAACGTCTCCACACAACCATGCTCGCATCGCTGGTATACCCTCGTCAAACCTTGCACTAGCACCACAAATCTCTCCAACTGCTCCTCGAAACTCGCTCTTGAGGGCTGGGAGACACGACTCGAGTCTTGTCCTTGGTGCGACGACTCGGCTTCTGATCCCAGCATTCTCGACGACAGCACCCATCGCTTGTTTGGCGGCAGTGTATCTCGCTCCCGCAGTGGCAGTCTGGGCACTTCTGGAATCGGTGCTATGCCCATTGCTGCAGAGAGACACAGGCGCCAGAGCAGTGCGACCAACTCTACAACTTCATTGTCGAGAAGCAACAGTGGCCGCGACGATGATGCAGAGGCCGAAGAGTTGGGCAGAGGTGAAAAGGCACGCATGATGAACTGGCGGTTGGATGTCTACTTGACGGGCAATGCTGAGCGAAAGCCAAGCATGTCGCAGGAAGTTGAGAACATCGCACCTGAAACTTCCGTGCCTGAACAAAGCGGTTTGGCCAGATCTGGAAGTATCAGAAGATCTGGCAGTCTTCTGGGCAGGAAGATGAAGAAGGGTATGCGTTTGAGCAAGACCATCTTCAAGGGTTGAGAAGGATGATTGCTTGTCCTTCTCTCACTTCCCGTTTCCGACCATGGATATTTATCGATCAGCCTACCACGACCACTTGGATGACTCCACTCTGTCGGGGATCTACTGGCAAGTAAAGACTGCAATACAGCTCCACATATGTGGATGTCGACTGTATACTGCGAACTCCACAGCAATCATGCCTGGCCAGCCAACAAGCGACGAGCAATCTATCACTCACCGCCTTACCAGCGGCAACGCTCCACACCCTTCTCACCGCCACAGATGCGGCTTGCGAGCTTCTCATCGCAAGATCTTTACACGACACTTGGACTTTCTGTCGATGGAGTCGTCCTTGTCATCTCTTCTCCACTGTTTCCTTTCATCGGTACCTCTTGGTTCAAGGCATTCAAAAAGCAAGTTCTATACTCAGGTAGTTGGTCCATAGAATCAAAGGAATCAAAGTTTTGGAATGCAGTATTTCCCCTCCTTTGACTACACTGCTCTCTCTCTCATTATGAGTACATTTGATTAGTAGCTATAAAGTGTTCCAAAAAAAAACCCCCCCCGCAGATATGCCCAAAGAAAGCCAGTCAATTGTCTCCATCCCAATGGACATACCGTTCTCCTTCCAAACTACTCTTGCATCTCTGTCATTGAAATAGGAAATATACAGAGATACGGAGACATTGAGAGGAGAATTGTGTGATTCTTCTTCACTTTTGCCTCTTGAATTCCATCATATTCATTTATGCTCTTTCAGATATTGTTCAGCCACTTCTGCATTGCGCTCACCTCAGTGGCGTATACTACTTACTCGCGCACAAAGATGGCCGAGGGATGATTGTATATAAACAGTCTACCAACCGTGACATCTTCTACACATTTGCAATCAACGTGGCTGCCCGCTGTCCGGCAAACCATGATGTCGCACACCATTTACGAGTGCTTTTGTTCCTATCTCTTCTACATACGGTGGCTGAGATGATTTCGGCACAACCGCATCTACATCCTCGGCAACGATGACAATGGCGTCCGTGACCGAGCAGCTTTGAAGTGTGGTCTTCGTATAGAAATCCGGGGACTGGGACGGATTCGTGCGTTCACGCAAAGATCAGGCGGATCCAAGAGCTCGGGATGGTGTTAGTAGAGAGGAGTAGATGGTTCACGAGTACCGGGTAGTAGTGGAAACAGTAGGAATCGTAGCTCTCTCGCTTGAACAAGAGGAGAAAGTTGTAGGGCCTCGTGCGTTGCGAGCGGCCCAACCAGTTGCAACCACGAGTGGATGAAATCGGAGCTGTAATAGAAGACGAGGGCGGGATGCAAGATAGCACAGGTGCATGGCGTGGACACTTCGTTCGGCGCTCTCGGTCTTGTTTTGCCAAAGAGATGAAGGCCATGACGCAGATGGGCGTCCTGAGGAGTGACGGGTTGGGCTGAGGGCCAGATGCTTGTAGAAGAATATATTCGTTGATTCGTAAGTCATATAGTTATCTCCGTGACCTACTACTAGTCTTCGGTCGCAGATTTCTTTGTCAGTTTCTTCTCTACAGCTGATTGAGCACCCATTTCCTGACCCAAGCCAGTCAAGAAATCGTCAACCTGTACCTTGCCTCGTTTCTGTCTGATGGCCTCTCTTCGTCGCTCGATCTCTTCTTTGCGATCTTTGATCTTCTTTTCGCGTTCGGAACGCACTCTTTCCGTCTCGGCCCTCTCCATCTCCAGGTTCTCGAATTGTCTCTTGCGTTCCTGATCATCGTGGCTAAATTGCATGAAAGCAACGCCCTTTTGTCTGATCTCCTTGGAAGCGTCAAAGTGGGTATCTGGAGGTGGAGTGAGAGATGTGTCGCGTTTGGCGGCTAGATGGGCCATTTGTTGGGCAACGGGCTCATCTGGATTGAATGCAGCTGCTTGGACAGTATCGCCAACGATGAGATTCGTAGGCATGTCTGGTCGCGAGCGCAAAGCGGCTTCTGAACCTAGTTGAGCGAGTCGTTGTTCGCGGGCGCGTTGAGCAGCGGTGCCTGTGCGTGTGCGACCAAACTCGTCTTCCCATTCGACCATTTCTTTGTCGCTGTCTGAGTCGTCGTCTGAAGAGGATTGATCGGAAAGTTGTTTGTTTTGCCGATCGGCCCATTTACGATCGAAATCGACGAGGTGTGATTCGTTCTCGTCGCCGACGTCTCCTCGTTTCATGGCGGCATAGAGACGGGCCTTCTCTTCCATCTTTCGCTTGGAACGGTGCCATGCTGAAGAGTCTAGAGCTTGCGAGGATGTGCTGTGTTTTTGGTTGAAGGCGGGAGAGTCATCGTCGAGGTCTCTGGCAGCACGCTTCTTCACATTGCGATTGTGTGAGGCGAAGATGTCTTCTTTCTTTGGACGTGATCGTGAGGCGGATGGACGTGTGGGATTGGCGGAGTCTTTGGGGCCGGCGTGAATCAGGGACTGAAGCTGCGAGGTGAAGGCGAGGGTGTTTGACGACGAGATTTCGCGTGACGACTTATGTTTCTTCGCGGGCTTGGGGGCGCCGTACAAGGGAGCATCCTTTGCCGATGTGTTTCGATATGACATTCTGAAGGAAGTTGTAGAGAAGATGACGATGCTGTCGCGAATCTTCTCCAGGTGTGGGGTCAAGAAGGTTTGCGTCGCTCGTGCAAGCGCTCCGAAACCGCTGCAGCACCGCCGAATTGACAACGACGAGCAGCCGCTACAAGCCCACATGGTCCTGGAAAAGCTGCTGCATCATCAATCCCTCCATCCAAACCCTCATCAAGCCGAATACTGCATTCGCCCTCTGTCCGAAATGCCCACTCCTCGTCAAGTCTACGTTGCCGTCATTGGTATCTTCTGCCCCTCCACCCCCACCAACCGCTCTAACATTTCACAGGTGTTGGCGGTGTTGGCAAATGCTTCCTGAACCAATTCCAGGCCCTGAGGACTCGCATGTCCCAGGCAAGATCTCCCACCTACCTTGACCTCATCTTCGTCTCGCGCTCAAAGAAAAGTCTCTTCAGCGAGAGCTTCCGCCCATTGAACCTCGACACCATCGAACAAGACCTCAATGATTCCAAGCAGCCCGTCCTCGAAGCCTCTGCTCTCGTCGAGTACCTCGCAACCGCCCCCGAGAAGGTCATTCTTGTCGACAACACCAGCTCCCTCGACATCGCACAACAATACCCTGCCTTCCTGCGCAAGGGCGTCAGCATCGTCACCCCCAACAAGAAGGGCTTCTCAGACAGCTTTGAACTCTGGGAGGACATGTTCGCTGCTGCCTCCAACGGCTCTGGCAATGGTGGCTACCTCTTCCACGAGAGTACCGTTGGTGCTGGTCTGCCTGTTCTCTCTTCCCTGAAAGAGCTTGTCGACACCGGTGATGAGGTTACAAAGATCGAGGGTGTCTTCTCCGGCACCATGAGCTTCTTGTTCAACAGCTTCATGCCTGTTGGTGGCGGTGGTGGCTCCTTCGCTGCAGAGGTCAAGAAGGCAAAGGATTTGGGCTACACCGAGCCCGACCCAAGAGACGACTTGAACGGTCTGGATGTTGCTCGCAAGCTGACCATCCTCGCCCGTCTTGCCGGCCTCAAGATCCAGAACCCCACCAGCTTCCCTGTACAGAGCTTGATTCCCAAGGAGCTGGAGTCGTGCAGCAGTGGTGATGACTTCATGTCTCGTCTCCCCGAGTTCGACGACCAAATGGAGAAGCTGAAGCAAGAGGCCGCAAACGAGGGCAAGGTTGTCCGTTTCGTTGGCAGCATTGATGTTGCTAGCCAGGCCGTCAAGGTCGGCCTCGAAAAGTTCGACGCAAGCCATCCCATCGCCGCCCTCAAGGGTAGCGACAACATCATCAACTTCTACACCAAGAGATACGGCTCTAACCCTCTCATCATTCAAGGCGCTGGCGCTGGTGGTGAGGTTACTGCCATGGGTGTCACTGGTGACCTTCTCAAGGTGCTCCGTCTTCTCAACTGACGCCAGGAGAGATCTAGACTTTGATTATAACGTAGATACGAGAAGAGCTAGATGATAAAAGTTATGGCATACAAAAGATAAATTTGACACTTGCTTCCACTATGTTGCAAAACACTTTCCGTCGTGATTTCGGTATGGTTGATTGTGCTCATGGAATTTGTATACCAACATGACTCGCTCATGACGTAGGCTTCGAGGCAGCCATGCGCGCATCACCGTTCCTTCTCTTTTTGGAAACTCTATTCGCTCACTTGCGATTCCACCTTTTATACCCATCTCTTTCAATACTTCACGTTCTTATATTGCGATCTGCCTTTGTGTGCTTGTGTCCGTTCTTCTGCTTCTTACTACACAACTGCCGGCGCAAACATGGACGGCTCAGAAGTGAACAAAGACCAGTCGGCATCACAACCCAACGACACGGACGGTGCTGTCACAGAGCCCACCCAGTCAGACCAACGACCAGACATGGACCCCTCAGCCGACACTACCGAAGCAACCGACCGTCCGTACGACGATGACGCCGATGAAGCCACCCGCATTGCCTCCCTCGCAGCCGGTATTCGCGACCAAGACGACCTTGAACGAGACATCGGCAGGCAAGCAGACGCCCTGCTTATCGAACAGGCAGACGAACGCGACAATAAACGTCTCGAACGTACGAAAGCCGACAAAGCCCGTCTCGACGGCCAAGTTCATCGATTGGAGAAGAAGTTGTCCGAGTTCGGCAACCAAGCAACCAAGAACAGATATCGCGCCGAGATTGCCAACTACAAGACACAAATCGAAGGTCTACAAACCGACTTGGATCAGATCCAAAAGCGAATCGAAGACAGGAAGAATGAGGCTGCTGCAACTGGAGACACTCTGCTGGGAGAGGCGGGCAACCAGAAGTTGCCTGGCGAGAGTCAGAGGGACTTTTTGATCAGAACGGGAAAGATCACGCCCTTCTCCAAGATGGGTAGACAGTTGTTACGTACTTCGTCAAGTCTGGCTGAAGTCATGTTTGATGCTGAAGAGGAAGAGGACGAGGAAATGGCAGATCAGGAACTCCAAGCTGATGCACAGCGGTCACATCGTAATTTGAGAGTGCCCGGCTTTGCAGAGGATGAGAAGAGTGAGCCTGAAGAGGAAGACGAATTTCCGGAAGAAAGGCCCAGCAAGAGACGAAGGCTACAATCGAAGGGTAAAGGCAAGGATTCCGCGGGAGAAGACGAGGACGTCGACCTGGAGTCTGCCCCAGAAGAGGAAGAAGACGAATACATACCAGACTTGGACGACAAGGAACTCGCTGCTGTCGGAGAGTCGAACGATGAGGAGGAGCCAGAAGACGAGGATGTCGATGGCGATTTCTCTCTGGGCACCTCTGGAACCAACAAGCGCAAAAAGGGTGCGAAGAAGGTTACGAAAAAATCACAACAAGCAGCCGACTCCCAAGAAGATCTCGCTGGAATCGACGACGGCAACGAGAAAGTATATCAAGACAGATTACAGAGCTGGGTCAGGCGGCGAAGTGCTGCACGTCGGAAACATCAAGGTGCAGCCAAGCCTACAGGAGGAGCAGTCGATGTCGACACGGAACAAGATGAAGACGAAGGGCATCCAACAGATCAGGAAGGCGAAGATGAATGGCATTTGCCACATCCGACACAGACAGACGCAGAGTTCGAGGGCGGCTACCGGATACCTGGTGATATCTACCCATCGCTCTTCGACTACCAAAAAACTGGTGTCCAATGGCTATGGGAGCTCTACTCACAACAGGTCGGCGGCATCATCGGAGATGAAATGGGTCTAGGCAAGACCATCCAGATCATATCCTTTATTGCTGGTCTACATTATTCAAAGAAGGTCACGAAACCCATCCTCATCGTATGTCCAGCAACAGTCATGAAGCAATGGGTCAACGAGTTTCATCGTTGGTGGCCACCTTTAAGAGTCTCCATTCTTCACACTTCTGGAAGTGGCATGCTTGATGTGAAGCGAGAAGACAAATTGGAGGACAACTTGGACAATTTCGATTTCGATGGCAACCCGATCAAACCCTCCAAGGGTAACAAGTCCGCGAAGCGTATCGTGGACAAGGTTCAGAGAGATGGTCACGTTCTTGTAACGACATACTCTGGCTTGCAAACTTATGCTGAGCATCTCATCCCCATGGAATGGGAGTATTGTGTTTTGGATGAAGGCCACAAGATCAGAAACCCCAACACGGCGATAACAATCTACAGTAAAGAGATTCGCACACACAACAGAATCATTCTCTCTGGTACTCCGATGCAGAATAATTTGACAGAACTTTGGTCTCTGTTTGACTTTGTGTTTCCGATGAGACTCGGCACTTTGGTCAGCTTCAAGTCACAGTTTGAAACCCCAATCAAGCAGGGTGGCTATGCTAACGCATCCAACCTGCAAGTCGAGACGGCCATGAAGTGTGCAGAAACACTGAAGGATACGATCAGTCCTTACCTTCTCCAGCGATTTAAAGTGGATGTGGCATCTGATCTGCCCAAGAAGAGCGAAAGAGTCTTGTTCTGTAAGCTGACCAAACCTCAGCGTGATGCCTACGAGTACTTCTTGAACTCTGGTGATATGACTGCTATTTTGAACGGCAAGCGACAGGCACTCTTCGGCATCGATATTCTGCGCAAGATCTGCAATCACCCTGACTTGACCGAGCACAAGACCTTGTCTATCAGAAGCGATTACAACTATGGCAATGCCAACAAGTCCGGAAAGATGCAAGTCGTCAAAGCTTTGCTCGAAATCTGGAAGAAGAATGGTCACAAGACGTTGCTGTTCGCTCAACATCGTATCATGCTGGACATCCTCGAAAGATTTGTCAGAGAAATGGGTGCGATCAACTATCTTCGCATGGATGGTAACACCTCCATCAAGGATAGACAGACCCTCGTCGACAAGTTCAACAAGAATCCTGACTTGCATGTCTTCCTCCTCACCACAAAAGTAGGAGGACTGGGTGTGAATTTGACCGGTGCAGATCGAGTTATTATCTACGATCCTGATTGGAACCCATCCACTGACGTTCAAGCCAGAGAAAGAGCCTGGCGATTAGGCCAAAAGCGCGAAGTTGAGATCTACCGCTTGATGACCGCCGGTACCATCGAGGAAAAGATCTACCATCGACAGATCTTCAAGCAATTCTTGACCAACAAGATCTTGCGCGATCCAAAGCAGAGACAGACATTCCAGCTAAGAGACCTACACGACCTGTTTACTCTAGGCGAAGCAACCGCAGACGGCCAAACAGAGACAGGCAGTATTTTCAAAGGCACAGAAGTCCAACTCTCTGGCCCTAAGGCCGATGCGCCAGACACCAAACTCCAAGAACAAGAACAAGCCTCAGCAACCAGCGCAGTCGAGAAAGCAGCCAAGGAGAAAGAGATGCAATCTATTATCGGCATATCCCACGCCGAAGACTTCCAAGGTGAGGAAGAGAACAAACCAGCTCCAGCAGCAAATGAAGATGGCACCGAGGGCCCAACAAACACCAGAGATGAACGCATGCTCGGCGCCATCTTCGCCCGTTCAGGTGTCACCTCCGCCCTCTCCCACGACGACATCATCAGCGGAAATTCGGGGTCTCGCAAAGTGACAGCTGACCCTGAGATCATCGCCAAAGAAGCGAAACGCGTTGCCGCCCTTGCAGCAGCCGAGCTCAAGAAAGCTGGCGAGATAGCAAGATCCCTGCCTGCAGGAAGTGTGAGTTGGACAGGCACTTTTGGCACTGCAGGACGGCCCGAAACTCCAGCCCGCAGAGGCGGCTTTGCATCTTCCTCGCGGGGTGGAAGGGGAGGCGCGAGGGGTGGTCCGTCAAGTACTTCAATCCTCTCCAATCTCTCTGCCCGTCAAAACCTCACTAGACCTTCTGCATCTACACCTGCTACCTCGACCACTGCTTCTCGAGCGGGTACACCCGCATCGCCTCACCAACCCAAAGGCAGAGAGTTTTTGGCTTTGATCAGAGATTACTTGCTCGCTCATGGAGGCAAAGTGTACACGCAGAATTTGATTGATCATTTCAACAGGGTTTGCGGTAGTGCGCAGAGGACGGCCGAGTTCAAGGAGATGTTGAAGGTTATCGCGGTGCTCGAGAAGGGAAGCAGAGGAAGGGGCAAGTGGGTGCTTAGGGAGGAGTACAAGAAAGGAGTCTAAGGGCGATGGGGAGGGTAGGCAAGAGAGGAGAGAGCATCGAAGATGCGAAGGGAAGAAAACAAGGGAGGCGAGATGTAATGCATAATTAGCCGGAGCGAAATGGATATGGCTTTGATGATAAGAGACGAACAACAGTACTTCTATACAACTAATAACAAGTAACAATACCAAGCTACTACAACTCAAACTCTAAGAGAAGAATCACACGTGTGTGGTAGAAAAACCAAACAGAAAATAACCAGAAACCACCAACTTCGCACAACTACAACAACAGACCATTGGCACTTTATATCGCCCCAGTACCAAGGAGCGTGCATGCTTGCGGAAAGTCCAAGAACTTTAGCCCCTGCTCTCCTGCCTCTGTGCAAAAGCCTGCTCGCCAAAAACTTTCTCATCCTGACCTTTCCGTGCCTGTCGCTCCAAAAAGGCTGTTGTACCAAACAGTCCCTCGCCAGCAGGCTTCTCATCTCCACCCTTCTTTTGCTGATGACGCTCTGCAAAAGCTTTCGCACCGGGAACTTCCTCATCCTCACCCTTCGGTGCCTGTCGCTCTAGAAAAGCTTCCGCGCCGAATAGCTCGGTTTCCTCTGGCTCACCGGACAGCTCCAGCTCGAGCTCGGGCTCGTTTGCTGTTGGAAGAGGCGGAGCAAATCTAGCTCCCGGAGTAAGGGAATCAAACATGTACGTTGAGTTTTGCGAGTGTATCGATGGAGTCGAGTGTGGTGCTGCTGCTGCTGCTGCTGCTGGTCCTGCAGGAGTGGTAGAAGCAACGGGGGGAGAGTCGAACAGTGAACCTGGAGAAGAAGCGAGTGTAGAAGCCTGCATGTTTAATGCAGCGAATGGTGCAGTCAAAGAAGATGGCTGGACGGAGAGAAATGCGCTAGCTGGAGCGAATGATGCAGCTGGGGGAAATGCTCCAAGAGGAATTCTTCGAGCAAAGGCGGAGACCGTAGGAAGTGACAGTTGCGCCGATGCCGATGCTTCTCCAGTAGGAGGGGTCTGACCAAACAGGGGTGCACGAAGAGGAGGAGGCTGCTGTAGCTTATGCTCTTCGAGATCGAACTGGGCAAACGGTGATTCGGCAGGTTTGGCTGTACTGGTGGTTGCGGTTGAAGGAGTAGAGCTGTCTGTAGCTTTGCCCTTGTTCTCGTTGTTCTCTCCAGTCTCGTAGTTGCTCAAGAAAGGAGATTCGTTTTCGGACAAACGAGCTCTCTTGTTGATTTCTTCACCGAACGGCTTAGTCTTTGAGGTTTCGCCGTATGCGGCATCTTTAGGGCTACTTCCGGTCACAGCAATGTCAGGAACACTTCTGTCAGAGACTTTGGCAGTGCCAGTCGCAGGGTTGTATCTGTAAGATCCGTATGGAACCCTAGAATCCCCAAACGCAGTCGGAGGTGTACTGCTCAGAAATGGATCAGTTGCGGGTGTGCTATGAGACTGGCCTCCGAAAAGCCTTCCAGGTGTGTAATCTGCAAAAGTTCTGAATGTAGGTTTGGGTTGACCATAAAAGAGAGGACGACCAAACGGAGTGTTTGTACTCTCCAGGCTCTCTGAAGTGTTGCCTTGCGCAGAGGATCCGAAAACGTCGTTGTTGTTCTGTGAAGAGGATCCGAACATACCACCTTCCTTTGGTGCAGCGGACCCATACATACCACCGTCTCTTGGTGCAGAAGGATCGAACAGACCACCTTTGCTTTGATTAGAGGCTTCGAATATCCCGCCGTTGCCTTCTACGGAGGACCCGAACGCACCACTGTTGCTTTGCGTAGGGGGATTGAATAGACCATTGTTGCCGCGCGCAGCTGGAACATATGGCTCATCACCGAACGCGACGTTCACATGACTCTTAGCTTCGTTTGAAAAGCCTGAGAACGGTCCTCTTGGTTTAGGATCCGTCTGGGAAGATCCGAACAAGCCTTGACCAAATGCTCTGGTATCAGAGACTGTGAGTCCATTCAAGTTCACGGTCACTGTATTGTTCAGACCAGGGTGCTTTCGAACCTGAGCATGCGAGTGTGGAGCACACCGATCTCCGAACGCACTGTCACCGGTCAAGTTGCTCCCAAACGGATCTGCCTTAGGAACAGCACCAAAGGGATCCGCGGGTGCTCCCGAAGATGGTATATAGGAAAATGCACCACGTTCCTTCGCGGATGTCTCTGGCAACGCACCAAAGGCCTTCGAAACAAGCTTCTTCGGAGTTACATTCTCAATACCATCTTCGCGCAGTTTCTGCAAAACCATAAAGCTCGTACGCTCAAGCAATGCTTGCAAAGCTTTGGTCGCAGAAGAGTAGCTGTAGTCCGCGTGATTCAGGAGGGCCGCGGTGTCATGACCAGCATCGAGAACAATGGCGTGGTATGATTCGTCTGAAAAAGTGGTGAGGATCTCAAAAGTCGTGCTCCCGAGTAGAAATTTCAGGTTTGCTTTGGTCAGTGTTAGTTTTGCATAATGTAGACTTGGTGAAGGTGGAGATTTACCTGATATCTGGGCACGCATGCCTTCGATGTCGGAGGTATCTTGGCTGCTCATGGTGTTATATTTGCTCTGCGTGATAAGAGTTTGTAAACAGTTACCGGAGTATACATAGGAAAGAAAGAGCGAAAAGTTCTGTACTGAGGGCGGATCTATAGTCGGACGGCTCCTTTGTTCGACTTGTCAAAGGCTCGACCTTTTGCATCGAGGAAGCCGCAAATGGAAATATGTTGCAACAGCTCACAAAGAAAAGCCATAGCCGCATAATATTAGTTCTCGGCGTGTACTGAGAGGACAGTTTGATATGACTGTTCGAGCATTAGCTATGGGTGTTGAGTCCGGAAGTCTTTGTTGCTTGCGCCGAGTCTCCGAGGCCTAGATGTGGTGGGCATGTCATAATATACTGCCTCAACCTTGAAATCGATCGAAGTCATTGTGTAGAGTGATGGTATGAACGGAAACTTGGATGCGGAGATGCGATGGGAAATTAATATGGTCAACGGAAGCAGCAGGCGATGTTTCTTACTCGTGGACAAGAGCGAGTTTTGCAACAATCTGAGGAGGCGGTAGGTAATTGATCGGGGAACGTCACTGCCACATTCCTTGCTTCCCACCGCTGCTTCGAAATATGAGTTTTGAAAACCTTTGTCTTTCCACTAGACCCGTCCACTTGACCATCAAGCACAAATCCGTCCTTGTGAAACTTATCGAACAACAGATCACTAGATGAAACCAACATCTTGCGCAAAGCCAATTCGGCAGTATCGCAACCTTTGGCTGTCTTCCAGATAGGCTTGCTGTCGTTGCCATAGATGATGCACCACCAAGTATCTTCACAGTGAGCAAGAACGACTTTGGTTTTCAGTTGGTCAGGCATTGCGATGGAGAAGTTGTCTAGAGTGCCTGGCGTCAGTTTGTGTTTGGATTGGAGATAAGGATTTGTTTACCGAGGATTTGGGCGCGCAAGGCCTGGAATGAGTGGAGTGTTTCTTGAGTGGCCATGGTTTGATACTCCAATTGATTGTGGATGGATCCCTCGTTCGTGTTTTCTGTTTGCTGTGCTAACAGATTCTCTGGGTTGCGCAACGCGAAGTGAATTTGAGAAGTCTGATGTTGACGTTAAGGACGTCTCCTGAGGCCTTCTTTTCTGGAAGAGGTCTGGTCATCGCGATCAACGCTCAGCATTTGTATGAAACCTCTTGTGGAAATGATCGGGATGGAAGAAATACTTGTGCTGTACTAATATTTCTCTCAAACCGCCCACTTCTATCTCCAGGCTATCCTCCTGCTGCTATTGACGTCCCACTCTCAGTCCAACTGCACCTCTCATCAGCCATCGCTTCGCTCACTCATCATTGGATCATCTGAGTAACTCTCCACCAAGCATTGGCTTCAACTACTCACTTCCAACCTTTCAACGACCAAATTTCTTCAGCTCGAGCAGTCTGAGAGGAGGGTATACCAGAGCTGCCCAGGCGAACCCAACATAATTACCCATCTAGATTTGATCAGCATATATTCTCGTGGACAGTCTTCGTTTCACTTACGTCGGCACCGTATTCTCCGACCTGTTGGGCAAGAGGCCCAATATACCAGACCTGAGCCATACAGAGTATTGCTACGGAAAGTCAGAGGGGGCGGTCAAGTACATGTGTGTGGATACTCACCTCCGGCCCAACCAACAAGGAAGGCAACGATAGCAGCGATACCAATTGGCAGCTTGCTCTTGTCGTTCCAAGAGTTCCAATTGAAGCCGAGACCTCTCCAATTACGGAAGATGAAATGCTCCTCAAGACTGATGGCGATCCATATCGAGACCCAGTATCCCATAAGCGCGAGGAAATTGGTGAAGATGACTGCAAGATTTCCACGACCAGCGATAGCGCATACTGTGTAGATGACGACACCGAGTGTGTTCCAGACAATTCGAGGCACAATAGTCATCCACTGACCAAGGACCTGGAAGTCCATCCCGGCACTGTAGGTAGGAGCGATCATATTGGCAATCAGACCAAGTGCTACGATCACGCCGCAGAATTTGCCGAAGCTTCCTAGGGGAGCAAAGCCTTCGACGATGAGAGCGCCTTGCGAGACCTTGTACGCATCGCCCCAAGAAACATTAGCAGTGATGCCAGAGCCCAGTCCGATACCGACCATGAACGCAAAGGTGAATGACAAAGCTAACCCGCACATTGTGACAGAGAAGATCTTCCAGCGAGGAGTCTCTTCGGGATAATAGACGAAGAAATCAGCTGCTCCACCTGCGTAGGTGATGGCAGCAGAGAGACACAGACTGAAGAAGGACAAGCGGTTGCCAATGATGGTCAAGCGGTCACCACTTGAGGGTGTCTCGAGATCGAATTTTGGTCCAGCGACACCAGCGAGCAGAGACAGAACGATGAGTTGAGGTAGCCACGCGTAACGCTCGTACAAGTGGAAAACGCTGTATCCAAAGATGGTAATGACCCAGGTGAGGACAGCGACAATCACAATGCCAACGATAACCGAGAGACTACCATGCGGTGAGACAGCAGAGAGAATCTGGCCAGCGATCACAGCATCCAGTAAACAATATCCAAGCAAAACAATGATGTTGAGGATGACAACCAACTTGGCGGGATACCAGCCCATGGTGTAGCGAGCAAAGACCATGCTCCTGTTGCCGCTTACAGGTCCAAAGGTAGCAATGTAGGCGACCGGCAGACATCCAACAAGCATGCCAAAAACGGCGCACAGGGAGCAGTCCAGAAAAGAGAGGTAGTAAACAGCCGGACCGAGCATTCCAAGAGTAATATTGTTGGCAGCAAGGTTGACACTGAACCACAGCAGGCCGACCTGAGAGTAACCCAAGTTTCTCAAACTATGGCGTTCAGTGGGCATGACGCGATGGATGCCACGAGCTTCGAGATTGTAGTGAGCCAAGCTGTGCTCGAGGTTTTTGATCTGGCGTCTCAGACCAGAAGAGCCACCAGCAAGAGTAGAATCATCATCGAACTCGATGGGCATCAAGGAGGGACCATCTTTCTCAACGTCCTTGGGGGGCGTTCTTGTCTGAGATTGGTCATTCATGGTGAGTTATCTGAGTTGGCGTCAGCCATCAAGACAGACAGGCAGATGTAGAAGAAGCATGATTCTTTGCGCAGGTATTATCCTGATCAAGTTCGACCGTGTCTCTCAGAACAAAAGACTCTCGAAAGAGTCAATTGAACACCGGTTCATGCTTTACGTTACCTGGTACCTCGGCCTTGATAAATGGATAATTCCTTGCTGCTCGACATCATGACTATTGTAGTGCGTACTTTATAGATGTACAGATATGAAATACGAGGAAATGAGCGAGAGTGGCTCTTGTCGGTTGGGTACAAATACAAGGAGAAAAATTGGAGAGAGGGACGAAGAGTATGAGTCGAAAGGTCTCCGCCATCGCTCTTCGAGCCGCGTTTTTTCGCAAGGTCGGAACTCTGACCAATGATACCGCAGCTGTATGACCACAACCTTGTCACAGTATGTATCTTTCCATAAACTCAGAATTCAGCTGAATAGAGCATGTTTCTGTCTGAAACAATAGCTATTTGCTTGGTAAATAAATGTCGGAATGACTCTGATGGGTCGAAGTGGACATAGCAGCTTGAACTCGGGTCGAGTCACAGAATCCACCTTCGTCATCGGTCGCTTCAAGAAATGTAGCGGCGCTTTCTTTTCAACTTGACTTCTTCCAACACAACCACACCAGCACAAGATGAGACTAATCAAACAGAGTATCGAGAAAAAGGATGGCTCAGGCAGTGCGACACTGCTGCCTGAGGAGCCCGAAGACATGTGGCATGCCTACAACCTCATCCGACCGACCGATCTTCTTCGCGCCTCGGCCATTCGCCGCGTCACTACAGAGTCTATGACGGGCTCCAGCACTTCCAAAAGAGTTCAAACCACCCTCACGCTCCGTGTTACCTCCCTGGACTTTGATCCACAGGCCGCCCAACTTCATGTCAGCGGTACTGTCGCCGAAGAGAACGAATGGGTCAAGCGCGGCTCCTACCACACCCTCGACCTTGAGCTGCAACGCAACTTTACTCTGGAAAAGGCAGATGGCTGGGACAGCATTGCTCTGGAAACCCTGAAAGATTCCATCGACCAAACACAAAAGGCTGAGCTTTGGGCTGTCGTCATGCAAGAGGGCCTTGCCAACATCTGTCTCATCACAAGTCACCAGACCATCTTGCGCCAACGAGTAGAGACTGCTTTGCCCAAGAAGCGTCCTGGCAAACCTAGTGCAGACCACGACAAGGCTACTCAACGCTTCTACTCTACCATCCTCGAGTCGCTCCTTCGTCAACTCAATATGGCCGACCTGAAACCATTGCTGCTAGCAAGTCCTGGCTTCACTGCGGGCGCCTTCCAGCAATACATCAAAACCACTGCTTCGACAAAAGCCGACAAGAGCCTGTCAGCCCTTGCTGCAAAGACGGTTGTCGCACACTCGGCCAGCGGTCACCTGCACTCGCTCGCCGAAGTCATGGCTTCTCCCGCAGTCATGTCCAAGCTAAGCGACACCCGTTTCGCAAAAGAGACAGCCCTCATGGACAAGTTCTTCGACTTGCTGAGAAAAGACGATGGCCGCGCGTGGTACGGTCCGAAAGAGGTCGAGTCTGCTGTCGACAAGGGTGCTGTAGGAAGAGGCGGCGGTGCCTTACTCATCTCCAGCGCTCTTTTCAGAGCTCAAGACGTCGCTGTCAGAAGGCGGTGGGTGTCTCTGGTTGACAAGGTCAGCCAGGAACACGGAGGCGACGTCAGAGTTCTGAGCGACGGCCACGAGAGCGGTAAGCGCTTAGAAGGCCTTGGTGGCATCGCCGCTATCCTTACCTTCCCCATCGAGGACATGGACGAAGTCGAAGGCGGAGAAGACATCGACGTAGAGGAGCCGGCTAATGGTGTCGAAGGAAGACCAGGAATGCATGAAGATATCGAGATATAGAGCACCATGACAAACGAAATGACGATGAGACGATAGACCGAAAAAATAATACATTCAAACCACGACTCCGCCCTCAAAATGGATAATTATACAGCACAGCCCGCAAAGGATTTCAAGCAGCGTGCCTTGTTTTTGAGGAGAATTCTGCGCATACTCTACCTATATACTGGTATACTGCGCCTCAGCGGATGGACTGCGCATTCTCCACATGAAAAGCAGTGGCCTCAGGCTCAGTCCGACTTGGCGTCCTCGCTACAGCGCTAAACCTCTGACGCTTGATTCGTGCTTTTTGTTGAAGCGAGCATCGTAGGAAGACCTTGCGATCTGAGCAGTCGGTTGCAGGAAATCTCAAATCATCTACTTGGAATATCTGGTGATCGTGGTTGTAGAAAACGTGAGTCTAACGCGCGATGGAAGACCTACCAGCCACCAAGACAGCACCTGCCTCTTTGGTAGGTTATGGCTTGTTCCTTCCTATCTAACAAGCTTTTTCCGAATAATGAAACATCAGATACCATTTGGAGCAAAACTGCTCACCGAGGTAATAGGGAAGATCTCGTTTCAAAGATTGACCGGTCAGGCGTCCATTTTCTTTCTGCTCCTTTGCGACACACCCTGCCTCCCCACCGGATACTCCTTCAAGAAATAGAGACATCCAGGCAAAGATCAGCCTTGTTTCAACATAAGCATAACCCATATGTCTCATTTGAATCTGGAGAGGCTGGATGACGGTGAGGGTAATATGTTAACCGCCATTCTTGAAACACCTGCGGCCAGGAACTGAGTATTAGCCCGCATTCTTTCCAATGCGATCTATTTTGAGAGCAATATACATGGCTAATTAGTGGCTTTGTCCCCGCATGCTGTAGTTTATTTTTACTCTTCCATCTGTCAGTCGATCAGCCGTGAGTTGCTTACTCCAATCCAGGCCAATCAGACTCCTTGGAGCATTGCGAAATGCGTGTTATGGAGGTGTCCTGTGCTCCAGTCGAAGATACACCCCACGCCAGTTCATCTTCTTCCCGCCGCACATCATGACACGCGATTGCATCTGAGATGTCTGCAAATTCGGTAAACGCGCTTCTGAGCCCACTGAAGTAGTATGTCAGTCGAACCGGATTCCGCAAGCCTTTGACCTGTTTCTATTTCAGGATCAAGACCACCAAGTCAGTATGAAGGTCTTCGAGTACTGTACCACTCACCGTATTCTGACAAGAACGAAACATGCACCGTGGCCGGTGTAAAACGTTTGAGATATGTACAAGACTACGCATAAGCCTACGCAGCTCTCCCGTCGGACTATCAATGTCAGATCATGACGACCCAATGGCATCTGACAGCGCGCGTGTCCTGTGCCTAGCTCCGTGCTGCGGTTGCTCCCGAGCACGTCCCGCTACCATAGGAGGTCCACCATTTTCAATTTAGATACCCTGGCGCGCTTATGCACAGGGCGTGTATGGAAAGTCTGCGTGCCTCTCTGTACCGCTTCCTTCTAGAGGTCGATGGTGCTTTTGTCTCTCCCAACAGGCCGCACAGGTAGTCTATTGATCCTCCAGAGACATTGCCCTGGGACTCGTTGTGTTCTCAAAATATCTCACCTCCATGAGTTCGGCAGAGGCTCAGACATGGAGGCTTAGTCCACGGTTCTTCTGCATGCTAACGTCAAGCCTGCCATCGATCCTACATAACGACCAACATGCCCATCTATTGTCACTCAGGCAGGTACCACCACACAGACACAGCATAAGCATCATCCACCAACACTCAAGTATTTCTGCATCCTTCGACACTAGCTCCTTTCCCGCTCTGTTCTTCAAGCCATCAAGTCCCAACTCATAACAACAACATCTCATCATCCTCACCATGGACCAATTCGAGTCTACCACATCAAAGGAGAAGATTGTGTGTACAGATGGCTATCCAACAGCATGGTATGCACCGACACCTGTATGTTCGGTCAACTATCCATCATGTCTGAACCTTTACTCATCCTCCCAGCTTACCTACAACAACACTCCATTCATGACACCATTCCCGACTTTCAACCAATATGACATGACTGCATACCCTACCGGCACAGCTCAATGGCCGACACCACCTACATACAACGATCTGGCAATTCTCCCATCAAGCCATTCGAACCACTTGATAGAGAGGCCTCACAGCAGCCCCAGCACTTTCGGACCATCGCCCAATGAGATCCTCTGGCCAGAAAACCCTCTCGGGATCCGTTTCCCAATAACCGAGCCTCAGATGATCCCAACCACGACCGCCATGCCCACAGCAACCTATCAAACTCGTGCAGCAGAATTTACCACTCCCAGTCCGCCTCAGAGGCGCAGCTCAGCAGACACCCAACGCTATTACCCATCCATCGCTCCCAACCCTGCTTCGAAACGCCGTCAAGAACAGGATGATGAAGACGCCATGAACCGCTCAAACTCCAAGCGCCGCAAGCGAACACCCTCGCTCGAGCACCTCAATGACGAAGAGCGTCTTCTGATCACTTTGAAGGAAGATGAAGCCCTGCCTTGGAAGGAAATCGCAGCTCGTTTCAGCAACCAGCTGGGTCAATCAATCACCGTTGCTACACTGCAGATGCGATACCTTCGCCTGAGACAACGCTTCCGAAGCTGGGAGGAGCGCGACATTGAGGCGTTGCGACAGGCTCACGAGTACTGGGAGAAGTGCAAGTGGGATATAATCAGCACAAAGGTAAGCCGTCAACATGTCTATGGCGTTGATCATTTTCTGACAAATTTGTTACAGATGCTTGAATTCGGCGTGGAAGAAAAATGGCCTTCCAGACACTGCGCACGCAAGTGGGCGGATATGGCGTCTCAGCACTTGCATCAGACGCCTCAGCAGCATACGCCTTCGTCTCAGCAACACACGCCCACACCTCTGTATGCCACCATGGCTGAGAACTTTACAAATTACGGATATGCCCTTTCCCTCTAAACGTGTTTCTCCATTCGCAGCTGGTTTTCAAGACAACAAAAAAGCATTGCACGATCTTACATACACTTGCATGGACGCTCTCATAGAATTTTCCGACCTCGCATTTGCATCTGCATCACCTGGAGTTTCTGCTTTCTTGTTCTTTTTTCCCATTCGCTTTCATGGTTGCGTTTGTTGCATTCTGCTTGGCTTCTTTTTTTGTTTCTTGTTCTTCATAAGATACCCCATCCACCGCTCGCTTTTTGCCTTCGTTGGCCGTATGCTTGACCATTTATTGTTTTGCATGAGGCTGCTTGTTGCTTCTTCAAGGATACTCTCTTCCACTCGCTTTTTGCATGTTTCCAGTTATAGATACCCAGACCACTCGCTTTCGTTTTGCTTGCTTTTTGCAAATCAGTATATAGAACTCTTTTTTTCTCTCTCTCTCTCCTCACAAATAGAGACATTTTGCATATACACCTTCTTTTGAGTTTCCACTCACCGACCATTACTATGTTTTTCACAAACCGATCGACCTTTATCATATTCCCTAGTGTCGACTTCTACCATGTTTTTCTACAGTGGCGTGCACGGTGACACAAAGGCTGAATAGAGAAATCTCCGATGCCGGTTCCCTGGGTCAATCCTGAGACGCTGACGCGTTTCGTTATAAGAAACATAGATATAGGTCTGTGTTCTCCTGCGCTTTGCCGGCATATTTCATGCACCTGATGCATGATGCGATATTGCGACCATGCAAGTCAGATTTGCGAAGGGGATGGCTTGCGCCACGAAGGGTAATTTATGTCAAGCGAGGTAGATCGGAGATTTTCTGTTCTTTTATTGCTTTGCATGTCTAGGTCTGGTGATGTGGTCATGCTTTGTTCTTTGATTCACCTTTGTCTTTGTTTGTGCAAGATGCTCAAGATGGTCATGTCTTTGGAGTGGGCTAGAATGTTGTGTCGTCCTCCTATGAACGAAAGATCATTTCGTTTGGTGCTCGGCATAGATTGCACAATATCTAAGTGAGCGGACAGGTGTTTGAGCGATGATGTGACGGATGGGTAGCAAGTTTCGTGACAATCTCGAGAGAAGCCTCTCAAAAGAAAACTAGAACAGATCGGTCATGGCACCTAAATATTGTTATTAGTGGACGACCTTCTGGGGGGAGATGACAATAACTTACCATGACTAGCATCACCAACCAAACGCTGATACTTAGCCAGAACACCACGAGTAACGTTCGATCTAGGCTTCTTCCACACCTTCAATCTCTTTTGAATCTCCTCATCCGAAACATTCATGGACAGCGTGTTGTTAGTGGCATCAATAGTGATCATATCGCCATCCTGAACAACAGCGATAGGTCCTCCAACAGCAGCTTCAGGGCAAATGTGACCGACAATGAATCCATGCGATGCGCCACTGTATCTGCCATCCGTGATCAAAGCTACGTTTGTGAGTTTGGCACCCATGATGGCTGCACTGGCCTTGAGCTGTTCGGGCATACCAGGACCACCCTTGGGACCTTCGTAGCGAACCACAATGACAAGATTCTCGTGACGAGGGATTTGACCCTTGTTGAGGGCATCATCGAGTTCGTGCTCTTTGTTGAAGACACGAGCTTTGCCGGTAAAGCTCATGCCCTCTTTGCCTGTAATTTTGGCTACGGCACCTTCGGGAGCGAGGTTGCCGCGGAGAATCTCAATGTGACCTGTAGGCTTGATGGGGTTGTCCAGACTACGAATGATTTCCTGACCTTGGGGTAGAGAATCGAATGAGGCAACGTTCTCGGCCAATGTCTTGCCAGTGATTGTTGGGACGCTGCCGTCGAGGAGACCTCCTGCAATGAGCAACTTCATGACTGATGGAATGCCACCAATATCGTACAGATCAGCCATAAGATACTTGCCCGATGGTGCCATGTTTGCAATGAAGGGGATGCGGTTTGAGACTCTCTGGAAGTCATCGAGAGTCAAATCGATGCCTGCAGTACCAGCCATAGCAAGCAGATGAAGTACTCCATTCGTGCTACCTCCAAGTGCCATCATCATGACCAGAGAATTCTCGAATGACTTCTTGGTGAGCAAGTCGAGGGGGCGGATGTTCTTCTCCATGCAGATCTTGATTGCTTCTGCTGCTTTTTGGCACTCTCGCATCTTGGCAGGTGAAGTAGCGGGGGTACTCGAAGAGCCAGGAAGAGACAAACCAAGAGTCTCGATTGCCATAGCCATGGTGTTGGCTGTGAACATACCACCACAAGCACCAGAACCCGGGCATGCGTTTCTTTCAATGTCAGTCAAGATTTCGTCCTTTGTGATTGACGGGTCATCCGGGTTCTTAAGTGTGTCAAAGTTGTAAGCTCCGTGTGCCTCTGCTTATTGTTAGCGATGAGGAAGCTTCAGAAAATTGCATGCATACCATAGCACGTGGTGATGTTGATCGTCTTCCTGAGTGTCTTTGAGTATCCGGGATTGATGGTGCCTCCGTAGATCATTACGGAGGGTCTGTTGTGCCTTGCCATCGCCATCTTACAATACATCAGTTTGAAGAATTGGACATGATCGAGGCAACACTTACCACAACACCTGGCATGTTCTTGTCACATCCCGGGATAGAAATGTTGGCGTCGTGGAATTGAGCACATGTGATGGTCTCGATACTATCTGCGATAATCTCGCGAGTCTGCAAGGAGAATCGCATGCCTTCACCACCCCTTCTTCTAGTCAGCTTTGTTCTATGACAACTTCATAAGCAACATACATCGTGATTCCGTCTGATACGCCAATGGTGCCGTACTGCCAGCCGAGCATGCCCTGCTTCTCCACCGCTTGCTTTACGGTCTTACCAAGATCGTGCACTGGCGTCGATATTAGTTCCTATCTCAAACTTGTCCTTGATATCACATACAATGGTTGCTGATAGAGGTCAGTATATGACCTACATCTCATGTAATGATCGACTTACTTGCAAGGATTTCCCTCCCACCACACAGAGGCAATGCCCACCTGCGGAGCTGTCTTCATCATCTTCTCGTTTGGCACACCTGCTGCATACAGCATTGCCTGAGCTCCAGGGAAGTCATGACCTTTGGTCAAAGTAGAAGAGTATTTGTTCAGAATTGGCGTTCCATCCTCATATTTGGCATCATCAGGAAGATGTGGAAAGCTCAGAAGACGAGGTTCTTCTGGCTCTTGAAATTGTGCTTTGAGATTTGCAGGGTCCATTGCAAGTGTCCTCAGAGAGTTCTATAGCTTCGAAGTGTGAATTGAGAAGAACAGCTTCGTCTCGAACGAAATGCAGTTCTGGAGATTGTAGTCGTCTTGACCTTTTTCTCCACTCCCATTCGTCAAAGGATCAACGGACTTCTCACCTTTCGTCCTGCCCCGCGTACCCCACAATTCAGAGCCGAAGACGGCCGCTCGGTTGCTTCCGAGGGTTGTCGGCAAAGCATTGTACCGAAGAATGAGATGAGCCTCTTGAGCCTTATAGTTAAAACTCGTTTTCTCGTCAAAACAGAATGGCCTACAGCAGCCATGACATACTCGATGCCTTTGGACACATAGGTAAAGTTGTCAAGACGTCGTGGTACTAGACGACATGCCTTCTGCACCTGCGTTTGCTCGTGCGGTGCGTCTCATGAAAATGAGGGCCGAGAGGGCTGGGGACATGAAGAGTACCTGAATGAACAGATCATCCTGAGCTTTGAGGGATTTGGACAGTCTATTCAGGAGCGACCTGGTCACAGACACCTAAGGCTGACACATGTGCATATAAGGTTGTACGGATGGTCCTGCCGATGTGTTTAGGGCCAGTTTATCGAGGTGGCTCTCTTCTTTGATCCAATGAGCTGCCAGATCGAGACCACACTCATGGCAGGGCATGTCTTGTCCGGGCACATGGAAATAGCATCGAGATGACGTGCGTTCTAGAAAGAGAGAAACATAACGGGGGACGATACTTGGTATTTTTGTGACACTGAGGAAAGACGAATGGTCGACCAGTGGTTCCGCCCACATTTCCGACTGCGCGCGATTATTGGCTGCATGTCTCATGCCAATCCTACCTGTATCGCATTGCGCTGGGCTTCTTTGTCCAACTCCATCTCTAGAGACAATACACTAGTGCTAACCGGATCACCTGAAACTTCCGCCGCGCCTCTGGCCATCGTGCATCGTTCCAGATACATCTGATTTCCATCGCGATTTTCCTCGCGTCGACCAAAATCTTCGACTTCTGCGTCATCACACTAATTCGCTTTACCCAAAACGCAGCCTCATTACTCAAACCACACAACCATACTTCCTGACAAGGTTTCGGGACCTTGTCCTGTCAGCGCATCGGAAGCAGATGCCTACCCTCGTGGTCTATGGAAGCACGATAGTGTTTGCAACCGCCGCGTCAGTGTATTACCTGCTCCGACTCGCTAGTGCAAAACGTGATGCTGTCCAAGGTGAGTTGGCTGTACATGAACCCATCATGTTTGATGGTATTTCTCCTTTCTATCCATCCGAATCTGTCCATCTACCAAAATCCTTCTTTTCTTTCTTTATCATGAAGGAATATGAGCAATCAGCAGACTTATACGACCCTTTAGATCCTTCAGCTTCCGACCCAGGAATATTGAGAAAACACTCCTCTCAAAGATCTTACACTGCCGGCGGGTTTGTGTATCCATCAATAAGGACATTTTATCATCCTCACCCGCAAGCCGACAAGCTCCCGACTAAGCCAACGCCGCTACCACTTCTTGTTTTTGTTCACGGTCTAGGAGGAAGTGCTGCTCAGTTCGCACCTCTCTTGACTGGGCTGATTAACGCCGCACCATGTCTTGCTATCGATCTGCCTGGATGTGGCTTATCAGACTTTGTCCCTCAAACACGAGAAGCATACAAGTCAGAAGCACTTGCGGCCTTGATTGCTGAGGCCATTACTCAACATAGAGACGCTGAAAACGGACAGAGGGTGGTTCTGATAGGTCACAGTATGGGATGCTCACTGTCGGCACTGCTCGCATCATCAACATCGCCACTTTCTCAACTTATCTCGGAACATATTACTGGGTTTATCGCCATCTGTCCTCGTGCCGAGACTCTGACAGCGAAACAAGTATCACGACTCCAGCACATGCGTCACATGCCTATTCCTCTGTTCGAAGTCTTTCGTTGGTGGGACAGGCGAGGAGGTGCCGAAAGTCACAGTGTTTCTCGTTACGCAGGTAAAGATGCAGACTCAGAGACCAAACGACTCCAACTACGGTTCAACGAGCAAAGCAAATCTGAAGTCTTCATGGCAATGGCTCTTGGATCTATGCCAAAGTATCAGAATGACCAAGCTGTTGGAGGATTGCCTGGTGAGGCCGTCTGGTCTGGACTTCGGATCCCTACATTCTGCATTGGTGGAGCGGAGGACCTTGTAACACCGCCCGAAAACGTCAAGTTGATCGCCAAATGGTTAGGTCGGCAGGTACCACGAGAGCAAACAACCACCAGGGGCAACTCCTTGCCCAGTTCTGCTGGCGATATCCCCATCATCGATAACACCCCGATTGAAGAGAACGGCAAAAACTTCGTCCCGGAGTTTACTGCAACTGGCCAAGATCTGGTATCTGAGACTCGACAAGACAGCGCGACGCCAGATCTTCCGAGAAAACCGAAATTCGTTCTCAAGACAACAGTACTTCCGCAACCTGCTTCCCATGCATTGTTGTACGCTACCTCGACCGTGCGTATTCTATCGGGTTTGATCCAATCTTTCGTCGCCACACATGTCGACCATCGTCTGTCTCTTGGCTGGCAGTTGCAACATCTGAGCACAGAAGGCAAGTGGGATGTCAAAAACCTTGCGAAATGGCAAGCCGTCGAACCCGTCTCAGAGCCCATCGCTGGCATTTTCCGAGCACAGAAGACGCTACGCGAGATTGACGAAGAGCATACTCCGTCAACGTACGTAAAGCGATGGGGTGCCAACAGCGGCATCAAGCACGGTGTCCGCATGGTCGTCGATATCAGCCACGAAAGTCCTGTCTACGACCCTAAAGGGCTTGAGGAAGGCGGTATCGAGTACCACAAGTTTCCTACAGTCAGCAAGCTGCCACCAACCGTAGAAGAAGTCGCAGCTTTCAGCGCACTAATCGATACGTTGAGAGAGCAGCTGAGCAAGTCAGAAGAGCCTGAGGGTGCTGTCATTGCTGTGCACTGCCATTACGGCTTCAACAGAACAGGATTCTTCTTGATCAGTTACATGGTGGAGAAGCTGGGTTGGAGACTACAAGATGCACTGGAAGAGTTCGCAGAGAAGAGAGCCCCAGGCATTAGACACGAGCATTTTGTGAACGAGCTCTTTGTGCGTTACATGGTCAACTTGGAGAGAAGGCCAACACTTGGGTAGGTATTCAGAGGTTGATTTTTCGTTTGGTCGGAGGCATATATGGAGTGAGGGAGGATCCCAATGGGCCTAGGGCATCCGAGCAGCGGTTATCTCGAATCGTCGCTCCAATGACCGTCGCATAGCGATTCAATTCACAGACACTACACTTCTTAATGAGACGCTCAATTGGTTGATGACATCTGAGTGCAACATCGTGTTGTTTGAATTTCGGTAACTTATGGTCAGTGATGGAGAGTGCTTCTTGGAAGCAGGCTGCAAGTCTTGGCGGCACGGCTAGCTCCGCAAAAGTTCGGCACACGGGGATCGCAAAATCCTCAGCGGCGGCCGACGCTTGAACGCTTTTCCTCTGACCGAGACGACCTTTTCGCACGCCTACAGACCTTACCACCGTCGACAACCCCCTTCACAACCGCCAAAATGCCCGGTGTCTCCGTTCGCGATGTCCCCGCCGACAAGTTCATCCAGAACTGTTAGTCTACACCCATGGATCTGGAGACGAGTTTTTGCACAAGAGATGGAGTCGCGCTTCAATCACAAGAGACCACGCAACGACATACCACAAGACACTGTGTCGTAGACTGCCCAGCATTGCGCCGCTTCGAATGTCGCATTGTGCTATCGAAGGCGCCAATCGCTGTGAAGAATGCTCGACAACCACCATCTCTTATGCGACGACTCTCTCCTGTCTCCACTATTCATCTCCAAGGGCCACAGGCTAATATGTATACAGACGCTTCCTTCTTGAAGAGACAGGGAAAGCTCGCCGTTCCCGTACGTTCAACTGGGTCAACCTGAATCCCGCGAAATATCGGGGCCCATAGAGTCCGACTAACCTTTTATTCGATATCAGGGTTGGGTCGATACCGTCAAGACCGGTACCGCCAAGGAGCTCCCTCCCCAGAACGTTGACTGGTACTACGTCCGCGCTGCTGCCGTTGCCCGTCACATCTACATGCGCAAGACCGTCGGTATCGGCCGTCTGCGCAAGGTCCACGGTTCCCCCAAGAACCGCGGTTCCCGCCCTAGCCGTCACGTTGACGCCTCCGGCTCCGTCGACCGCAAGGTCTGCCAGTCGCTCGAGAAGATCGGTGTCCTTGAGATCGATGAGGACAAGGGTGGCCGCCGCATCACCCAGTCCGGCCAGCGTGATTTGGACCGTATCGCCATGTCCACCCTCGAGGCCGAGCAGGAGGAGGATGACGAGTAAATCATTGCTCGCCCTTCACAGCGGTTGATGAACCAAAAGATGGTGTAACAAGGCAACTTTAAAAAGCTTTGGGGACTTGGGCCGGCGTTCAGGATCTGGCTACGGCCATGGAAATGTAACTCATGGTTGAGAGCTCATATGCATGCGGTACTGCGTTTTCTTTTGCGGCGACACAGCACAGCGCAGCATCCCCCCCAATTCGACCGCCCGTCTCTACTATCTGTTTCGTCAACCTGCAAAAGTTTACCAATTTCGATCATGTTGATACCCCATTAATGCTTCCTTTCTTTACCTGAATGTGCTCCCGTTCGTGATAATCCTCAATGTGCTCCGCTCCATGGCTCACTTCGAGTTCCGTATCACTCTACGGAGCTTGACACATCTTGAGAAAGGTATGCATACAGTGTGCATCAACTATTGAACAGATGGATATATATATCTCAGAAGTGTGGGTACACAAGGAGTCATACTTCCCACTGAAAGCGTCTCGAGGACGGTGAAAGTATGAACTATGAGGCAACCAATTGTTTTGTCTTGCAACGTTTCAGCAGAAAGTACAAGACTCTCCGCCTCCCCTATACCATCCCACGGCATTGCCTGGACGCAAGACGCGAAACAGACAGACCGCTCTTCCCGCCGAAGCAGAAAGACCTCGACACTGTCCTGGTAATGGAGCAAGTGGCTGGGTTTGGGGTGTTGCGTGTTCTATCGACACATGTACTTACCATGAGTCTAGAAGCATGAGTTAGCAGATGACAGAACTCTGGAATCTCGAGTAACTGCCAAAGCATGATATGCATGTGAAGTGTATCGGAAGGAAATTTTGCTGCGAGGAGAAGGAAGTAACGCGACTAACAAGACACGGAAAATGCCGTCCTTGCAGCTGCCAGGCATCGTCACTTCCTGAACGCGGTCATCGACAGCTGCTCCTTGGACCATATCACATATTCACTCCTCCTCTCCACTCCGATCACCTTTACCTCTCACACACAATGGGCAAGAAGAAGCGCGGTCACCCCGATATCGAGGAGGTGCTTGCGCGTCCATGGTGCTACTACTGCGAACGCGACTTTGACGATCTGAAGATTCTAATCTCACATCAAAAGGCAAAACACTACAAGTGTGACAGATGTGGACGCAGACTCAACACAGCCGGAGGTAAGTTGACGCGAACTATGAGAATCAGGCTGGAGCTGACTGAGAGCAGGTTTGTCCGTTCACATGAACCAAGTACACAAGGAGAATCTGACTACGGTGGAGAATGCTCTGCCCAACCGTTCCGCCCCTGACATCGAGATTTTCGGTATGGAAGGCATTCCCGACGATGTCATGCAACAACACAACCAGCGCGTTAGCCACGAATTCTTTGCAGCCGAGGCCGACCGTCGCGCTGCTACAGGCAATCCCGTTCCTGGTTCCTCGATCCAGGGAGCTGCAGGTACAAAGAAGCCTAAGCTCGAGTCACCAGCCGAGTTGAAGGCACGCTTGGCTGAGCACAAGGCAAGAAAGGCCGCTGAGAAGTCAGGCCTAGGAAGCGCTCCTGATACTCCTGTAAGTTTCGCTGTCACGTCAAATGCCTACACCTAAAACTAATTCGCATCAAGGCCGACGTCGCCACTCCTCCCCAATACCAGTCGAGCTTCCCTCCTCCTTCAGCACCACAAGCTGCTAGCCCACCGCCTACAGCTTATCCTCCACAACCGTATGGCCAAGCCCCTGCTGGCTACGGACAGCCACAACCTCCACCATTCAACTATGGTGAGTCGCCGTACGGAGCACCCCCAGGGCCGTTCCCGCCAGGTCAGTTTGGGTCCCAGCCATCCTTTTCACCCTCACAGCCGTATGGTCAGGGCCATCCTGCGCCTTTTGTTCCTCCTCCTGCTCAGTATGCCTACCCGCCACACTCGGCAAGTCCGCCTCAGTACCAAAACTCGCGCCATGCTGCACCAATGAGCCCGCCTGCACAGGAACTGCCGACCCGCCAGAATAGCCTTCCTTCAGCTCCAGGCCTACCGCAGCGTCCTACTTTCAATGCCCCTCATGTCAGTAGAGAGCAACTCGCCGAGATGCACAGTGGAAACATGGGTGGTCCTGTTGCTCCCTCACAAGAGTCTGGTGCTAACGCGACAAGCGTGGATGAACTTATATCGGGGGCTGCGGCTCAGCAATCCGCAAAGTCTGCCCCATCACAACAACCGACACCTACTCCAGCTCCGGAGAAGGAGGCCGAAAGCGCAAGCAAGAAGTCCAAGAAGGCTACACGTCTGGTCTACTCTGACCAAGAAGTGTCTCCTGAAGAAAAGATGGCCCAAATGCCCAGGTATGCCTTTACTCCAGACAAAGGTGGCGAGACTTACCTGGCCCCTGTCGAGGCAAATGTCACTGGCGTTGTCCAAGGTCCCGATGACGTGCTCGATGCACAAGGTTAGGGTTCTATGCACAAATCGCGTCGTCAAAGACTTATTCTGTGATGGATGGGAACAAAGGTGGGCAAAGCAGCGCCGTGGAGACTATCTCACAAAGAAGCGACTGCTCAGCAGCTAAGTGTTGCTCTATTTGCTTGGCGATGGAAAATGACGATTCGGAAAAGCCAGTATCACTAACAGCGTCTCATTGGTATGCCTCTAACCTTCTCCAACGCAATGATGTTGACAAGGAAGCAATCGGCATAGATAGCTTCCTCTGAATTGTAAGTCTGGCGGATATTGATCTTTCTCTCTGAATATATGATGAACACACTTCTTCTCTTCTTACGTGCAAAGGTTCATGTTTGATCTTCCTTGGGCATCGGTCGACTCTCTTCGGTTCAAATCATCCACTCTCTGGAAGTCCGGACTGAACTTTGCACCAGCAACATGGCTGGCGATCCTCGAGAATTTGGGCTTCTACCAAGCTCATTGAATTATGGAGCAAACAATAGTCACTCCACCCAGCTGTGCCTCACAAGGTTTGGTCTATGGGTGCTGCCAATTTATGGAAGGTTGTGTGCCGGCAGTGTGAGTCCATTCTCAGGGCAGTACAATCAGCCTTGATCTTCTTCGTCCCCGTATCAAAGTATCTCGAAACAAGTAGACGACTATAGTGGGGTATACTGAGCGGCGTAGATAGTACAGGACGCAGCCGTAACCCGTAGAGAAATCTATCTGAATATCACAGCCCACGGTCATCTGCCGGCATCGGACAAACCATGTCTGAGTTGCACCTTCCGTGTAAAAATCTGGATAGCATCACAATCTTCCATTTATCTTCTTGTGACAAGATCATTACGCACCAAAGTGAGAATCGTAGAACGACGTCATGAGAATTGTTGCTCAACGGTTGCTGGCGACGAAGCCTGGATGGTATTACTGACTCCAAGGTCGACAGTAATCGCAAGTAGCTGAACATTCTTCAGCGATTTAAGACAGACTTGGAGAAACGGCATTATAAGGCATCATTTGTACTCGCGTAATGTCGTCGACGTGCTTGTAGTCCGGCTTGTGGTGCAACTCGAGCAACTTGGTGCCATGCTTCACGCATACTATCTGCTCGCTGTCTGGTCTAGATTAACTCTGAATGAGAATTCGTGCCATAGATCCATAACCGATATCCTCAACACTTGAAGTCCCATAGTCTAGGATCATATGACTTGCCGCTTTATTCTTCTGCTCCCACATGGCCATAATCTATGTGGTATCGACGATGAGAGTCGAGAAGAGGAAGGATATATCCAAGGTCCGGGTGGCAGGAGCAGCCAGGACGTCGGATGTCGGAGGGAAAGATCAACCGACGGCCGGTAGATCGTCACTGAGGTCTCGCAACGCGACACGAGCATTTGTACTTGCAAGACAACAATTCGTCACTCATATCAATTCTTCACCCACTGAACATACATTTTGTATCGTTCGAAGCTTCTCAGCCGACCACTGTATCTCTTCCAGCATCATCCATCGCGTACCTTAGCGAACACAGACGCGTCTCACACTTTCCTTTGCAACAATGGCCGACACCGAGATGGACGTCGATCAGCAGCCCCAGCAAGAAGAGCAAGAGCAGGAACAGGCACAGGATCAAGGCCGTTCGCCCTCTCCATCCCAGTCACCCGAAGCCAAGCGCAACGCTCCTACTGGTCCCGAGACACGTACTTCGACTGGAGCTGTGGCTGTTCGTTCCATCGAAGGCTGGATCGTCATGGCCACCAATGTCCATGAGGAAGCCAGCGAGGAGGACCTCCAAGAGCTGTTCGGCGACTATGGCGAGATCAAGAACCTGCACATGAACCTCGATCGCAGAACCGGTTACGTCAAGGTGTGTATAGCCCATACGTCCAAGAAGCAGCATAAGATACTGATGGCACCCCATAGGGCTACGTCTTGATCGAATTCCCCACACTGGACGAGGCAAAGGCTGCCGTCGAAGGCGCCAATGGCACAAAGTTGCTCGACCAGACCATCTCTGTCGACTTTGCCTTTGTACGCCCTCCACCTACCAAGAACAACAACAACAACCAGTCGCGCGGTGGCCCTGCTCGTGGTGGAAAGTCCAGAAACAGAAGCAGAAGCCCCGGCGCCCGCAGAGACGACGATGACGAGGATATCGAGTAGAGATCGAAATCGGCAGGATGGAAGGAACCACGACGGAGATGGAGCCGCCCGCTCGTCCAAAACTGGCTCGATACATGCGAACAAGGACCCGCAACGACTGAAGCACCACCAGAAGAGGACTCGAAAGATGGCGAGCAAAGTTCGAGATGAGCATGGAGCTGGTGGATCGAGGGCGCTGCCTCTGGTGTAGATTCGAGGAAACGAAGGATGATGAGGACCAAGGAAAGCAGCGAATATCAACATGTAGCCGGCTTGTCGCCATGATAGACAAGTCGGTGGTAATCAAAAGTCCCATTCGGTAAGTCTGAGAGATGCTCCCACTGCGGCTTCACATCGTCCTCGTCGCTAGCCTCAGGCAACGATGCGATGATGATGTCGCCGGCGCCTGGATTTTTGCTTCAATTGCTAACAACTCTTTCAGTTTCACCTTTCTCTCTCGTGCCTTTACCCAACACATTCTTTCTGTGTCACACAGCTATCCTCATTCAAGACAACACAACCACTACCACCACCACCAGCAATCATGCACGGTAGAGGTTCTTCCAAGTGTAAGTCCACCATTCTTCGCCCTCTAGGCGCATCGACACTCGGGTACTCATACAATCTTCAAGCGCTCACCCTCGCCGCCCTCGACAAGCCTCCCATCCTGCGTCGCGACCGGGATGGCAGATTCATGACCACCTTGGAGATCGAGCGCGACGACGCTCGCATCCTTGCTGCCGAGAGAACCCGGCCTCCTTCTCGACCTCCGGTCAACAGGCCCAATGTGTTCACTGCTCCCGGCCTGCTCATAGATTTTTCAGTCGAGGTTCGTGCGTTGCGATCGTAGTTTGCTTCCACCTGGCCTAATTGTAGCATGAAATAGGAGACTGATGAGGAGATTCTCGCCCGCGCGCCCTCGACCCCTCCCCCCATCCCCGCCCGCAGCCCCCTCCGCCCTCCCTACGTGCCCCCTGCTGCCACTGTGCAGCCAGTCAGCAGCGCTGGCTCTTCTCTCTTCGGTCCCGCTGGCCCCGACGCCAACTCTGGCTTTGTGCAGGGTAACCCCTGGTCTCTTTCTGGCCGCCTGCCCCCTGTGGTCGCCCTGGTCTCTCCCTCGCTGCCCCCCTCTGCTCCCTCCGAGTGCTTTGTCGGTGTGGAGGACGAGGATGAGGAGGAGAAGAAAAAGAAGAAGGAGGAGGAGCACGACGGACCCCGTGGTGTGGAGTATACCCCTGACACCACGGGGTTGCAGTCGGGCTTCTCTTCGAGCTCGTCGTCTGGTGCTTCGGTTGTGGTGAGCCGTGGCACGGTGGAGGTGCGCGGTCGTAGGTGGGGTGTGTAGGAGTAGGGAGAAGTTCTTTTTCTTGTAATAACATGTAATAATATGATGATCTCCTTGGGAACTCTGACTGTGCGTGTGCAGAAAGTGATGTTTGATGTTGTAGATGTCCAGTGAGACGAAAGAAAACAGCTGCTTTCTCTGGATATACATGAAGTTCTCGTCAACACTGTGCATTGCTATAGTCGCTATCCGAAGTACTGTTGGCTCTGGAGAGTTGGTACTCTTCTTCATCCCCTATGGGTAGATATGATTAGTACACAGCTACAGAAATGCACAGTTTACTTTGAGAAGCGAGCGATGTCCAGAGAAATGGAAACAAGTAGCTGCTCTCTTTTGTACGTACATCCAACTCTCATTTGTATTGTGCATTTCTATACATGTCGTTCGGAATGTGCTGTCAGGTTGGAGATTGGCTATCTCGGTGTTACTAGGTATGTCTAGATTTAGTTACAGAAAGGCACAATGATCTCCATGAAGCAAGCACTATCCAAAGAGATGAAGCAAGCACAGCTGCTTTCTTTGGATATCCGTCTAATGATCCACAATATTGTGCATTATGATAGATGGTATTTGGACTCCCGTATTGAGATGGAGAGGACTTGTTTGCCTATTAAGTTGCATATGGTTCTTCGAGAAGCAAGCTGTGTCCAGAGCGATGATGCAACACAGCTGACTTCTTCGGATATACGTCCACTTATCGTCAGCATTGTGCATTTCTATAGGTGACGTACAGAACGTACTGTCAGCGTGGGGAAAGGGTTAATTTGTACTCCAGTGTGGTCCAAGCAAGAACAAGCATAACGATATACATTCTTTCCACCCTCTTCTTGATTCCATCTCAAACAGCAACAATATGCAGCGCAAAAGACTCAGTCCACAACAACCCGTCCTCAAAGTCCAATCTCGACCTCGTGCTCACGTAGAACATCCTGAGAAGTCTCGGGAGCATCCTTAGCAAGCTTCATCTGTGCACGCACAAACTTCTTCATCTCCATCAACTCTTCATCACACACCACATCTGGATCTTGAGCAACGGCATTACTGATTGCTGCGGCGAGCCTTTCACCGAAGAGGATGTCTTCGACTGCTTCGTTTGCCTCATATTCGATGTCTGCTGCAATGTCGTATTCGATGATTTGGAGTCTCGAGTTTTGCTCTTCTCTGAGCGAGGTTTCCAGGTCGCTGAAGCGTTTGTCGAGGTGTCCTCTATGTTACACCAGTGTTAGTGTCGAAGATGTGAAATGTAGTGACAGTGGTAAAGCCTACTCATGCTCAGCAACATCATCTTCCTGATTCTCAACCAACTTGACAGCCAGACTTCCACTGTACATGGCAGACTTGACTAGGCCAAGGAAGATGGTATTGGCATCGCCCAGCTTGTCTTCGCCGCCTTTGAGACGCACCCAGATATCTGTAGCCTTGTTGATTTGCTGCTGTTGAAACTTGATGGTCTCTAGGAGTTGATCGACGGCATCGGGGTGATGGCGTTTGGGTGGTGGGACTTCGTTGTTGGCGGCGGCTCTCTTGCGGTTGGTATTGGTGTGGTCAGGGATGTTATGATCGGAAGTCATGGTAGATGGTGGGTGGATGATGCTAAGACGATTGTCGACGCTGATGGGAGAGAAGCAGAGCTTGAAATCGGAGTCGGTTGAAGGTGGGAAAGCGAGAAAGAGCCATCGAGTAACAGATCGGCGCGTCACATGGAAATGGTTGTGTAGGAAGGTGCGAAACAATTCAAGGTAGCCCCTGCTTCGGAAGAACGATTCATTAAAGCTTCCAGATTCTAGGAAAACTAGCCCGTTTTGAATCCTACGCTCCTTCTCTCCCGTCTGCCGCTGCCAACCTCCTCAACCGGCATCGTAGTACTCAATCCGCTCCTCTTCCTACCACCGGCCAACGTAGCAGCCGTCTGCGCAGCCCTCGACTCGGCCACAACCCAATCGTCGTCGCGTACACTCTTCTCTCGCTCCTTCCGCTCAACAGTGTCCATCATCTCGTTCCGTCGAGCACCTGGTGTACATGCGCAAAGGCAGCCAGGTGTGGGACAAGCGCCTCCAGAAGTCGACACATCTGTTGGAGAAACATCGATGTGGGATGGAGGCGGCGAGTGCCACGTCCGCAGACAAGCTGCATGAGCTGAGTGGTTGCAGAGCAAGCAGGCAGAGTACAAGGTGTTCTTCTGTACCTCTACGGCTTCGATGTTGGCTGTCTCGTCGTCGCTATCATTTCCGGTTCTGGCTGGATGAATGAAGGGCTCGACGACAGAGCTTCTGTTGCCTCCTGCTCGAGTCTTAATCTTGGCAGGACCTTCGAAGGGACTTGTGTCGCACCAGCAGATTGGACATGGGTCTTGTCGCTGCGTGCAATTTTCGCAGCGCATCTTGTTAGGAGTGTTGATGGGTTTTCTGCAGCTACCACACATGAAGCTCACTTGGGTGTCTTTCAAGCCACCCTCGTAGACTGATGGATACATGGGGTAGCTGACGCGACGCAAATACGCAGCATGACTGAATAGTCCGAGATGTTGCAGCTGGCTATGGTAGGTACTGATAATGCTCTCTGCTTGTAGAGGCTGCAGCCCAGCCTTGATGAGATGTTCAAACGATGTCGAGAACAAGCTGTATATTTCCATGTCGCTGTATCCCATGGCTGTAAAATACTCGCTGTACACAGTGATGGTGGCGTCAATACTCGGTTGTGGCAGTGCATGTGTCTCGGGAAGCAGGGGCGTCAACATGAAGATGAAGTTGGTCGCTGCTTGCGCATCAGGCACCTTGACAGTATGGTAGTCGAGCAGATGGTTGAGCATGTTGATCACGCGGAATGGTTTGTCCTTCTCAGCATCGATGTTGTAGTCAGACGCTAGGAAGTCTGCTGTAATGAACGGCGTTTTTGTCGAGTCTACAGAGGCATTCTTCGACGGCACCAAAGCTGGTGCGCTCTCTGTGGCATGCGCGAGAGTTGTTGGCCTGGTTATAGACACTTCTTTCGATCGCCCGAGCTGCCTAGAGTGTCGGTGTGGGATAATGGTGCCACTGGCCTCCATGTTCTCAAGATCATCGGAAAGCTTTCGTCGATCGGCAAAGTTGTCATTCTCTGACGTGAAACTCTGCTGATTGTTCAAGGCCAAAGTCTGCATATCCCGAGGTATGTCTCTTGCTGGGGCATCTTTGTTCTCTGTGGGCGCAGGAAGTATAGCAAGGCCTTCTTGTTCACTTTCCGAGGAAGACACAAGAACACTGTCTTGACTCTGATCTTCTGGAATGCCCTGTCTAGTCTGATAGCTTCGACTTGGAATGGGCTCAGATGACGAGCTACTCCCCAGATGCATCGAACCATATGAGCCTTCTGACCGAAGGTTCTCCTGGACGGCTTCCATAAGGTCCGACCTACTAGCCACGGAAGAAGCTGGTCCTGAAGCATCTCGAGAAGACAAAGACGGGAACATACCGAAACTCTCATCTGAATTATATCTCGTGGGTTTAGGACGTTCGCTAGGCCCATCCTCGAGATTAAGCGGTTCTTTGAGAGGTTGTCTCCAGTTGCTGATCGCCTCTCGTTTCTCCTGATAGTTCTGAACGGAGCCATACCATGAATTACGATGTTCAATACCTCGGTGGTCCACTACCTGTAATGTAGCTCGGTTCTGTCCCTCGATATTTTCTTGAATCTCAGAGGGAGTCAAAAGCGAAGGCGGTAGTGTGAGGCTTTCGTCCGTGTCGATCTCCTTGAGCGGAGCTCGTTCAGACTCGTGTCGGTCTTTCACAGGTCGTGCAATTGGTGTAGGAACGTTGGAAGTACTGTCGGGCTGAACAGTCGAGAGAGATTCCATCGTCCTCAGTGGCCGACTCAATGGTGTTCCGGGCTTTGAGCTTAATCTGCGCTCTGTTGAACCGAGCCACCTCCTTGTCCTTCTGGCAAACGGAGACTCGTCTAACAAGCTTTTGCGAGGGCCGGAGTCGTTCTTTGCTCTCAATGCACGGTGATGATTCGCTCTACCTAGCAGCTCTGTCATGACCGCTCGACCCATGATCCTCCACGACTGAGCCAAGCGATACATTGATGCCTTCTGAACGTGATTGGCGTTGTGCTCAAATGTCTCATGCACTTTCAGGAAAGCATCGACCGAAGGTGGTTCGGGGAGAACTCGTGTTCTATAATGCTTTGCGAAGTACTGAAGAAGCAACAAGTTTGGACTTCCAGGAAGACGTCCACGAGCAGCACTTTGACCTGGCTTATATGCTCGACCCGCCTTCAACACGTCTTCGAGGCTAACTGTCCGAGTAGGTCCCACATCATATGCTGGCGGTGATTCGTTATGTGATTTACCAATTCTCGCACTAGGAGATCTTGTATGGCGCTTGCCATAAGAGCTGCTCAGAAAAGTGTCGTCTATGGTATCGTCATGCGATCCTCGACTAGAAGTGTTACCCTGTCCAGCTATCTCAGAAGGTGAGAGGCCAGATCGCCGTTGACGAATGAACGCTTCGCTATCGTCGCGATTGAGTCCTGGTCTAAGACGAGTCGCTCGTTTCTGAGTTACCAAACTGAACTCTCCAAGCGGGGAGATAGCGAAAGCCTGCATGTTGCGTTTGTCCATAACTTTCCGAGCATACTTGATATCATGCTGAAGAAACATGCCTTCTCTATTGACTGTCCATAGTAAGTCTTGAGAATGCCACAGAAGATCTGTCGGCGCAGTCTGGTAGCCTTCCATCTCTCGAAAGGGCAACCAAGGTCTTCGAAAGTCCCAGATATGCACGATAGGATGATCACGCTCGTATGATGTGACAATCTGAGTACATTGTCTTGTAGCCCGACCTGATGGCCATGATGACTGACAAGGTGGTCTCCATCTAGCATGACGCAAGGGATGTGGCGTCTTGATCTCGTAGACAGCCTTGTGTCTTCTACCTTCAGCGGAGATGTTCCAGACTTTGACTGTCTTGTCTGAACTGGCGCTGAGTAGGTGTTTACCATCAGGATGCCAGTCAATTGTTGCACAAGGACCAGTATGAGCCGCGATACGCGTCAAAGGGCTTTTGAGCTTGCGAGTATCCCATCTCTGAACAAAGCCACCATCCGTACACATGGCTAGCTCAAAGATATCAGTTGGAGACCACTTGACATCTCGAACTCCCTCGTTCTGCCCGCTGGTGGTAAATCTGCTTGGAAATGTGTTGGCATCTCTCCTGACATCGCGAAGATCCCAAAGTCGAACGGTACCATCCTGACTAGCGGAAAGGAAGTGTTGACCAGCATGAGGATTAAACGTCACCCTGTGGATTTGCCGACGGTGCTCTTTCAGTTGCGCAACTTCGATACCCGGATGGTTGAGGTCATATAACGTGATAGGCCCGTTGGCGTTCGCAGCGGCAATGTAGTTGCCAAAGCTGCCCTTTCCCCAAGCAACGTCAGATACGTTGATGTTGTCCTTTGACCTCCCAGAGGTGTGGGCGTTGTAATTTCGAATGGCGGCTCGGATGTTGATGTCTTCTGTACAACTTCCCTCGTCAACCCGAATAGTCTTGAGAATATCTCGTCCAGCAAGAATAGCATGACTTCCCTCGTCGTTGATAGACAATGAGTTGATTTCTAGTCCTGTCTTGTGGCTAGCGCTGGCATTGTACGCGGACAAGCTTGGAAGTCTTTGAACATCCTTCAATCCCGAGCCACTGCCGTCGCGTCCATCGCCGTCTGCATCAGCAGCTCTGGCAGGAAATCCGAGGAACCTGTTCAGGGCATTGCGGGCTCGTTGTTGTGGGGGTAGAGGCGGAGCTGGCGGCGGATTCTGATGACTTTGAGGAACAGGCAGAGGCACAGTCGCCGCTCTGCGCGGCTGTTCAGGATTCATGAAGGCAGATGACCAATCTATAACATCCTGGAGAGGTGCAATTTAGCGGTCATCTGATCGCGAACTACGCGACGATTAATGATTCTGATGACAGATCGTGTTTTATCCAAACACGTTATCCACGCGTAGGCTTATGCCTTGCACACAATTTGAGGTGTGAGGCCGTCAGATATTATAGATGGAAGTCACGAAGGTGTCGGCGTTTCTTCTTAGAGCCGGTTGCCAAGAAAGTGCACAAAAGCCTTCCCGAGTTATGTAGGCACTTTGTTCTGAACGACTGTGAAGGCAACAGTCATCAACAACATTCGGTGTTATCTCGGTTCATTCACAAGCCGATTCAAGCAGGAGGACATTGGAGATATTAGAACGTAACATTGACATCAAGTGGGTATTCTATGCTCAACAACCATACCGCCATGGCGAACCACAACCACGACTCTGCTCAAACTCGTAGAAAAGAAATCGCCATATGGCCAGGCCCTATATTCGTCTTGTTCGCCCTGTCCGCGTGCCGTAAAAAGTCCATAGGAGTCGTATTATATAAACAGAGGAGGAGGAATTGATGTCTTGAGAGTAAAGAAAAGGGGGTAAGAATCGAGAAAAAGAGACACGAAAAGGGCATATCGGCATTATGTGAGGAAGGTCGCATCCCAACCCTCTACTCTTCACGGTAAAACTTCTTGAAGACCAAATGCAAGAAGAGATTGACGTTCAACTTCAACCCACCTTCACCACCTGTTCCGCGGAACAGGTTCATGAATTGATGGTTGTCGAATTGTGCCTGGAGGAGGTCGTCGAGTGGTACGGAAGCGCTGGCGCCTGGCATCATAAGACTGCCCATGCTCCCCTCAATGTGGAACACGCCAACCTCGTCTGAAGAGATCGTGACGTTGATACGATTCCATTGAGTTGCATCATATCCATCCCAACTAACGAGCACACCCTTCTCGGCGAGAGAACGTGCTGAGTACTTGTAGGAGCCGAACTTCGGTGTGCGACCGGATCGAGCCAGTTCACGCTCGTGATTGTATTGCTTTGTAAAAGGCAGCAAGAATCGCTTCTTACCCTTCTTGTTCTGCAGCGTGACCATGGCTTGCTCGATATAGTCGTTGTAACTCTGCAGTTGCTCGTCCAGGTATGATGCCTTCGAGTCGAGCTGAGTAAGCGTAGCACGGACACCGTCCAATTCGCGAGTTCTCTGCACACGACGACGATGTTTTGTTCTGATGTCGATAGCGATGGCGTTGAGCAGATCTTGGTACTGGTTGTGCCTGTTGACCTTTCCTTCTTGCTCGAGCACCAGAATGTTCTCGAGAGCTGCACTCTTGACTTCGGCGTACGACATTGAAGTAATGTCCAGGAGAGTTGATGCTGGTTCGTCTTCCACCATACCAGAGTATGCTGAAGGTGCTCTTGGATTGTGCTTCAGATCCATAGCCTCTTCATCCAGCAGTGCAAACCACTTGTCATCATCCTCAGGTGTGATAGGACGGACAAGGATCTCAAGCAGGTTAGCTCCAGCTTGTACCCTGATAATGAACAAGACGAGGCGTTTGGTTTCCATGAAGAGCTGCTTGAGATCGGCTTCCGGATCTTGCTTGTCGTGGAACTTGGGAGTCAGCTGCAGACTGATCTCGTTTGAGCCCACACCCATCATCTCGTTCTCGTTGCTTTGAGCACTACCGAGCTCGCGAATGATCTCGCGTAGGACATCATCTGGGTCGGATAGGTGTGACATCTCGTTCGTTACAAGATGGTGAATGGCGAAGATATCTGCCATCTTGATGTACAGTGTGGGCTTGACACGGGCGAAGAGATCGTTGAATTCATCAATGTCAAATTGCTGCTCGGGTTCGGGGATATCGATGACTAGAAAATGTTAGCAATATGTAGTCAAGGAGCAATCGAAGACTTACGCGATACAAGGAGTTCCTCCATTCTCCCAATGGCCTCGCCAACCCATGTGTTCAGAGGCTGCAGGTAGATGTGGTCTCCGCCAAACAGCCTGCCAGCGTATACCTGACTGAGGACCTTGCTAACTTCACCCAGGTTCCGCTTGTGTATGGGGCTCAGACCTCGGTCGATGATGCCCCACATCTCTGGTTGAGTCAACGCAGGAGCCAGGTAGGCCTTCCAGAGCCAGTGGCCGACCACTTGGAGGAGATGCTGCTGGTTCTCTCCAGGGAAGATGGTCACGAGCGTGTTGAAAGTTTGCTGGGCAATGAATCTCAAACCGTATGGCATACGGGGCAGAGTCTCCTCAAGAAGGATGAAGAAGTGGTCGCAGATATCGCGAAGATCTTGCAAATGCGAAACAAATAGATCTCTGGTCTCGGGGTCGCGAATAGCCTCCTCGCGTGAAATATCTGGGTTTCTGCGACTGCGTTGTCCTGTAGAGAGCTCTTCGTTGTTTATCGAAGCACGGTAGATCTGCATCGGGTCACTTTCCAAGTCCAAATCTGCGTTCTCGAAGATGCTTTCTCTGACGAGTGGTCCGAACAAATCACGCATGTACTTGCGATCGCGGGGACTTCTCACATAAGCAGTGAGCAATCTGCTCCACAAGAAAGTACCCCGGAGGTAATCTTGGAGAGAAGCACTGTGCTCTGCTTCTTCTTGGATGGAGCGTGTTACTAGCTTCAAGAGGTAGTACTCTTCTCTGCGTTTCTGCGCAAATCCGAAAAGGCCCATCATGAGAAGCTCAATCCTTTTACTCTCTTGCTCTGGCATGCCTTGCTCTTTCAACTTGTGGAAGAGACGTGCAAGATATTGTGGTTGAGTTTGCAAGAGGAAAAACAGCTCCTGATAGTGCTCAAGCTTCCTCCTCGAGTTTTTGTTCAACGCTTTGAGGTCGAAGGGATCCTTAGACGAGATTTCAGTGTTGTTCAGGAGACTACCAATGTGGCCACCAAAGTGTCGCTGATGTTTGACAACTTCGTCCAGAGTGATTTTGTTTTTGACAAGCAAGGCGATCTTGATGTCAAGCTGATCGATATATTGCTCAGCCATCTCATTCTGTCGTACTCGCTGAACAACAGTCTTGCGCAGTCTCTCAAACTCAAGCTCCTCATCGAAATCGAAGTCGCTGTCATTAAGGAGATGGACAAAGTTCTTCACTGTACCGACAGGTGGGTTCTTTCCGCTGGTCAAGCTTTTGTAGGCTTGACCTTGTTGACGGGCACGAATAATGCTCTGGACCTTGATGACCTTCTCCATGTTTTCCTTGTAGAAGCGTTGCTTCTCGGCAAATTCTCGCCTCACGAGTGTTCCACGGATGGCAGACTGAAGTTCCACAACAGCGTCCTCTTCCTCTTCAAGTTGGCCAAGAAGAGTACCGATGTCGCGGCGGTCGAGCAGAGCGCGAGCGAGACTCTGCAATTCGACAATCTGGCCCTCTTGCTCGTTAAGCTGACACAAAACATCGAAGACTCTCTGACGCTCGAGATAGGCTCTCGATAGAGACTGCAGGTCTTGGATCGCTGACTTTTGTGTGTAGAGAGCGTTGATGTCGGCATGGTGCCTCTTGCGGAACATATGACCACGAGCAGAGCTCTGGAAAGTGAGAATCGAGTTTTCGCGGTAACTGAGAGCATCTCTGATAGCGTTTACATCCTGACGGCTACAGCCGGCTCTGAAGGCGGACTGTAATGCGACGATCGAAGGCGATTGCTTTTGCAAATCGGACTTGAGCTTTCTGAATATACGTCTCGCTTTCTGTCCACGTGCTGCGGACTGCAGTTCAAGCCAGGCAGGAGTCTCGGTATCCAGAGATACGCGAGTGTGTTCAAGTTTCCGACGCTGTATGAAGCCAGTCATAGCGTGTTGGAGTGTTGCGACAGACCTCGAATGCTTTCTAAGCAAATCGGCATTTGCGGCATGCCCCTTCCTCTCGAGCATACCCCTGATCGCGGCTTGCATAGCGACAACATCCTGCTCAGACGCTCGAGTGTCCTCGAGTTGACGCTGGACCTGAGTTCTCTGGAGAGCACCTCGAATGGCAGCTTGCAGGGAGATAACTTGCTCCTCGGAAGCATGACCTTCTTCAATCTGACGCTCAACCTGCTTTCTCTTGATCGCTCCTCTGATTGCTGCTTGAAGCCAGCGAACTGGTTCTTCGGCTTCGCGCGTGGCTTCGTATTGGTCACTAACATTCCATCTGCTCAGAGCACCACGAATAGCAGCTTGAAGATTGCGGATGCCCATATTCTGCTTCTGCATGTGTGTACGCATTTGCTTGACTTCAGCTCTTGCTTTGCGAGCTCGGAACAATGATTGGAGGGTGACGACTTGCTTCTCTTGGCTTTTCCAGGTCTGCTCCCGGTTGCTGCGATGCTTGCGAATGAGAAAGCCTCTAGCAGCACTCTGCAGCTGAACAGCAAACCGTTTCATGTCCATGCGATAATCTGAGATCTGACGAGCAAAGTCTCCACGGATTCGTGATTGGAGGTCGACGATGGCTTCTTCGGCGTCCCATAGCTGATTCATGGTGTCACCGAGTTTCAATCTGACCATGGCTCCGCGAACTTGAGATTGCAAGTCCTCGATCAACGCTTCGTGTTTAGAAAGTTCTCTTTGAATTCTTTCTTCCTCTGTCTCGACGGGCTCGGGTTCTGGCTCTGGCTCTGGTTCGCCGAAATTGGCTCCCATGCCCGAGAAATTGGGCATACTAATGCCTGCCTTATCAAGACCCTTCTGCATGGCCTCGAGTTCATGGTCCTCAAACTGTAATTGACCCACCAGGTTGCCAATACGGAAGTCTACTACTCCTTTGCGGAAAAGAAGCCACGACAGAGCATGGATACAGTAGATGACCTTGGGAATGTTCTTCTTCTCGTACAGGTCGACCAGTTCGAAACGGAAGAGTTCGGGCAGTTCCATCTCGGCGAGAAAGCGGAAGAACAGAGCAATGTTGTCGGAATGGCGGAACTGCAGACGTTCATGCTTGAAGATGCGGATGGGTCGGTCAGGGTGGATGGCTTGCACAACTTCAGCCAGCGTAACACCGTCTCTGAGGCCCTCCTCGAGCTGGACAATCTCGGGAATCTGTTTGTGGATGATGTCTTCGATCCACTCTTTGGCTTCACCAATGTGACACAGATATTCGTAGGCCTGCAAGAACTGACGCTGGCGGTCCATCCATTTGCTAGCCTCCCAACTGCTTGTAAACTTGCTGGTGCTTTCTGTGCCCTTTTTCTCCTTTGTTGTCATGGTGCGTTGTAACCTCCTGCGGCCATGCAGACCAACCACCTCTTGCTCAGGCGACTTGATCGAAAAGTCGTCATCGTCGGTAGTTTGGGCAAACTTGCTAAGCGTGCGCAAGTGTTTCGTGGCTGATCTTTGCAGGCCTTGTAGCTCTGACTTCTCGATGTGGCCGGGCGAGGCGAAGTGGACGTGAACAGAATTGCGGTTGCCGCGGTCGTGGGTAGGAGCTCGAATGGAATCGGAGCGGGAGATTGCAAGCGAATGCGGTCGAGACTTCATCGGTGGTGACGTGGGCATGGGCGAAGCAGTCTCGGAGGTTGGCGTGCTGTTGTTAAACGGGTCCATTCTAGAGTCATGCAAACTTTTGGACCGTGAGTGGGATTGAGTATGTGATAGCGAATGCGGCGAGGGCTTCTCTGGCGATGTGCCGGGGGCCTGTTGTAGTGGTCTCAGAGCAGTGCGGAACTGATCAGGTGTGACTGGCGGCGCGACATTAGCCTCCTTGGCCTCCCAGAAGCCTTTTGCTTTTGGCGAAGCGGTGGCCTCGCTAAGTCCTCGTTTGTGGTGTAGATGGCTTGTTGATACGCTAGTCGTATGGCGCAGCGGGCTCCCAGGCGTCGAAGGAGATGCCGGCACTTGCCTGCGAGATTCTTGTAGATAGGATGCCATGGCGTCTTATGGAAGGAGCGACCCTGAAGGAATGGGGGGAGGAGTGTGGTTTCCGACTTGTCCGTATCCCAGCGGCACTCGCACAACAGCGAGACGGCGAATTGTTTGTCGAGAAAAGAGCGGCGACGTCGCCCGCAACACTGCTATCAGCAATGGCAGTACGAGCAGCAGACAAGGGAAAAGTCGTCGACTCGACCAGACGGCATAGCAGGGCAGAAATCGATTGCTTTGCAACGCTCAGTCCCCGTAAACACGCCCGTTACGACACCCGTTCTTGATTTCGCTTGCGGACCAAAGTCACAAGCTTTTGAAACGACCGTTCGTTCCTAGCAGACTGGATATCTGCGACCTCGAAGAATAGTTGGCGCTGAACAGAGCAGCAGGCTGGCGTGATGTGATATGCAGGAGAATGGTGGGCCGAAAAGCTCGACTTTCCAGGTTTGTTTGTCAACAAGCCCACCCGCATCCGAAACCAAACCTTGTTACTCAAACACTAAATATTCTCATCAAGGGATCCTTTCTACTGTGTTATACCTTGCGTCAATTCTATCCAAACTCGACGGCAATAACAGTGTATCATGGTCTATAGCGACAAGAACTCGGGATGATTGGATTTATTTCTGCATGCCCAGGGCTGACTTGACCGCTGGCTGTATTTTCTCACTTCTTGGAGTGGCGGGCTGGCTAGTGCTCTCATCAAGGCATCCCACTTTGTCTCAATGTTTGGAAAAGAACGAAATGAACGACAAGACTTGAGACAGCGGTGGATGATATAGCGGCTTCGTGAGAACCTTGGCTACCACGGCTAAGTACCTGCTCGGTCTGAAGCACCTGTCATTGAGCAGAGAGAGTGTGGAACAGATCGGTGCCAGAACTACCAGGTAGCTGATGGTGACGGTGATAAGTAAGAAGGGTCCTCTTAAGACCGATGGTCAAACATTGCAAACTCGAGTGCACAGATCGCGGGTAGGCCGTGGCCGAAGCCTGTTCGTCGAGGATGCGCAGAAAATCTCGAACAACTCTCTTTTCTCTCTTCTTTTCTTGGGGAAAGTATTCACACTTGAACCCGTCGACCTCTTCGTCGTACTACTTCCAATCGAGATACCCCTTTGCGTCATTTGTCTTTTCCTCAAGATCCGTTTTCTTTTCTCTTAATCACACGATACACGACTCTCCGCCAAAATGACCACTCAAGTTCCCGTTCTTCACAAGGAGAAGATCCTTGACTACCAGAACGCCCTTGACATTGTCAAGAGCGAGTACCCCGAGCGCGATGGCATCGACGTCCAGACCCTTCTCGACTCCAAGAACAACGGCGGTCTGACCTACAACGATTTCCTGGTTCTCCCTGGTTACATTGGTATGAGCCGCTGAATGCGCATGCGCACCGTTATCAGCGTGCTTACTTCTCAATCCAGGCTTCTCCGCCAACGAGGTCACCCTTGACTCGCCCGTTACCAAGCGCATCTCCCTCAAGACTCCCCTCCTCTCTTCCCCCATGGACACTGTCACCGAGCACAACATGGCCATCCACATGGCTCTCCTCGGTGGTCTCGGTGTTATTCACCACAATTGCTCTGCCGACGAGCAGGCCGAGATGGTCCGCAAGGTCAAGCGCTACGAGAACGGTTTCATCCTCGACCCCGTTGTCATCTCTCCCGAGACCACTGTCGGCGAGGCCATTGCCCTCAAGGAGAAGCTCGGTTTCGGTGGTTTCCCCGTCACTGGTAAGCAAAAATATCTTTCTTCGCTCTCCCCGTTTGAGGATGACTCAACAAATATAATAACTTTCGTTCAACCGCATTCAAGTCAATCTGTTGTGGAGAAATATTTTGGAATCTGAAAAACACACACGATCCCATGTTTTTTCTGAGCTCTGTTTCAAAACAGCACGGCTAACATGAATTTACAGAGTCCGGCAAGCTTCGCTCCAAGCTCCTCGGTATCATCACTCCCCGCGACATCCAGTTCCACGACAACCTGAGAGACTCTGTCAGCAAGGTCATGTCTACCGAGCTCGTCACCGCTAAGGCCGGTATTGAGCTCGGCGAGGCCAACGCCATCCTGCAAAAGTCCAAGAAGGGCAAGCTCCCCATCGTCGACGACAGCGGCAACCTCATTTCGCTCGTCTCGCGCTCCGACTTGATGAAGAACTTGAACTACCCCCTTGCCTCCAAGCTCTCCGAGTCCAAGCAGCTGATCGCCGCTGCCGCCATCGGTACCCGCCCCGACGACAAGGCCCGTCTCCAGAAGCTCGTCGATGCTGGTCTCGACATCGTCATCCTCGACTCTTCCCAGGGTAACTCCATGTACCAGATCGAGATGATCAAGTACATCAAGAAGACCCACCCCAGCCTCGATGTTATCGGTGGCAACGTTGTCACTCGCGAGCAGGCTGCTGGCCTCATCGCCGCTGGTGTTGACGGTCTCAGAATCGGTATGGGCTCTGGCTCCGCCTGCATCACCCAGGAGGTCATGGCTGTCGGTCGCCCCCAGGCTGCTTCCGTCCACAGCGTCACCTCGTTCGCTGCCCGTTTCGGTGTTCCCTGCATCGCTGACGGTGGTATCCAAAACGTTGGTCACATTGTCAAGGGTCTCGCCCTTGGTGCCAGCACCGTTATGATGGGAGGTCTCCTTGCCGGTACCACCGAGTCGCCCGGTGAGTCTTACGTCTCTCGCGAGGGTCAGCTCGTCAAGGCCTACAGAGGTATGGGCTCCATCGACGCCATGTCGGACAAGAAGGCTGGTGTTGGCTCTGCCAACCCCAACGACCCCAAGGCTTCCAACGCCGGTACCGCCCGCTACTTCTCCGAGGGCGACAACCTCCTTGTTGCTCAGGGTGTCTCTGGTTCCGTCCTCGACCGTGGATCCGTCACCAAGTTCGTTCCTTACCTCATTTCGGGTGTTCAGCACTCCCTCCAGGACATTGGTGTCACCAGCTTGGTCGCTCTCCGCCAAGGTGTCATTGATGGCGAGGTTAGATTCGAGCTCCGTACCGTCTCTGCCCAGGCTGAGGGTAACGTTCATGGTCTCCACAGCTTCGACAAGAAGCTCTACGCTTAGAGGAATTAGACCATGAACGGGAAAAAGCCATGGGTCGGTTACGATAAAAAAGATGGGAGTTACACTGTGGAGTTCGATTGAAAGCATTTACATTTGGCGTTCATGAATTGGGAAGGGATGAATTTGAATATGAATTCATGCTGCGCATATTTTGCACATACACCTCATTTGTCCTTGACTCTTCCTTTATATGTGCATGTGATGCGGACCTGCGCCACCTTCTAACTCACCCATGCTCTGTCCATGATCGCTCGAGTTCATTGCTGCAAGCGAGGTATTTCCAAGAAGCAGTGTTCGGACAATCGATGTGTCAACCAAGAGCCAAACGCTCTACATGCCGGCTGAAGCTCTTGTAGTACGATACTGATAGACTAGCTCCGTGTGTCTGGAGAGCCTGAAGCAGAGCTATCGTGACGTGTCAAATATCGTCGAGAAGGACTTGGTCGTGGGTATCAGAGTACGAGCATGAGGGCGTGGTGACACAGCAGGACCGGGAAGCTGCATTCGCTGCTGCTTCAAGTCGGCGGCTTGATTGCATGCGGGAAGTGCACGACACGTCTGTCCAGACGTCGTTTGTTGACTTTCATGTCTCTTGCAGGCACCTTGATGAAGCTGGACAATGCAGTACATGTCTCCACGTCGGCTGAGCTGGTCCGAGGCCTAGTCTATCGATCAGTTCAGGTTCAACTCAGCAACACTACTAGAGCCTCGCGCTCATTGTCGTCTGGTAAGACAGGACGTGAGTAGCACATGCAGAGCTCATTGAGCACGTCGCTGGAGTGCTCGTTGTCAGCGGCTCATCGCGCCAACTTGGCGGGCGCAATTTGCTGAAGCTCGCAGCGATCGTCGGGTTGGCCCGGAAAGGCGCGGGCGACGACTTTTGGCCTCTCGACGTCCGACTCTCGAATTATCGCCCGCATGGAACTTGAAACCACGTTCGAGGCCATTTCCGTTTGCTTGAGCTCCCGGTCGTCGACTCTGGCAAAAAGAGAGGGACTTCAAGAATGGGGTAGCTGGTTGCCTTTATGCTTGCTGATGATGCTCGATGCCTGCAGCCCATGCTTGACGCATCCTGGAGACACTTTGCTTCTTTGAGCATTGAACGACTCGCTTGTCTTATGCTAGCCGCCTACCTTGAACGGTTAGTCTCTCTATTCCTTGCTGGAAATGGCTATCCAGGCAAGTCGACAACTCACTACTATACCACAATGCATCTGTCCTGTCTACCTTGACGCCTGATGAGAAAGAATTCATCGAGCTGTCAGCCTCTCTTCGTGATCGTCCAGCACATTCAAGCCGCAGTCGCTTGCCCAATACCACGATATATACCTCAAAGGTTTGCTTCTTCCGGAGCTTTCTAAGTTCCATTGGACAGCCATGTCATGTCTCTTCATCAAGTCTCGAACAAGTCACCATTATACATGGCAATAATCGCCGCTATATTTTCCGAGGCCGATCGTGTGGTCAAACCGAAGTACTGCAGGAAGCAGTCATTCAGTCTCAGCCTCTATCACTGACCATTCGACATCAAACTGAATAGAGCGCTTTGGCTCAGTTCACTCGGAGTGAAGCACGCCCCAGCCTAAACAGTTGGCTGGGGGAGCTCCAGATCACTGACGCGGATGCGGGCGCTATTGATTTAGACTATCGTTGGCCATCGCTTCTGTCACTCTGTTGAGATATTAAATTATATATCACACCCCGAACTCACTGTGGACGCGAAAATCGATTGACTCTGAAGCTGAGCCGCACGAAGTTGAACGGCATTGTTCTGTTTTACTTCGCAGCTATTGCTGTTGTGAGTTGAATTGAAACTCCTAACATCGGCCAGGATTCGGAGGCGGATGGTCTGTGTGCTGAGCGCAACTGGCCAATTGTCGAGCTTCGTGGAGTGGAATAGACCCACTTGGACTCGGTTAAGCTACGCCTCTTGGCCTTGAGTGAAGCAAACGAGGCCAAATCACACGGCCACCGGACCGGCAGTACAAGAAAATTCTGCGTGGGCTCCCACGGCTTTCCCCCTTGACCTCTGCTCACTCGTCGTCCACCAAGGGAAAGCTTCCGCCCCGATCTCTCAACCCTTATCTTCCATCCTTCATCAACAACTCTCCTCTCCATCCCCTTTCACACATCCATATCATTCGAAATGGCCTCCAGAATCGCCCCCAAGTTCGCCCAGATGGCCGCTCGCCCTGCTGCCTTCCGCGCAGTCCAGCCCAAGGTCGCCCAGCGCGCCTTCTCTGGTAAATCATCACCACCTCAACGTCACCTCATCACACCTCCATCGAAACATCGAACCACCCTCTACCTCCATCACCATTTCATCCATCAATGACAAGCTCAATTGATTTGAAACAACAATGTTCTGACGCTCTTTCAAGGTCTCCGCCAGGCCACTTTCGTCCGCCCCCAGGCCGTCTCCATGGCCCAGAAGGTCGCCCCTGCCGCCCGCCGCGCCTACTCTTCCGAGATGGCCAACGCCCTCGTCCAGGTCTCCCAGAACATTGGTATGGGTAACGCTGCTATCGGTCTCGGTGGTGTAAGTACCCTCCCGTATATCATGTCGGATGTTTTGGACCTCAACAATTCTCATCCAACTCACCTTCAATGATACTACGCCTGTACTTCCCAGTACCTCGAGCTAATTGTCTGCAGGCTGGTATCGGTATCGGTCTCGTCTTCGCTGCCCTCCTCCAGGGTGTCGCCCGTAACCCCTCTCTCCGTGGCCAGCTCTTCTCTTACGCCATTCTTGGTTTCGCCTTCGTCGAGGCCATCGGTCTTTTCGACTTGATGGTTGCCATGATGTGCAAGTACGTGTAAACGTCTTCACCTCTGCAATGAGCGATGTCTTTTGGGGAGTTCAAAGTCAACGCCGGTCTGCGTGGAAACCAAAACATCGACGTGTACATTATTTTCTATTGACGCCCGGAGGGATGAATTGTCGAAGGATGATGACATGGCCAGGATACGACGGGGCTCTTTCAAGACTTTCTTAAAAACAAACAAGAAAATCCTCTACTCATACACTGGGGAGGCTTTTTGAAATGAAACGCCTGTCCTGACCACACCAACTGACGTTTGCCTTTCTTCCTCAATGTGACACAGCAGCTCTTCAGCCACTGCTCGCTGCTGATCGATTAATGTGACACTACCGCAACAGCCAGTTCAATGCGACATCTCGACCGCCACATTGTAGCGACCAACCCTGGATCCATAGCCCGGCTAATTGCAATCTACAATGTCCATTTACCATTTCCGTATCTTTTGGACATCTAGAATAGCTGTCTGGACGAGCTGTAGCTCTTTGGAGCTTGAGCTCTTGGGCCTGGAGCTCAGGACAGCTTGCTTCCAACTTTGCGGCTTAGAGCCCCAAGTTAACGTCGCTTCCTTATCAAAATCACTCGCAATGCTTTTAACATCACCACGACCACATTCTTGTGTCTTCATTGAATGTCAAGAATACTTGCAACTTACAAATAATTGATCCCGTCAGTAATAGTTGTACCTGTCTCCTTGGTTGGCCGCCACACATCGATTTCTCTCTTGCACACCTCCGAAACGGGCGCTAGACGTGCCTCGGCTGTCCGCATCTATACATCCCCCTCCACAAGTCTATCCGAGAACCCTCTAACGTTCCTTGTACTATCTGATATATCGCCTCTGTTCTTCCCTACACTCTAACCTCGGTGCACTCTGTATGCATCTTGCTCGTTTGTTTGCGCCAACCTCACTGGCATCTCCTATCATCGACGTCATTGCTTTTCGTGCCTCAAGACCATTGATATTATCAAGTCAAACACGAACAACATCTCGCAGCATGTCAAAAACTACAGCTTTGGGGAAAGGGTATGAGGGAAATGGCGAGAAGGGCAAGAAAGCGCCTGCCATCCCCAGACCGAGTTCGAGGTACGTGACGTGGTTGTTGTGTCTGACTTACGACTCATGCTGTTTTATATTGGCAACTGTGTTGGTCAACATCGCGACTTCCCCTGCCACACTTTCGTCTTTCCTCAGTCGATGATCTCGCGACATCACTTTCCATTGCCAGACTTGTCAGATCTGTCGCCGATGTTGTTATTGCTCAAATGCTCAGAGATGTCAAATAAATTATGCTACGAGTGCGACCCTGACTATATTTGTCCTCTGCCTTACCATTTCTGTCAGCGAAACATTTCTTGCTTCTCAATCGACTGACAATACTTCCAGTGTCTTGTTGATATCGCCACAAAACCACATTCTACTACTGCGCCGAGTTCAAACTTCATCGTCGTTTGCTTCCGCACACGTCTTTCCAGGCGGCAACATATCTCCCTTCCATGACGGCGACCCACCAGTCCCTGAAGACGCTTCTCGCCACCATGATAGCGAAGTATATCGTATGGCTGCTGTCCGCGAGACCTTTGAAGAAAGTGGCATACTGCTGGCGAGAACCAAGGATGGCAGGTTGCTGGAGGTAGACGAAGACGAGAGGGTCAAAGTCAGAAAGCTTGTACATGGAGACAAAATCAAGTTTGAAGACTGGTTGGAGGAGAAAGACGCAAAGGCTGACCTGGGTAAGTTCTCTGCGGCCAAGTGACTGTTGTCTTGGAGCAAAACTGACATCAAGGCAGATAATCTGATTCCATTTACTCGCTGGATCACACCCACCAATCTGCCCAAACGCTTCACGACACAAATGTACATCTATCTACTGCCTCTCAGCAACACTTCCAAGAATCTGCCATCTTCCTCTTCCAACGCCGAAGAAGACGAGCCAGAGACGATGATCCCAGTCCCCACCCACGACGGCGGCCTCGAACACACCGCCGCCCGCTTCCTACCTCCTGCGACATGGCTACGTCTCGCCCGCTCCTCCCGCATCGTCCTCTTCCCTCCTCAATTCTTCCTCATGTATCTACTCTCGCCCTTCCTGTGTCCACAAGGAGATGTAGGCAAAGAAGCCCCGACACCAGATGCCGCAACATTACAAAAGCAGCGTGATCAAGTGCTTGATTTTGTCAAGCAAGGCAACTGGGGTGAGAAATGTATTTCTCCTACTGTGTTGGGAGGTAAGAAGAGAGAAGACGGAAGAGTGGTGCTAGGGCTTGACAAACCTGGTGCTGAGGCAGAGGCTGAAGGAAGGAAAGGAGATGACGAGAGAGTTGTATTGGTGGAGTTCAAGAAGGAAGGACCCAGGAGGGTGGAAGTCGGATGGAGGAAGGAGGTGTTGGCTGAAGGCCGCGAGAACAAGTTGTAAGACTGCTTTTCAGATGTGGTTCTAGCCATATGGTCATATTCATGAGTATCTAAGCACTCGAACAGCATCTTGCAAGTCTCTGGGTCATCTACCAGTAAGACCTGTGAATCAAACCTTCACATCATCCATCCACCGTCCGTCTCCTTTCACTTACTAGGCTACACATTCAACTCGACTCCCTATGATCACTGTGATCGGACTGAGTGCTGTAACGGCTTACACTCACGCCTCGACCACATTCGGTAATAGAACCACCGTTCAAATCCCGCCGTGTACAGTCTTGAATCTGCCGTATGGCAGCCTGACGTCCGTCATTGGGTGGCTTTGATCAAGGGAAGTTGTATGTGAGTTTTTCCAAAGAGTCTTTGCTCTGGTTTTTTGCTGGATCGGTCATCAATGCTTTCACGTTTTGCTCTTGTATCAAGGACATTGTTGATCGTGAGGATTGAATGCATACTTCCAGAGGCTATGTACTATATAGAGACTACAAAAGTTTAGTTGTAGCCTTTGTTGATAGTGGTACATTGGATGCCCTGCAACAAACTCTCATCCACATTGCCACACGAAAACTCATTCACCGTGCCATTCGGACTGCTCAGATTGATATCCGACAACTTGATGTCGGTGCAAACGCTCGGGCTACTGCAAACCACATATCCAGAAATAGGATTGTACTTTGCACTAGTGGTGCCATGAATGTTCTTCATGACGATGTTTGATATGGTCAGTTTGGAAGGGAACTCATTGCAAGCAGTCAAGTTCTTCTGACCGTAGCATTGAGTGACTTCGATAGCGTAGTCGACGTTGTTGATGCTCATGGTGTCGTAGGTGATGTTGTTGACGCGGCCTTTGCCACCGCCGCCTTGGAGGTCGCCGGAGAGGGCTGCGGGTGAGCCTGGCCAGACTTTGATGCGGGCACCGTCGCTGGCGTTGGACATTGAAACGTTGTAGACGAGGACGTTTTCGACGATATCGGTTTCAGTGGGGTATTGGCCTAGGGAGCCAACACTGATGCCGTGGCTGCCGTTACATTGCAAGTTCTGCACAAGGATGTTGGTAGAGTTTGGCTTGAAAGAGACACAGTCGTCGCCGTTGTTGATGTTTGAGTTTTGGATGACAATGTTGTCGCTGCGGTAGGTGTCCCATCCATCCTAGAGAGAAGCATGATTAGCAAGCTAGACCTAGAAAGTCTTTTCGATAGTGTTTTTCTTACAGTGTTCTTGGCTGGGTTCTTGCTCTGACTGGATCCAGAGATGGAGATGTTCGAGAACAAGACATTGGTGCTGTTGGCAACCCAGTTGTAGTACTGAGGGCTGTAGCGGAAGTTCAAGTTCTGGATAGTCGAGTTGTGCAGACCGACAGCACCAAAGAGGATAGGTCTGAGAATGTAGATGTTCTGAGCATACAAGTCATACCAGACTTGGCCGTTGCCATCGAGGAAACCACCACCGTAGACATTCACATCGTTTCCACCGAGCTGGAAGAATGTAGTGGCGTTCTGGAAGACTTGCTTGAAAGCATTTGCTTGCCAGTAGTCGGTGTCGTTGGTGAATTGAACATAACCTTGAATATCGAGATCGATGTGGTTGAGGTAGGTCAGGTTCAATGCCGTACCGATCACGTACTTCTGGCCCTGGGAAAAGATGACATGACCGCCATTGTTGCACTTGTTGATGGCGGAAAGAATGTAGTCCGAGTCGTCGGTCACGCCGTCGTTGTGAGAGCTAACATAACAGACTCTGTTTCTGGAAGGTGAGGAAGGGAAAGGCTTGAAGGGCTTCTTCGGAGAGATGTCGGTCTTCGGACGCGTTCCTTGATGTTTGGAAACACTCTTTGGCAAAGACTTGGTGTATTCCTGCTGAGCAGACCATGTAGGCGAAGCAACAGCTGTGATAGCGCTCAAAAGAGCCGCAGCAAAGAGTGGCTGGAACAACATCTTCTAGATGCGTGTAAGAGAGACAGAAATGAGAACGGATACAGACACATCTTGAAACGCGACCGATTATAGCCTTTATATAAGTGCATATCGTGAAGAAAGCCCCCCTACAAAGATGACGCCTCTAGCGAAGGTTGTCTGTTTCTCCGCAAGTGTCCCGCCCACGGGGTAACTTGGAAAATATGGGGAACATTGAGGGCAGCTAACCGATTGAAGGAACATGTCCTGCACGTCCTAGATGTCCTCAGATCATTTCTGATAGACGGAGAAACAGGAAGATATGCTATTGGCGGGATATAGTCTGTCCGACGCGAGAGTCAATGTGGATGTGGAGATTTCAGGCAGGGAGGGCAAGCACAGGAAGTTCGGCACAGAAGTCACATGGCAGCGTCGTGAGCCCGTAGTGCCGACCAATCGAGCGCACCTGCCTCCAGAATTCTTCAAAATTGTATCCACCATCCAAGATGATACATCATGACATTCCATGGACCAAAAACGATGCGCCTGATAGCAAAAGCAATGATTCCGCTGAGGCTCGAACTCAGGACCGCCTGTGTGTTAGACAGAAGTGATAACCAACTACACCACAGAACCGATTGTTGGGGTAAAGTTTGCGTGTATAATCCATATCCCTTCAAAGCATGCGCCAAGATCGTGGCTTTGTCAAGCTTCGGTGCTTCTTCCAACGCCACATGGAGCCATGCATCACACTCTTTGACGACTACTCATCCTCAATGTGTCACTCAAAGCCACATTAACTCTGCCATGAAACCACAAGCCTTAGACATTAGTTGTGAGTACCTCTCCAAGAACAGAGGTGAGATTGTTTGCATGTCCTGAATCAAGACGTATGCCTTCAATTCTTCTTTGTCTTACAGAGCAGGCATTGTGCTCTTCCAGACTTGTTGGCTTCTCATCCATGTCTCTGACTTATCACTCTTTGTTCTATTAGGCAGTTAACTGTAAGTGCTTCACAACACTCAGTGTAGGTGAAAGTAAAACTTGAGAAAGAAGCCTTCTCTTGGCTGGGTTTGATAACACGGTGTAAACCTATATATCATGCTGGACGTCAACCCATTCCTGACCACACTCCGACACAACAATCCTGCAGTCCAACCTTCCTCCACACATCATGACCGACTACCGCGAACTATTGGAGGCTATCTACGGTAATCTCAGCAAACTTCACGGATTGATCAAAGACAATGAGCAAAACCTTCGTGTTGTTGACAAAGCCGACTCTCTGATGGAAGATGCGAAAAGTGATCTTCTCTATCTCAATGACTGCATCTACAGGTATGTCAATGATGTTTGGCACAGAAGCCAGTATACTGATTGCTTGTCTAGTGACATGACCAGACCTTCTAACACTTCGGCATCTCCTCCTGGTAGTGACGTCGGACACAACCAGCAACAGAACACCAAACAGCCCCCTGTGACTGGCGAGTTGGAAGAGGAGATACTCTAAACTTCTATAGGTTCTACACTACAGGGTGCTGCGAAGGGGATATGGACGACAAGATAGTACAGGGGGTTGCCAGAAAAGCATTTAGTAGCCACGTAGGTGAGGGTGGTTGGCGAATGTACCAACATGAAGAGCAGCGGTGAAAGCATAGAAGATCGACACGTCCAAAACGCGTAACATTGTCCAACACGCGAAGCTTGGTATCAGAAAGAAAGTATCACGTCTCCCTTTCTCTCCTATCTCCCACCATCAACAGTCTCAAGCACCAAGATGACCATCCTCGCGGAACATGAAACGCAAGAGCTCCAGCGCAAGATCGAGCGCTTGAGCAACGCCCTCGCAACCCCTAAACAAGGCCTGGAGTGGGAGCAGCAGTTCCGCATTGACACTGACCTTCAAGGCATCAAGTCACTGCTCTCTCAGAAGCGCTCAAGCCTGTCGTACTCCCACCTCCCCGACTGGCAGCAGAACGAAGTGCTCGCGGCGCTTACGCAAGTCGAGACGTGTGTCCAAAAACTGGAAGAGAACCACGCCAGGCAAGTCAAGAGAGAATGATCAGCATCGACGAGGTCTGACGATGAATAGTTCCTCCTACGTCTTCTCCATCGTCAAGGGATCCGTCGAAAAGGTCTTGAAGTCCACCATGGACGAGATCTGGAAGGGAAGAATCTTCAACGGCCCCTCTGGTGCTGCTCTGCAGGCCGCTGTCGACTGGATCGACAAGAAGGACATTCTCAACGCTGTGTATCAGAGAGCTAGCCTCGAGGCACTCGACTCCGAAGAAGCCATCAAGAAGCACATCGTCGCAGCCTTTGCCGGACTGGTCCAGAGAGAACTCGTCAAGTCGGTTGACAACATGCCCGGATACTAAGTGAAGCGAGCAAGACTCATGCCGCACGTCTAAGATGGATGGAAAGGAGGATCAGACAGGACCGTAGGTTTGAGAGGTCCCGACTGCAATCTTGGATGGCGTTTTAGGAGGAAAGAACAGCCCACATCAACTGGCACGCGCCACGCTCGACTTTGGCAAGAACAAACCAATGCAAATCTGTCCCTGCTGTTTGAACATATGGAATTCTTATCACGCTCCAGTACACATGCGTGTTCAACCAGTAGGATGACTGCCGCTGGTACAGGTCAGTGTGACAACTCACAAGCCAGCGCCGACCCACGACGACTCTTCCAACCTGATCCCAGCATGTGCCAAGTATGCAAAAGCCATATCCTGTGATAGAGCTCAAGCACATGCCGGCATAAATACAAAACTCTGCCACTGCCATCGACTTTCTCACTTCAACTCACAGCATTCCACACATACCAGTCCGGAATCCACTTCATAAGCCATGGTAACATTTGAGCTTTCCCATCGAGTAGCCACTGGCAAGCAACAAGCCAAACAACTGGCCAAAGGTCTCAAAACACTACACCGAACACTAAAAGACACGAACACAGATGCCACCGTCCTTCAAGACCTCAATCTCCATGTAGCAAAAGCTCAAGAGCCATCCTCTGAAGCATTCCTCTTCATCGAGAAGGAAGCAGAAAAGTATGCCTCTCTGTGCCCTTCACACCTCGCCTCTTCATCCAAGCAGAATAGCCGACAGAAGAAATGAACATAGTGCTCGCAAAATCACAACCTTCATCACCACCCACACAATATCAGAAGTGGTAGCACGGCTAGCCAAACAAGCTCACCTCTCTTCCAAAAGCTCTCTCGCCGTTTTGGTCCTCCGCTATTACTTCTCTGGATTCAATGGCGAGATCAACCGCAAGAATCTAGAAACTAGACTCAAGGCAGCAGAAGAAGAAGAAGAAGTGGGCAGTCTTGGCGACTTCCCTTGGACAAGCAGCTTCGAGGATGTGATGGAGAAGTACAGAGGAAGAGTCGAGACACTTGCTGTGGAGATGATTGTTGAAGAGGTCAAAGGGATGGTTGAGAGAGAAGTGAGAGGTTGCCTTGGGAAGGAGAATGATCGATGATTGAACATTTCTTGGAGATGACAGAATTAGTTGGAAAGGAAGCATCATACTCCAAAAGGTCAATTGTGATGGAAAACGCCGAGAAAATTGGTCAGAACCGCATAATGAAGCGGTCCATGGCGAGACATGTCAATGGAAATGAAGCCATGTCAATCGAACGTTCATATCAAGTTGGAACGTACAGAGCTTCCTCTTCGAGTGTCCACCTATGTCCTTTGTTATGACGAAGATAAACCGATAGTATGAGATGAAAGACGAGTTCAAAGATGTGTACCTCCCGTATCTGTATCAACGACCTGTGCTCTCAAGCGGCCGCAAACTTACAAAGGAGTATGCCCTTTTGACAATCACTCTAGCGACTGATGCAGAAGAGAAAAGAGAACAAGGGTTCAAGATAGCAGGGCCGCTGAACCCATGGTTCAGTTTCCTTTCCGAGCCCGACCTCATTTGCACCAGGGCACGCAAAAAGGTAATGGGCCTGTGTCGCATGTTTAGAGGGAGATTTATGGATGAAGAAACGACAGTGAATAAGAAATGTTGATGACACGGATAAAGGAGAGAGTCGACCTTGGATAGAGGAAGGCTACGAATGCCGACTTCGCAAGAGAGATGGCACAAGTCGTGTAGGCAGGTTTTACTTCAAACACATTGATGGTCATGGCAAACACGCAGATCGACTGGATGGCACATTTGAGATGTCCAGTGACTCACAGGCTGTGGTAGGTGGAAAGACAATGGGAGATACGAAACGGAAGACTGAAATCGCGGTTTTTTGGGTAGGGATATATCATTTTCTTTTCGTTGACAAGCACAGTCGAAAGGGGTGGGTATGTTTTTGTTTCTTGCGTGTGAGAGTCTTGGTAATATGCTGCTTTTTTGTTTCGCGCGTCCTTCAATCGGAGTCGGGTGTCGCGCGCGCTCGCAAACCGGACCAGCCAAAGAGTCCCCTTTCGTCGTTGTTTTAAGCAAGTCCTGGGGGGTCCTCCATGATGCCATGGTGTTTTCGTCATGTCCTTCTCCTCAATCAGCACTTGTCGTCGCATGCTTGTGTAGATTCCGAGTTCGCTCACCTCAACGCGCAAAAAGAGTTCCCATTCTTCCTTCCTCAAGCGAGACGCTTATCGGCTGGCGCTCCAGACGTTCTTGAGGTAGCCGTCACGCTGAGCAAGGCGGTTGATGCAGTCGTCGGACTCGCCCATGGCGCGGACGAAGCCGCAGAGAGCGTAGGCCTGGGTCTCGCCGTTGAATCTGCCGTTCTCGTCGACCTTTGCGACAGAGATCTGGACGGAACCGTGGTCCTTGGCCTTGATGATGCGGTTGGTGGCGCTGCACTTGCGGGGGACGTAACTGCAGCGTGCGAAAACATGTCAGCCTTTTTTGCTCTGCTTGTTTTTTCTTTCTGCCTGCGTCTCTGCGTCGGTGTGCGTGTTTCGTGGGTTCTCTTTCTGTCGCTCGAGGGCGCGCTTTAAGGGGTCCGTGACGGCAGGACGGGGATCAAGGAATCATAGGGGGATCGTACAGGTCGACGAGTTCTCCGCGTTCGTTCTCCATGGTGACGGTGTTGTGAGGTTGGTGGTTGGCGAAAAGAAAATGGGACTGAGAGACGACGACGTTCGGCGGTGCGAGCGGGAGAGGATTTCGACAAGCCCCCAGCCCATTTTGACGCCAAGCCTGACTTTTCGCGGGCTTTGTGGTCTGTGCGTTCGCTCTGGATCATTGTTTTTCCGGCTTCGAACTGACTGCTCAGCCCATCACTTTACCATCATCTAGTGAAGCATTCATTCATCTTCTAGATTGTTTAGCTTATAGTCCGTATGTTTCACTTGGATGTAGCTGAAAACAGACATGACCAAGGTTGGTCGCACCAGAAAAACTGCTGTCGATTGAACGACCAAAACCATCGCTCTATGCATCTCGAAACCCCAAGGTATTACTTCGATATCAAGAATAAAGAAACACAAAAGAAGCAAACCAGAATGCAAGCAGTATTAACAAGAACTCCCAAAATTCGTAACGTCCTCTCCATGCTTTTGTTTACAGCATCATGGCAGCAGCAAAGAAGGCCACAAGCGCAACAAGGCTGCCTGCGACCACTCTGCTCCCGTCGTTGGTGCCGCTACCGGTCTCCAAGCCCTGTGAGAACGAGCTAGAGCCTCCTGAGTAGGAGCCAGAATCCGCGGAGCCTGATGAGCCCGAAGAGCCCGACGAACCACTGTTGCCAGAAGACGAGGAGCCACTACCAACATCACTGCCAGATTCGCGCGAACCACCGCCTGAAACACCAGGGATGGTCTCGGGCTGAGCGGTGGCAGAAGATGAAGATGATGACTGGCTGCCGCTTTTAGTAGCAGTAGATGATTTACTCGAGCTGGCACCCTTGTTGGGATCCTCACCAGTGGCGAGGAAAGAGGACAAGATGGTATTGTTGTTGCCAACAACGACTGTGTCGTTGGTGCCGTACTTGTTCTCGTACCAGTAAGCCTTGTTGCCCTGGTTGTTGTAACCAGAGGGAGGGTTGTAGCAGTCAACAGTCTGTCGAAATTGATCAGTATTGCGCAAACAGTTGGTCAGTATAAATTCAAACTTACGACATCCTTGACCATGGCATAGTAATAACCGTTCTGCATGTACGGGCTGTTCCAATCAATCTCACCACCAGCCCACTCAATAGTACCCTGAGCGTTACCAGCCTTACCAGCAGGCCACAAACTGAATTGGACTCTGGAAGGGGTCTGGGGGTAGTGGTACTGGCCGGCGGTCTCGTTGTAAGTCTCGTTACGATACAGAGTGCGGAGAACCTGGCCGTCAACCTCCCAGCTGAGCGAGTCGGGCTGCCAGTCGATTGTGTAAGTGTGCCATGTTGAGTCAGTGTTGGGCGCAGAAAGGTTCTTCTCGTTGCCGTCTGAGGAATGTGTTAGCCAATGTATAAAGATGCGTAGGGAGTCGGCGCAACTCACAATCAGTAATTCCTTGGAAGTAGTAGTTGCTCTGAGCAGTCTCAATATCGGTACCAATGAACTCGAAATCGATCTCATCCTTGACGTCACTCATCATGATGAAAGCAGTGACAACGCCGGCACCACGGCTGGTCTTCATGGTGGCACTCATCTTGCCGTACCAGACGTAGCGTGTGCTACTCAAAAGAGTGCCTGATGTATCGGCAGCCATGGTGAGCAAGACAGCCTCGTTGTTGTACATCAACGGGTCTCCAGAGAAGACCCAGTTTCCGCTAGTCGGGTCTCCCAGGTATTCTGTGTTCTCGATGAAGCCGTTCATGTTGTCGAAATCATAGTCGGACGACTTGCAGACAGGTGCAGGCATGCACGAGTCCATGCTGAAAGAGTCCTTGGGGTAACATCCTCCCAAACAGTATGCGCCAACACCGCAGAATCCGTATGACGAGCAGCACGGAGCGCTGGAAGGGCAAGGGTTGTTTGAGTCGCAAGTGATCATGGCCTGAACGGCCGAGGCCGCTGCCACGGTCAGGGCAGCCACAGCGTGTATCGTCTTCATGTTTTGTATGTTTCCTCGTCGCGAGTGTGCGTCACGTATATCGGATTACACGGTAGCGCGAGTGGTGCTGTCGAGGCGTATCCTGAGGCAGCGTCGTGGTCTCGAGGCCGAAGGGAAGGGAGGCGTCGTAATCACGCGGCCGCTAAAAGTCGTTGATTCGTGTAGAGACGGGCGTGTGGCGACACCAAGCGAATGATGCTGTCGAACGATGTGTTGATATCGAGTGGTCGAAAAGGTGTTAAGAATAGTCAAATGAATGAAGACGTAGAGAAGAAGAAAACGCAAGATCGAAGACGAATTGCCTTGTTGCTGGCGTCAGAGACAAAAATAGGCAAGTCAGAGTTCAGGGCCAATGCGATGCGGATGGCGGATATGCGCCTGCCCGCACACCTGCAGGGCGGCCCACTGGGACTGGGCCAAGCAAAGGGGCGACCACCCGACCATCAGAGACGGCGTGTTTGGACGTCGATCATGTTTGCGATCCCGCTCGTATCAAACCGCCTCTTCCACTCCATGTTCGCTCTCCGACTCAAGCCAACGTCGTCACAAGGTCACACTCCTTGCACAAATCTCTCCAAAATAGAGAACCGGGTGCATCCAATCATGTCCGCAGAACAACTCCTTGTGAGCCGATGCGCTCTTCTCGCAGATCCTCGAGATCCTCCCCACATTCTTGCGGCACATCATCTCCGCGAGGCTTTACAACCGTCACTAATCCGCATGACAACCGAATCATGCTGAAAGTATTCGGCGACTACCTGGTTGTAGAAGATGGTCCATTCATGAAGTTGTACAACTAAATTAATTCACGGGAACAAGAGACTTAACAAAATCATGAACGTATTACGGTTGAGAAACTATCTCGAAGAACAATGACTTGACGGCCAGAAAGTAATCGAAACCCAACTTGCCCACGCTTGTTAACAGCAGCAATGTAACCTGCATCCGTCGAGAGCATCCTTGTGATTCAGCTGCCTCCTACTTTTTGATGCCATTAATACCAACTCCAGAGAACAATGAACATAGGAGAACACGAGCGACATCCTTCGCCCATTCGCAACCATGCAGCATCTGTAGCCACCGCCTCAAACGTGTCCAGGCAAGCAGCTGTGACACCATGCGTTAGGAAAGTATGGCAAATGTTCGATCGCCTGGATGACTTCAAAGTTACCGCAGGGAACAGAAGGGTAGTTTGCGTTCCTGGCCCACTCTCTGACACGGCTGTTGGGCGAGACTTCGTTCCTCTCAGACGAGTCACGTCCGCCATGCTTCTGACCTGTCTTGGTAGGCTTTCCATAGAAGTCGTTGTCGTACTCGTTGAAGTTGACTGGTGCGTTGGGGTTTCTCTCGGCGATTGGTCCATCACCCTTGAACGAGATCTCCAGACCATCACCTCCGCGCCAACCGTAGCGCCATCCAGGGGCCGCAGACTTGACATCCCAGCCTTTGCGTTGGTGACCGTCATGTTGAAGCTTGGGCATAATCGGAAGGGGTGCCCTTCCAAACCTCACCCCTCCTTGGCCAGGCTGCATCCAGTCCCACTGCGGTCTGTACAACTCCATGCCTGGCTCGGCGAACGGTCCCAGAGAGGACAAAGAGGGGCTAGTGGTGAAGTTGGAGAACATGGTCGAGGACATATCCGGAGATGAAGCAGAGCTAGAGCCACGCTCTTTTCTCTCTTTGAATATGGCCTGCTTGGTGGTATAAGGAAGGTCTTTCCAATCTCCATCCGGTAACCAGCTCGAGTGATCATCAAAGGCCAAGGGGCACAGAGTTGAGAACTGTTGAGTGGATTTCTCAGGGACTGCTGTAGGAAGCATGGGTGGACATATGGGAGGAAGTGTGGAGGTAAGCTGTGGCGCGAACGCAAGTACGGGTGCGAGGGCGATAGTAGCAGGTGTGGGTGGTAGAGAAAGACTCAAGGTTGCCTCAGGTGCACTCAAGGGTCCAAACCCATCTTCCGAAGTAGGTGTAGGGACGAAATGAGCAGCAGTAGCGCGCAGGCTGAATCTAGCAGGGCCGGACGAAGACCTTTCCTGGCCCTTGCGAGTGTGAGCCTTGACCGGACCACACTTGAGCACGGCAGGGTCTTTCTCCGGAGAGGAACCGCAGGTGATGTGTTGAGCACGGCAAGCCTCTTGGAACTCCAGCATTTTCTTCGCTTGCTGTGCTTCGTCCACGTTCGAGGATGGCGCAAGATGTGCTCTGATCTGACCATCGCTTTGTCGGACGGCATGAGCTTTGGCAGTCCTCTTGATAGTATCAAGCAACAGTGTGGAGGCGGGCTCAGGAGCGGATGTCAGCGAAGAAGAAACGGTATCTGAAGGATGGTGCATCTTTGCCTGAGTATCTGTCACGGTGATGCTCATTCCGGAGCCGTTGATCATGTCAGGCTCTTCTGTGAATTTACCTTCGACGTAAACTGTCTTTTTTGACTGCTTGGGACCAGAATCTCTGCGTTGTTGTTCGGTCGAAGAAGTACTCGATTGTCCGTGGCTGGTAGTAGAAGTGCTAGACAGGCGTCTCCTAATAGGTTCGAGTATAGATGCTCTGTCGACAGGCTTGGGGGTAGTTCCATCAGCTTCAGCAAGTCTGAGGGCCTGTGCAGCTACACGATTAGAAGCCACAGGCTCGTAATCTGCAGCTGGAGTGCTGGAAGGAACTGCAATTGGAATTCGAGAAGGGCTGCCTGGGCGAGGCAAGCTATCCGAAGGGTCTGGTATGTTGATCCTCAGATCAAGCTTTGCCTTCTTTGAAGGTCGTACAGAATTGCCCGAGAGAGTCTTCAACATGCCGGTGTGAACAGACTCGCACGTTCCGTCCAGACCGAATGGGACCGAAGTGGCTGGAGATCTATCATATGTTGGAGAGACCTTACGTCGAGCGGTGTCAAAGGCGGTAGACCCAACAGGCCGAGATGGTGATTGCTGATCGGAAGAAAGCATGGCTGCACTGTGTATCGTGTCGGCACGGACAGATCTTGACTTGCAAGGAGAAGGGGGCCTGGCAGATTCAAATGTTCCAGCAGTGCGAATAGCAGAGGCCTTTGTGGGCGAGGCGTAGCCTGGCGTCTTTGATGCTGTCGCCTTGGTCAAAGTGGGCTTGCTCGGTTTGGACTTGAGCGAGTTGGCTTGGGCTTGAGGAAGCTGGGTATGAGGGCCTTTGATGCGAGCGGCACGTTGCAGGGGCTTGTTGGGGCTAGACGGGAGTACGATTGAGGCGTCTTCAGGCGGGACCCGTGTGGTCTGGGCATCCTCATCCATCTGCAACCATGCCTGTGGGAGTTTCTTGCGTGTGCGTCGCTCAATGACAGTAGCATGCTGTTTCTGGGAACGAGCGGCACGTCCCGAGCGGTCAACGACACACCATTCGCCATCTTCATCCTTAACAGAAGAAACACAAGATTCAGCTCGAGGCTCGACAATTTCTTGAAGCTCATCCTCTTGGACGACGACATGTGGCGGTAGTCGAGGGAGAGAGTCCTTAACCACCTTTGCGTAAGACTGGATCCGGACATCGGTACGAGGAGCAATTGCATGAGATAGCGCAGGGAAGTTGTCCAGATGTATAGCCTCAGGGGCCGATGGACCAATCGAGGCTGCCTGGTCAGAAGATTGGCCATTGTGCTCGTGAAGCTGTTGAAGTCTGACGGCTGCCGAAGAGCTAGGGTCTGCGAGCTCGCGGACTCTGTTGAGGACTTGCAGCAATTGAGTTTCGATGGCTTTGTAGTATGCAGGAGGTTTCCCGCCGCTGATGATATCATTGTAATGGCGTTCAGCTTCCTGGGCAGATTCTTGTGCGTAGCCGCTGTTGAAGTTCAGTAAGTATGCTTCGCAGAAATTGACGTGGCACTGATGAGGGCACTAACCTGGTCTCTTCAGTATCAGGAGCCATGGTGCTGGAACATGTCAGTGCTAGAACCTTGGACGCGCAGGCGTATGGCGTGACTAACCTCACAATGATGTGTATGATGGTGCTTAATGAATAGATGGAATGATCAACTTCTCTTGTCAAAACAATGGATGGTCCAGAGATACAGAGGTTGGATTCGACCGCGCGCAAAGACGCAGTTGTTGTGTCGAGGGGAGGCGCTTGGACAATCGCGCCTTCTGTGTTCTGTCGTGTCTGGTGTTTGTCAACGCGAGCTAGAGAGACGACGTCTTCGCAAAACTTGACAAGAATGAATTCTTGATGCTGGCAATAACCATAATAATCGTATCGATATTGGCACATGGTCCCAGAGCCTCGGCTAACAATGGCTGTGAAGTCGAGGGTGATGAGTGTGTTTATCGATTAGCTTGTAGGGTGGGTAACTATGCAAGACAAACAGGCAAGCACAAACGCATCGCCAGATTTCTTGATTGTGGCCGAACACCGAGAAAATCATCGATGCTCACTGTCGCCGCAGCGATCAATCGTGACGATGCACACAAATCTGATCCCCACCGTCGACTCCAACGAGGACAAGTGACACTCTGGATCTCAATCGACGCCGCTGTAAGCCGTAATACAAGTATCGGACACCTCGTCGCCATACACCATCTTGATCGCAGAGCATACTACCACATTCGTTTCCTGCAGAGGTACATTGATTACTTAGCTTAGAATCGCCTTTTCTTCTTCACAGGCGCTTTCGATTTTTCATTCCGTTTCAGCTCTTGCCTCTTCCTGTCGGCTCTCTCTGCTGACGTTTCTCTCGGCGTAGGTTCCCTTTCCTCACTGGCCCTGCGCTTGGCCGCTCGAGTCTGTCGGCCTTCAGTCGCATCCTCGCGATCTTCACGGGCCGTAGGTGCAAGTCCCGAAGCAAGATTAATATTGTCCGGCTGGTCTTCTTCCAAGACAGGAGGAGCTTGCGACGACCATCTGTTCAGCGATGGCTGGGAGTACTGCATCTGAGAACTGCCACGTCCAATTCCACCCAGCCTACGTCTACGTGAGGGAGACGCTTGACTCTGAGGGGGCAGCATCGAAGATGGAGTTGGTGATAGCGTGGTTCTCGATCGCAAACCATGACCAAGTTCAATATCCGGGGGCGGCTTGGGTGGTGAGGATGGTGGTAAAGCCTGAGAGCTAGATCTGCCCCCAATCGCTCCTATGCGTCTTGTCTGCGTACTCGAGCGTTTGCTCGGACTGTCAGGTGCAGGTGTTTCCGTCTGGCCGAGTTGGAAGTTGCGAAGAATAGGAGGAGGAGATGATGTAACTCTGCCATCGTCGGTGCTATCGTCGTTAGCAGAAACGTGCCTCTGCACGCGTCGGGTTGAGCGGACCGGTGAGGATATATTAGCGGGCATTTGTCGTTGCAATTGCTCTGGTATCGTCTGAGTCTACTCATCGTCAGTCAACGCTCTCAATAATCTAGATGTTCTTACTTGAAAGTCCAGGTCATCATCTGTTTCGTCATCTTCCAAGACCGAGGGCATTGGCACGCTGACTTCTACGTCGCCCTGCTGCTTCGGCATATCCTGCCACCAGGTGTGGGACGTGTTAGTCAGACTAGGCGCCATTTCACCAGGAACATCGCGAAGCACGGCAAAGAGCGCCTCGGTAGAGGGCGAGACTCCATTCTGCTGCAACTCGGATCCCGGCTCGAAAGGGGCGAGACCCGGGACACGACCAGCCACATGATTTCGTTTCAACGACCTCTGAGAGTTTCTGCCAGCCGAAACTCCTGGAAAGACAGAGCCCAAATCAGTGTTGGTAGCTTCCATCTTATCGAGCAATCTCGACATGGCATGATCCTTGTCTTTGAGTTGACTGAGTAGAAAACCGAGTTGCTGCTGCTGTTGATGAGCAAGAAGCAGAAGAGGTGATATGACTCCGGAGACGACCTCGAGCGAAGTGGCTTTGGCAAGCGCCATGGTCCATTCGAAGGTAAGCAAGGGCGGGGGCAATGGAGCTCTCAAAGTAAGTTTGAGATGGTCAGGAGGGTGTAGGGCAAGGTGAACAGTGGTGCCGGGCTTATGACGAAGAATATCGCGAATCTGCTCGAGTAGTATGCGCAACTGACCAACATCATCGCCAGGGTTGATGCTGCAACTTTGTTCTTCAGCGTTGCGTATGACATGAAGATTGGCTAGAGTCTCAATCCATATGTTTGCAAGGTCGGTGATAGATACAGTGTAGCCATGGTCGTCGATAACATACTTGACGAGAAGCTTGGGCAGACCCTCAAGGTTGAGATTGAGGAGCTCCCAGCGGCCTTCAGTGCCCATGTTGAAGTCACTGGATCATTTCACGAGGAACAGCAGCATGTGAGATATTCTGTTTGGGGACGGTGTGAGAATGGGTGTGGTTGGAAAAGAGAAGGGGTTGGTACAAACAGCTCTTGGCGCGCGTCAGAGTGGGAGCCGCGTTCGAGATGCGACAAGAATAGATCGAGACTTGTTTGCTCTCGAATAATTATTGATCCAGTTTCGAGGCAGCCGCAACGAGTTGACCAACGAGAAGTGTCGCGCAGAAGAACCCAGCGGGAATGGACCAGCGACGTGGCGGCCAACCCAGGTCCAGCATTCCAGCCAAACGATCAGCCGCCGATGCCCAAGAGGAAGCATGGGTTGCCAACGAGGACCGCTTTGTGCTCAAGCAGGCCAAGAAGAAGGCCATTATTCGAGCACGCGCTGGTAGAGCCGACCCCATCGATCTGCTTGCCGTCACACTACGAGCTCTGGATGCCACGCGCGACGGCTACGACAGCGACGACGACGATGGAGAACTCCCCGCCGTCGACCCCGAGGGCGTCTTCGAAGGCCTTGACGACATGCAACTCGACGAACTGGACAGAGGAATCGACACCTACCTGACTCTGGAGCACAGCAGAAGTAATCGCGACTTTTGGACCGTACGTTTCTGCTGTTCTCTTTCACTCTACCTGCACACCAGCTGACTCTATCCACCAGACAATGAAGGTCATTTGCAAAGACAGACGACGTGCTGCGCCTAGCAAGCTACAAACTGCACGAGGAATGTCATCCGTAACCCCTGAAATCGATCGTCTACTAGGACCCAAGACACACGCACAGCTCGAGGCCCTGGAGAAGCAGGTCAAAGCAAAGCTGAGATCCAACGACGACATTGATGTCGATTACTGGGAGAACCTCCTCAAGAGCCTGTCCATTTACAAAGCCAAGGCCAGGCTACGCCAGGTCTCCAAATCTGTATTGGGTGCCCGTTTGGAGACATTGCGACAACAACAAGAGCAAGAGGCTATGCTTCTTCGCAACAAAGTCAGGGAGAGTCTGAACTCATCCGTGCTCGCTGCTTCAGAAGACCAGGCGCCAACCACAGTAACACCCGCTGTTTTGGATCCAGAACCCTTGCTACGCCTGAATCCGGAAGACAAGACGTTGATCTCGTTGGAAGAAGACGACTTCAAGCAGAGATTGGTACGCGGGACCTCTATGAGTATACAAAGCGTTATGCTGACCCACCGATAGATTCAGGACCGGCGCAGAGTACTCAAGCTCGGCTATATTCCAGCTCGTCATGGCAGCAAGACCTCCACCACCGAACTCACCTTGTCTTCCGAACCTAAGCGGGACGACACGTCTAGAGTCACCAGTGCATTGTATGATCGTGAGGCTGCCAGAGGCTTCAACGACAACGAAGAAGCGTTCAATGCCGAGGAGGACGTCTCGACAGGTAGACCCAAATGGGCAGAGACATACCGCCCAAGAAAACCACGCTACTTCAACAGAGTCCAGATGGGTTACGAGTGGAACAAGTACAACCAGACTCACTACGATCACGAAAATCTCCCTCCCAAGGTCGTTCAGGGCTACAAGTTCAACATTTTCTATCCCGATCTTGTTGACACAACCAAAGCACCTACTTTCCGTATCGAGCGCGAAAACGGTCGCAAGCGAGGTGAATCGTTTGCTCCTGCAGGAGCTGAGGACACTTGCCTCATCCGCTTTGTTGCTGGACCCCCGTATGAGGACATTGCTTTCCGTATCGTCGACAAAGAGTGGGACTACAGTGCAAAGCGCGAGCGTGGCTTTAGAAGCAGTTTTGACAAGGTACGTCACAATTTTCTTGGTTCTTCGCTGTCAGCCTGCGGGGTGGTCAATGCACATGATCAAGGAAGGGGCTTCTGTCACGTTTGTTTGACTTTGGCGGCTATCTTCTAGCAACAGGTCGTGCCTTGCCGATGGCAGACACAGCGCACTGCATCCTAGGGGTACAGATCAACGGATACCAGAGAGCACACTGCTTTCCCGCACATGCATGCTACTGCAACATCTCCAGCTTCATTTCCTGCAGATCACAATGCATCATTCTGAGCTGTCCTAACATATCAGCGCAGGGAATTCTCCAGCTGCATTTTCAGTTCAAGAAAATCTATTACAGGAAATGAGCGCGTGGCCGACAATGTTGCGCGACGACTTTTCGACCAACCAACACCATCAACCCAGCACCCGTTGCTATGGATGAACATGACAGGCTTCTACGGCTATACGTTTCGTTGCATGCCAATTCCAAATCATGCAAGTTCAGAAGCACTTGTTGGTCCGAAGCATGTGTATTATCAGTGTTTTTACTGCAGGGCTCGGCTTCGTGCATGTTTGTGCCCGAGATTTCAGCATGCTTTTGCTGTAGATCCAATGCCGCCTCGACAACGTCCGTTCAGTGTTCATGAAGCCAATTATCGACAGAAACTGCACTTGGCACTCTTGTGCCATATCGAGGTGATAAGCCTCTCCGAAAATATTATCTGGTAGTGTAGAATTTGCTTCTTACTCAAATCATCATCTGACATGAAACAGATCTCTAAAGTTCTCGCTTGAAGATGACATTTCTTGTAAGCTTGACAGGCAAGTAGATGTGGGCGTGTACAACATCATGCAACAACACTTCTCAAGCAGATGCGCTCTTGGCCTAGGAACACGCTGCTATGCTGTAGAATTCGGTTAAACTTCGTGCTCACGAACAGTGCGTACGTGCTTGCAGCCGCCCACCTGCATTTCAATCGTCACACGGCGCGACGGATATGCCTTCCGGAAGATTCGGACGTTACCCTCTCCACGTCTTGGTGGTTGAGCTTCGCCAGGGCCACCAGGTGTGCCATGGGGCTGCGCACTCACGGGACACTTCAGCTCCATAGTGTCCAAGCCTTCTTTGTGCCCCTGCTGAGATATATCCGCTGTTCATTGTGGGACTCCGACATGGAGGCTCTAATGCTTTTTGTCATGCAACTGACCACTCTCTGGTGGTGCCTTCAGGCCAGCTTAGAACAGCGTATTGGAATTAGACATACATTGTGCTAAACGCTCGACCGGAGCTTTCTTTGATTTTCAGTCTAATCACTGAATGCAGAAACGTGAACCATTCCTGACTGGTCACATTGAGTTTCCAAAGTCTTTGTCACGTTGCATAAAAAGGTGGTTCCAGTCCTTTCCTATACGTGTCTTCGATTCTTTTATATTCACTCCACGTCCTCAATAGCATCGACGCTCTTGAGTTGACCCGCTCTCGTTGCGACATTGTCGCACCTTTCACTCCACAATTGCAGTATCAATCTATATTCAACATAATTACGCTATGTCCTACGGAATGAACTACAACTCTCAATTGGACTGGTGGAACCAACCTGTGGACAACCCCCATCGGTCATCCATCACTCAGCACTGCCGCTCCGACAGCATCAATGCTTCGGGATACCCTCTGCAGCAGCAGGTCTCAGAGTGTGGTCCTTCATTCTTCACGCCTGCTCACGTCAACGATGCCTATCCGAACACTCAGTTCATACCTAACTACTGGATCGGTGATATGCCTCAGTTCACAGAGACCTCTATACCCTTTGCTCTGACACCAAATCACACCATACCTGGAGCCTACACGAGCCAATGTATACCACTCCCGTCACTGCCTCCAGCTGCTTTCAGCAAGGAACCCCTTCTTATCGATCAATACTCGAACAATGGCTCGGCGACTCTCGACAACACCAGTCGACACTCGTTCTTTCATGATCAGATCCTTCCCTTGTCAGATGTGCCGGCTTTGGAGTACGATAGTACTCCAGACGTGAATGCATATGAGCGTAGACAACGGACAGATTCTCCTATGCCAGACGAAGTTGACGGTTTGGCCGGGTCTGGCGAGACTGACGATAGTCTGGAGAACTCGAATCCCTGTTATGCAGAACTGCTCAGACAGGCCTTGATGGCGAAGAAAGATGACCACACCATGCTTCTCAAGGATCTCTATGAATGGGTACGCACTCACAGCTCGAAGGCTCAGGAATCTGGCAACAAGGGTTGGCAGAACAGTGTGCGCCACAATCTATCCATGAACGCGGTAGGCATTTCTGATAGATCCTTCGTTGCACTCTTGCTGATAGAATGCAGGCATTCGAACGAGTCCCTGCACCCAACCAAGAAGCAGGCACGAAGAAGACGAGCTATTGGCGACTAACCAAGCATGCTGTCGAGAACGGCATTAGTTCGACTACTCGCTATCGCAAAGACAGCAAGCGCAAGACGCAACGCAATCCCAATCCCGCACCAATCCGAGTCCAAGCGGGTGCGAAAGGTGGACAGGCCACTCGCAGATCGGTCCGCCGCCAGCGCAGGGCTGCCTCTGCACTCATCGATCAGACATCCTCCCCTGACGCGGCACATCAGCACAACTTTCGCCGACGACATCAGCTTCGCCAGTATCCCATCTCTCAAGTCGATGTGCCCCCGTTGCAGCAAAGACTCCCTCAGACTTCTCCAACCAACACGTCCTCATACATTGATCATGTGCACGAGATGTTCAGCATGGTCAATCCTTATCCGACAGATGGCAAGATTGATGACAACCACGATCTTCTTGGGCCATATCCCAGCTCTCAGCCCTATCTTGACTGGTCTACATCGGCTTCACCTATGAGTCATCCAGCCAGTGAGACTAGTGGTTGGCAGATGGATCAAAAGGTTCTTGGTGTCTGATCGTCTCTCAGGACAGTGATGTGCAGTCAAGCTCCCAAACACGACATATGCACGAAAATCTGATGCGATATAGACTTTGTATATGGCGGCATACGGTTTCTTATCCGATTTGGTAGTCTTTGAACCACGGAACGGACTGGGAGCTTAGCATGTTCTATGTAGATTGGAGTGCGTCTAGGGCTCACTCGTATCAATGATTTGGGGTTATATCCGGCCTTTGAGGTGTCTGCGCGTCTGCGCGTGTACAGGTCGAATCTACAAATGGGCTACCGTACCTTGCTTCAACGTCGCGTTAGTGTCGATGGTCCTGAATGCTTCAAGGAACCACGTTGTGAATCGTGACTCGTCAAGATTTATTGAAAAAAGGCCATGCAATCGAGCAAATCCTTGCGACTGAGTACAAGGCAGAAAAACACAGACGTGGCACTGTCGGCCATGTCTGAAACGGAAACCAGATGTCGCGATTAACGGCCACAGCGCCGTTGTGCAAGGTAGCTGTCATGGAGTGCAGTGACATATGCGGGAAGGCTTTGCAAGTCAAAAGGGTCGTACCAAGCTCGCACTGCATGTTTCTAACAGTAGTGCCTTTTCCATCATCCAGCCGGGGCATTTCTCATCAGATACCACGTACGATTGCCGGGCGACAGCTGTACAATGCCTGACATCGAAGGGGGGGCTGGTTCATTGTGTGACGCGTGCCCCCCAGCATCTGCTACCTTGTCTCATTTGTCTATCTCGTCTTCTGTTGCCAGAGATTTGGTCTTTTCGTGATGTCTAAGAGTATTTCGGTAGTCCAAAGCACCATGAACTCTTTGACATGTGTATATCACAGAGAGAGACCAAGACACGCTCCGACAGCTCCGGTGTCGGCTGTCTCTTGCACGAGGCTGCACTTTCCTCCAAGGTAGGGGGTGGTAGTCTGTTGTTCCTGCACCACAATCTTTGCATCTCCCCACTTTCCAGCGGCTCTCCTGACTGCACTTCTGTCGTGAGATCGCCTGCTGCGACACCGTTGAAAAAACCTGGTCATCAACAATATCGAAATCTCATTACAACCTGGGCAGCGGGCCAAATGTATCTCGATACTCATGCAAGATATATTTCGCAGCCGTCACCAAGTGTTTACACTACTTGCATAGCGTACCGATGGACATAACACGCAGATACCGATGATTAGCTCGCGTCCTTTGCATGCGGCGAGCTGTCTCCAAAAGCATACCTCGGATCGTCATCCTACTGGTTGCCTCAGGACTCCGGCTTCTTTCGTCCCTCTGCGGCCGAATATCTTTTGTTACACAAGACTGTCAAAGCAGACGTGCAGATTGCATTGCCGCCGCTGACGTTCTCGGCAAATCATGTCAGCAAGACCAATATTTCGCAGGATTCGAGAAGCAAACTCTACATCAACGACACTGTACCCATCTCTACTATCAAACAATGAGGGGAGCTCGAAAACAGCTGGATTTTGTCCACAATCGCTCGGTCTCATGAAACGACATCTACCTCCAGCCGCGGCTATTGCAATATACACGCGCAACGCGCTTACATTCTCTTCCGCCGATGCGACTATCGCGTCTATCCAGCCATTGGCACTTCCTCGTCACAAATTTGCTATCATGGATACCTCACCGCTAAGGCGACATCGAAACGGTCCGAATGTTTCCGTACCTCGTATGATGAGAGACTCCGCTATGGGATACCTACAGATGCCACAGTCAACACATATGCACAACATGAGCGTCACTCGCAGATGCTCAACAGTTCAAAGTCGTATCCTGGTTTCGCTGGAGCTGCCGATGCTACCACCCGAAGGTGGACCGTCTAGCCATGGACCACCAATGTTGACACGCGCACTGTCATCAGTACAATGTACACTTTCTACACGATCGATGCGAGCAGCGCTACATGGCTAAGGATACTATTGATCCAAGGATAAGAATCTCGTGTATACCGTCTCGAGTAGGTACTGGCATTGCTGTGGCCCTCTAAAGCCACCAGACAACATACACGACAGACCATGTCACTCTACATACAACAGAAGCATTGCCAACCTCAACATGGGTTGCTGAGACCCAATCGCAGGGCCAGAATACAGAACTGCCGAACTTTCTTCGCAGTCCCAACAACATCTGACGGCATCGGACATGCCGACGCGTATCATGTATGTAATCGCATTCGCTGATGCAACACAAGCCCACTATATGACCTTCGTAAGTAGAAGAGCAGTCATCTTTTGGATCCACATACTACTTTGGAGACGGCACGCTTCGAGTCCCTATGCATGCAGATCAAGCGTCTTCCAAGCAAGGATTTCTATGTGTCAAGTAAATTCCTCGAGCCAAGAGGAGCCAGGCTGGCATCGAAGCTGACCACATAACATGCGCGTAAACCTCTTCCTTGCATGTTTTGTTCAAGAGCGGGGTTCGAGTTGTTTATACAGGAAAAATTGCTGGGCACAATCACTGACCAGCTGAGCCTCGAGCCCGTTGTCGACGGACATAACCAAGTACGACACCCTTTGCATCGTTCTGGACCACTACACGTTTGAGCGGGTACGAGTATAACCATACTGCGCTCTTCTGGTTCAATACCGCTTCGACAGACTGTTCAGGTGTGATTTTCTGCGCTGCACGAATTCAGTCTGGTAACGCCTTGTTTTGGCTTTCACAGGTATAGTTGTGAGCGAGAGCGATTCTTCGCCATGTATGGCTGTACAGTCCTCATTTCAAGGTCTTGTGGTAAAGACTTTACGTCTGGTTCAGTCGTAACTGGGTAGTCTCATCTTTGTCTCTTGCTCTAGGCCCAGTTGAGATTTTGCTCTGTACTTGGGAACCAGTAGAGACTTTTAACTTCCTGGTGGTATAACTTCCTTGTGGAAGAGAATCATCCATTCTTCTCGGGTCTGCCAGTGCATGATCATCTAGGGCAGGGTCATGCTTTCCACAAGCACGTTTTTCTATCGTCAATAGCCTTGCGCATTGCTCAGAGCTCGGGACAAGATCAACTCTGACCGGATGCCACTTTGGTACGTTCGATAGACTGTGTCGAGTCCACTGTCTCGCGATTGCGTACCAGAGATTTGCAGATGCAGCCCTTTTTATGTTCCCAAATCTTCTGAAAATCGGCCAGGATTTCAGCGTCTGCGGTCTCTGCTTCTGCTCCTGCTGCGCGAGCCGTAGCTGCTATAGCTTGGGCTTCTACGTCTGCCGTTGCCTCTACCGCCTCCACCTCCTCCTCTTGGACTTCCACCTCTTCTCCTGGGCGGAGGGCTGCGAGTCGGACTTCTACTGCGGCTCCTGCTGGCACTCCTGCGACTCGGACTTCTACTCCTCGGGCTGTAGCTCCTGTTTCTGGGCGCAGCGTCCCTCGCAGGGCCAGGGCGATAGTTGTCTCCGTCGTCAGCACCTCCCCTCCTTCTTCCGCCTCTGCCACCGCCACCTCTTCCTCCAGCAGCTGCAGTAGCCATATCTCTGTATCTGTGTGGTTCTCCGAAGCGATTTGGTGGGGGACGTCTAGCGGGTGGAGATCTGCTAAATCTGCGACGAGGCAATACAATGCTCACGCCAATCTTTGCGCCGTCCAGTTGCCCTTCGTGCATGTGCGCTATGGCTCGCTCGGCGGCTTCGGGGTTTGCGTAAAGGACGTAAGCGGTCCCGCGGTTTGTGTTGAAGGATTTGTTCAGAGGCATGTCCAGGTCTGCGATTACGCCGTAGGTGCTGAAGATTTCGCTGAGGTGTGCGGGAGTGACATTCTTGGTCAACTTCTCAATGACAATCTAGGAAGGATTGTGTTAGCTACTTTTGCGCAGGCAGGGCAAAGGCAAGGCATTGTCTCACCTTTGAGCTTCGGGGCATTGGAGGAGTAGGACTGCGATCGCGGCCTCTTGAAGTACTGCGTGCGCGATAGGAATGACTGCGGCTGGGCGAGCGGGCGGGGCTGCGTGTGCGTGTGTGAGATGGGCTGCGGCGTTGTGGACTGGGTGACGGTCGGGGAGAGATTGAGCGGCGGGGTGTGCGCGAAGGTGAGCGCGAAGCTCTGGAGTAGGGACTGCGGGAGGCAGCATCGCGGCTCGGTGTTGGCGATGGCGAAGGCATTGTGTCGTGGTTATGAATTGGTGTGTCAGAGGAGAAGGAAGATGTTTCTTCGTTCTACGAGTAGGCGGGCTCTGACGAAATGTGAAATGTCCGAGCTTCCTTGATGCTTGACTCGCGCATGACGGCTTGGCGGTGACAACCAAAACCACTCGGGTGCCCGTTGGCTGCGCATCTCTCATTCAACCGCGACAACAATGATATTCGACAACCTATGGCTCTCTGTAGCACTACTACCAGCCGTCCTGGCAGCCCAGCCTTCGGCTCCTGAGCCAGTAGAAGCTCCCTTACGAAAGCTTCCTTGGGGTCAATTGAACTTCTTGGCGACAACAGATACACATGGCTGGCATGGCGGCCACCTGCAGGAGTGAGTTTGTGTTGAAACTCTGCTTGACCATTTGGTCTGACCCGCTGAAACAGGCCTCAATACTCTGCTGATTGGGGCGATTACATCTCTTTTGCTCATCACCTTCGCCAGAAAGCCCATGACGACGGCAGTGACCTTCTCCTCGTAGATACCGGCGACCGAGTAGAGGGCAACGGTCTTTACGACGCCTCAAGTCCCAAGGGACACTACACCTTTGACATTTTCAAACATCAAAACATAGACATCATTACATCGGGCAACCATGAACTCTATAAGAAGAACTCGTCCGATAACGAATACTATCACACTGTACCAAACTTCAAGGAGGCCTACATCGCTTCCAACCTCGACATCTACAACCCAGAAACTGGAAAGCTGCAGCCTCTCGCCCAAAGATTCAGAAAGTTTACCACGAAGAACCAGGGCATCAGGATCATGGCCTTTGGCTTCCTCTTTAATTTCCAAGGTAATGCAAACAATACTGTCGTTCAGCGAGTACAAGATACCATCAAGGAGAAGTGGTTCCAAGACGCCATTCGTGACAAGGATATCGATCTCTTCGTTGTTGCTGGACATGTCCCTGTCTCGGACTCGAGCGAGTCTGATGCCATCTTCAAGGCCATTCGTGATGTAACATGGGACACCCCCATTGCTTTCTTCGGCGGTCACACTCATATCAGAGATTATCACAAATTTGACAAGATCGCATATGGTCTTGAGAGTGGCCGCTACATGGAGACTCTTGGCTTCATGTCTATCTCCGGTCTTGGTCACCATGCTAACAATTCTGATATCGCTCCTCTTGCAACTCCCGAGTTCAAGCGTCGCTACATCGACAACAATCTTTACTCGCTATATCGCCACTCTGGCAAGAACGAGACTACTTTCTCTACCGAGGCCGGTCGCAAGGTATCTGCATCCATCTCGGCTGCCAGAAAACACCTCAATCTCGACCACACATATGGTTGTGCACCTAGAGATTACTGGCTCAACCGAGCTCCGTACCCTCACGAATCCAGCATCTTGACGTGGCTTGAGAATGAGGTCCTGCCAGACACGGCCCGAAACTTGACAAAGTCTCCTCAACTCATCATCACCAACACTGGCGCCATGCGCTTTGACATTTTCGAAGGTCCCTTCACCATCGATACCACATTCCTCGTCTCCCCGTTCACGAGCGGCTTCCACAGACTCAAGAATGTACCTTACAAAGCGGCAAAGCAACTGCTACAATTACTCAACAACGAGGGCAAGATCCTTCTTTCAGAGATGATGGTCATGAGCGCCGTCCACAGAGACCTGGGCAAATTCGCTCCTCGCCATCTCTGGGAACTTGCACCTCCCAAACCGCCTGTGTCTCAATGGGCGCAACAGCAGATAGAAAACGACGAAGACATCGACGAGACACTCAGGCGCGAGTTTGGTCAGGAAGTCATGAAAGCTGCCGGACGCGGTAAACATGACACCCCACTCGTACCTGGCTACACCACCGTCGACGATGCAGGTAAAGACGGCGATGACACGATTCATGCACCCATCCGCTTCTACGATGTTCCCAATTGCATACAAGCAGAAGTGAACTTGCCATCTGACAAGAAAGATCTTGAAACTGTGGATATTGTATACAATGAATTCATTGAGCGATGGATTCTTTTGGCTCTGAGATTCCTGGGCGAAGATTATGGAGACAAGGATGTAGAGGCCACATTTGATGGTATGAGTTTTACGGATGTGTTGTCCGAGTGGGTGCATAAGAATTGGGCATGTTAATGTTTCGTCATCTTTGTTGTAGTTATGGGAGGTTTTGGATGATCGGAGTTGGTTATGGCTGTTTTATACATATTTATCCATATATGCATATTGTTATATTGATGCTCAAAGATAAAGTGAGCTCGAACAGCTGGGGTCGTTTCTTGCCCCACCTTTTCCTTGCTGCAACTGACGTCGTGCGGCAGAGCTTCGACTTCCTTTCCCCTCTTCTTCCTTGTTTCGAGCACAACATTCAAGCATTTCCTGCCGCGTATTCTTACGAAGCAGTGACATGTCGTGACACCGAATTGTCGTATCTCAGCTTTCGCCATGCCGTTTCGACAGATCTAGAAGCAGATTGAGAGACTGAAGAAACCTGGTTTCTAATGCCCCAGCTTCCAGCCACTGATCGAACCAGGGCTGTTATTCTTATGATGTGGCTGGGGCGTACATCCGTACCTTTTTCCTGCCAGGAACATGACTTGCAGGTATGCCGTGAAGATCATAGCAGGACATCCCTGTCCAAAGTGACGTTGTGCTGCATGTACCACATCACCCCCAACCCTCTAGATATATATCTCCATCTCCATCTTTCTCACCCCTACTTTTCCAATTCAATCTACCCAATACCTTTACATTTTTCAAATCTATACTCCTCAATCATAATGTCTGACAACAAAGGTATTGCACTCCTTCCACCCCGCTCACCTCCGCGACCCGAGCAACATCTGATAAAACCCCAAAAGGTGCTCTCGGCGGTCTCACCGACACAGTCGGCAAGACTGGCAAAGGTCTCACCGATACCGTAAGCAACACCGTCTCTGGCGCTGGCAAGGGAGCCTCCGACACTGTTGGCTCCGCCACCAAGGGTGCTAGCGATACTGCCAAGGGTATGTGTTTCTTCCCATCCAAGCCTGAGAAGGGACATTTGAGATTGGATGAAATCAATGCTAATCACAAAAACAGGACTCGGTGATACCGCTAAGAGCGCTACTGGAAGCTCGGGCGGTGGTGCACCTGCTACTGGCGGTGACCCTAACCATCTTGGTCTGTAAGGACTGCTTGATGTCATGAAGAAATGAATATTTGTTTACTCTTTATCGATCGTGCTGTTCCCATTTGTGCCCCGTGAAAAGCCGATCCCAGTCATGAAGATGAAACCTTGTTGGTATTGATGATCATAAATTTTGAGAGCAATGCGATGTGTATATACAACTTCCGACTTGCGTCAAGGAAGAACTGTGTAGTTATTGCATTGAGTCGTCGTTTCTTGAGAAGGATCTGCACCATGTTGCTCCTGGCTTTGGCATCTACCGCTCGCTCATCTAGTGATCTGACAGTCGGTACTGCCGTCCGTGCAAGCGTGATTGACGCGAGTCGGCACTTTTACCTCCCACATCTCCTTGTCTGTATCAACCGCTTTTCGTATTTCTCAATTGATACACTTGCTCCTATGCCGTATACTTGTGACTTTGGATGACTTGAGCGCTTAGAGGCTTAGGGGTAAGGATGTTCACAGCAACCAGTGAAGGAGTAAGGTTGTCCAGAACAAGTTGTTATGAGATTGAAGAATGAACAAGTCGAGCACTCCATTCATGACACGCAGCGCCTTCGATAATTGGACAGAGTGAGGAGTGCAAAATCGACAGAGCCACATAGCAACATGGCAGGAATGCTATAAGCTTGATATCTCTCATACAGCAAAGTCGAGCGGCGAGACACAAGAGAGTAACGATTCAGTGCAAAGGGAAGAGTAAGAACCAGCGTTGAAACCGAATCAATGAATTCAGACCAGTTCACATAGCTTGGTTATCGCCTACGACTCTGACTGCGATTCCGACTAGATGCACGCGCACGTCGCACGCTATTTCTCGCAGTTGGGGCGGGTCTGTAGACAAACTCTTCCATCTCAGGATCCATCTCTAGCAACTCTCGCTCCAATGGCAACAGCGGTGCTTCCGGTATAGTCCTGGTAGTGACGTTTCGCTCAGACGTGCGCAGTTTCCAGAATACATTCGGTCGGCCGCCTTTACCTTTTTCTCCTTCGTAATCCACGAATAGTCTCCAGTCCTTCAGGGCTTTGGGTTCGTATAGACCTTCGTCATCTACGCCAGGGCCTTTGAGGCGGAAGCGAGTGCGTACTGAAGGGTGCATATACTCGTGCGTTGACTGCAGTGGTACATCTGTCTTGCGGCCATCAGTGGGATCCACGACATAGTATCGTCCTGGCGTTCGTGTCGTTGCGCCACCCAACGCATATATGCCAGTCATTGAATCAACTATTTTTCCAAATGACCAAGGCCGTGGTTTTTGTTTCGTCTCCTTGTAGTAGTTCTCAGTGTCGTCTTGCTGATCTAATGCGTAATCCAGGTCCATATCGAGAAAAGGCGTCACCTGCGACATCATCCAGGCCAGAGTAATGTTGGCAAGTTCCTGGTCATCGAGACCTCCGCCAATGTTGGAATGTACACCTGGGAACCAAACCTGCCGAAGCACAGTTGTGTTGCCGGGCTTTTTCTCCCAAAGAGCTGGTGCAAAGGCAGATCGGCGTTCGTCCAGAGCCAGAGCTTGGAATGCATATTCAACACAGTCGGACAACCTCGTATCATAGAATGACATGCGCTTACTGGCCGAGCTCTGGATTCCCAACTTCTCAAGCCAGCCGATCCTCGGTGTGCCCAGCGAGCCTGTACAAAATCAGGGAAACGTCATGGCTCAAGATCATCTCGTCACTTACCAACAGTATCCCACACGCCAACGACTTTGATCGGTACCTCGAGTCTCGTCATACCTCTTCTCTCAAGCTCGTGTCGATACCGTGGATCCATGACACTGGGTTTGTTCTTGAATGGCTTGTTTGGGTTCTTCGGTTTGTAATCTGAATCATGTCGATGTTGTACATCGCGGAAGATTTCTGCGAGATACGGCAGACCATCCTTGGTCAACATGCCAATATTGTCGATGAGTCCGGCTATAGCACGTGCAGTGAAGCTGTTCAAATTCAATACAAATATTTCCAGGGAAAGATGATGGACTTTTACTCACGCTCCGCGACTGAAGCCAAACAAGAAGATCTCATCGCCAGCTTCCCAATTTGTCGCAAGGTAGCTGTACCCTTCGCGAACTGCTTCCGATAGACCTATATCCTATCGTTCAACATTGTTGCTACAGGGAGCACAGATACAAGTTCTATCAGATTCAATCGTAACTTACCTTGACCTGTAGCTCCTCCGTAGACTCTATCCACGATGCCACCTTGACTTCCTACATTGTATGAGTGACCAATCACAAACTTGGGCTTCTTTATTGATCTTACCAACTCCATAGTGGTAATACACGATCTGGGGTATGGCATCCGAACTAGCTGGCTTAATGGCTCGTGATAACCTGGTGACATTACTCGCCAGGTCATCGCCGCCCTTTAAACTCCCGCTGTCGGAATTGAGCCACGTTCCTGGTTGTACACGATCAGTATTGCTCGAAATTTCACCTATCGCTCGATGCGATACAGTATAGACGCTTTCTAGAAAGATGTCTTACCATCGGAGCAGATTATGAGTCGCTTGATTGATGGGTATCTCGGTCGTCGAACGAGCCGCGTTTCTCTGGCTCTGGACTCATCGCGTTCATAGTCATGCATCTACACAACAGGTAACGATAAGAGCTGCGTCGATCCAAGGACTACATCCGCCGAACAGACGGCCGATAGGATGAACGATGACTGATCAGAGCAGTTTGGTTCGCACGTCGCGTACGTTGCTTCGGGAGAGAGCTGCCGCCCCGCACCATTGCTCTGACTTTTGCACTCAGCAAGGAAGCCACGAAGTCGACCGTTCTTGCTTTCGAACGAGCAAAATTTCACGAATACCTGGATAATGTTGAGAAGAAGAAGAAGCAGTTCATAAGTGCAAGAATATAAAATCTATCTAACCACCATGACTAACAAAAAGAATAGTCATACTTTCACACATTCGATCAATTCAAAAACTGCAAGCCAACTCAATATCAAAACGCGATGATGGTTTCCATTCCCTATGATTGACCAGCGTTGCTAACAATGTAGTTGATCCAGTCAAGGCAGTCCCTAAGAGTAAAGCCTTGAGGAATGGGCTTGGCAGTACCGCTGGGAGCAGCTCCAGTCGCAGTGGCGGTCAGAGCTGACGAGGGAACAGCAGTGCTGAGAGCCTCATCGGCGCTATTCACATCTAGGTCTGTAGCAACAGTTTCAGTGCTTGTTTCTGTACTTTCAACGACGAGAGAATTCACCATGGTGTTTGCAGCAGCAGAGCTCTTGGTAAGGGTGATGGTGGTGGTGCAGGACGTACTGGAAGCAGCAGGGGAAGATACCTTGTTCTCGCCAGGAACGCACTGGGAGTAGTAGTCGTTCTGAACCTTGCAGGAGTAGCCAGAAACGCAGCCGGTGGCTCCAGAGAAGCCCTTGCCACCGCACTGGCCGTAGGCAGCAACAGAGCCGCTTGCGGGGCTGGATGAGACGGGAGCGACGCTGCTGGACTTGACAACGGTGGACATGGTGGTAGGCTTAGCGACGGAGGTGGCAGCCTTAGTAGAGGTGATAGGAGCCTTGGCAGGAACGCTCGAAGTGGCCTTCTGGGACGAGACAGGAGCCGAGGTAGCGGCTTTGGAGCTGACAGGTGCGGCGCCAGAGCTAGATCCGCTGACGGTGAAGTCGATGCAAGACTCGTAAGTCTGATCGACGGATCTGGCATCCCAGAAGTGCTGAAGCACACAAGCACCAGCAGTGGAGCACTTGCTGCCAAGATCCTCAGGGATGGTAACGCTGAAAGAGGTCTGGGAGGTAGGAATGCTCGAGGCACTGGAAGCGTAGACATCCCAAGAGATCAAGGGAGTACCGATGATAGTGTTGGTGGCGGTATCAACGATGGAGACGTTGGCAGTACCTTCATGGGGAGCGCGGACGTCGAATGTGATAGGAACCTTCTGGCCAGGAGTGAAAGTCGAAACAATGTCCTTGTTGTCCTCGTACTTGAAACCCTTGCAGAGCCAGATCTTGCACTTCTCGGCGTTGTAGTCGGTCTGGGTCTTGGCAACCTGGAGCTCGCCCTGTATGTTGCCGTAGTTATCACCAGCTTTCGGGTTGTCAGAACTGATTGTGTAAGTTGCAGATAGACTTAGTGTTACCTTGGTTGTAGTAAACTTGTTGACCACATGCAGCCTGGAAAGCATCACCGGGCATACGAGGCTTGGGAGAGAGGAGGAAACCGTGACCACGGACAGTGGTGGCCATACCGGCAACGGCGAGAGCAACGGCAGAGTACTTCATTTTGAGAACCTGGAAGGTCGAAAGTTGAAGAATGGGTGGTTGGTCAGAGATGAAATTGGCTGATAGCAAAAGCACCCAGTGCTAAGTATTGAAAGGAAGAATGAACGTCGGTGGTCACAGACCGTGAGAAAACGAGCGGACAGGTGCGAAAGTTGCAGTTGATTTTGGGGGAACGAAGCGGAGAGCGAGTGATAACCTACATATACTCGAGATGCTCCTCTCCGAACAGTGACCAGGTTCAGGGCAAGATCATGGTGGTGTCCAGCGTTTCATGCAATAAGAGCCATACGCGATACCGACATGACTATGAACCGATCAAACTAACCCGACATGTACAAGCATTGATGCCGGTATAGTCCAGCTCGCTTCTGTAGGGTTGTCGTAGATAGATGACAAGGCTGCGGCTCTTGGACATGCGCCGTGACCCCTAGCTCATCTCGCGTGTTGGACATCAGCGCCAACGACCGTTCTTGACGCAAGTCAGCGATTTAACCGAACGATGCTCACATAACGCCATATTTTCGAAACGCGGTTGTCAAGAAGGAGAGGTTCTGGGTCAGGTTCGTGCAGAAAGCAGGCATTGCCCTCGTTTCACCTTGAAATCTTGGTGGATTCGATGCCAAGCAAAACCGGGGCGGAATTCTGCTCCACCATCGGGAGATCCACTCGAACTCGAAGTTCATCTCGTCAGTCGAATTCAGCGCGTCGCGGTATTAGAGCTGTGACCCCGTCAACGACTGTGCATTTACCGACTCGTCTTCTATCCCGAGACTGGTTCTCCTATTCTCATTACGACTTCGTGTTTGTGCTGCTTGCCGCAAATTGGCAAGAACTCGACACCGACGACAGGTGATTCATCATGGCTCCGGTAATAGGATTATCACACATCACAAACCCACTTGCAACGCCCGACCAATTACAAACAACAGCCTCTCAGCTGGACAGAATTCCTGCTGAACTGGAGATCTCGATAAAGTTCGAAAGTTCTAGGCTGATACAGGCTGCTGGAATTCTGTTGCATCTTCCTCAAGAGCTCATTGCAGAAGCCATTATCATCTTTTCCAGATTCTGGCTGGGTCCGGAAGGCGGAAGCTTAGCTGAATTTGCTGCCAAGGTATGCATGTTAAAGGATGGCGGTCCGGATGTGGTACAGGTTTGTTGGCAGCGATGTCATGGATATCATCACAGTGCAGCAGTCTATGCTGGGGCCCGTGTCCTCCTAGACAGAGACGCCAGTCAAAAAATAGTTGATCGGGGCTTTTGTTGGGTATTTGAAATGTTAAGACCGACATCCTTCCATGCCATCGGTCAAAAGACCAATAGGATGGGCTCTGTATCGCATCCTGGCCGCCTTCCTAACCCTCGTAAGTGGATAGATGCTAACTTGCTGACCCAGGATGTCATTGCCGCCTCATTGTATCTGGTGACCAAGCCCTCGGCGCATCCAGTAAGCCCTAGACGGCTCCTGAGCGTTCTAGCATACCTGAACACAGTTCGACCATCACTCGATCTCGAGTCAGCCAGTCAGATCACCCCTGAGGACTGCTTCCTCTCAGAAGGCATCTACCAAGATGGGCGACTGGCTTTGATCCACACCGAAGCCCAGATGCTTCGTATTCTTGGCTATCAGACCCATGTGTCCCTCCCGTACGCGATCTGCATCAATTACCTGCAAGCGCTCGATGTGTTCACGACATCTGAGAACGGTCAAGCTCTGGCAAAGAAGGCGTTTGCACATCTCAACTCGGCTTTGTTCAGTCCACAGATACTCTACTTGACACATCAGCCTCCAGCCCTCGCTACCGCAGCTATTTATCTTGCCGCCAAGGAGACAGGAGTGAAGTTGCCTGGTGAGGAATGGTGGGAGGTCTTCGATGTTGATAGAGAGGAACTTGGCTTCCTAGTAGTCGCGTTGATCTCAATGGAGGGATTCATCGCTGAAGAAGTAGAGAAGTGGGCCAAGAACAAGGTTCCATTGACCCTCGAAGACACTCAAGCTTGGATAGATAGAGAGTCACGGGTTTGAGCTCTTGGAAGGGTGACGCTTCACAGCGTTGTGGTCATGTCGCTTCTCACGGTGCGGCAGTTGAAATCTATATTTGTCTCGATGGCATTCCAATCGGGTTCCTGCGCTGCAAAGTACCCCTACCGCTGTCTCAGACATCCTGAGACAGTCAAAGAGATGTTGCAAACAACAATGGGGAAGCATGCAGCTCTCACCAGAAATACATCTCCATACAAGACATGAATACTATGCTTCAACGACAATATCATTCGAGTCTCCCATCTCATTGCCTTCCACACTTCCTGCACTCTCAACGCTACAATGTACTACCACGCAAACACCAACATAGACCCTTCCAGGTCGTCCAATACTCCTTCCGACTCCACCAGATCGTCTGACCACGCTGCCACCTCCACCGAATCATCAGAACCACGAAAAAGACAAATCCCTCTGGCGTTTACAAATACATGGTGGGGCAGAGAATACATCGCCAACCGAAACTGGGGGCAAGAAAATTTAGAAAGGAGCAATGCGTCTATAGAATCACCATGGTGAGATATGGAACGGAGTAAAAGACGCAAAAGTATTGATTGCACAAGCCTAGAAGTAGAAGAAGAAAGAAAGACCGGTCGAAATGCCACCAAACATGGTAAGCCCGAAGCAAGCAGACGAAGAAAAAGGCAAAAGAGAAAACACCATTAACACCATCCTTTTTGTACAGAGACATGACTCTCTCAACGTCGTCGTCGTCGTCTTCTTCGTCTTTCTCCTCATCCCAGCCTCTTCCTTTGTAAGCGAGTAAAAGAGATAGAGAAGGTTGGCAATAGACAGAAGCATCGATCGATTTCCCTTCCAGGACAGGGCATTTTCGACAGGTGACTGAACGGGAAACAGAAGAAGCTCTTTTGGGGGTATCTTTCTCGACTGGAGCAGCACCGGAAACAACACTCGTACAAACACAACAAATCCATCCTCCAGTCCAAACTTTTCCCCCTTTCTTGTTGCGCGCAAAGAAAGGCTCCATGTCGTTCTTCCTATTCTTTCCGCGGCGTTTCCAGAGCCACAAAGGACCCGGAAGTAATGTCGTAGGGCGTGGCGCAGACAGCTAGCTCTTCTGAATTTTCTCATTGACGACATGACGCATATGCAAAAAGGGAATCTTTTGGAAGAAAGAAAGGGAACGAAAAAGGAATTTTTGGACATTAGAAAGAAGATTGAAACTTCGATGCGACATTAATCAGACTTTTAGCTCATGCGTCTGTTGAGGCCGCCTCATCAATGGAAGGGGTAGCCTTGGAGACGGGAGGCGAACCGGCGTTCGAGGGAGGCGATGCGACATCGTCGGCACCCTCAGCACCCTCGTTCTCCTGGTTTTCAAGAGCGGCAAGTGCACTGCAGATATTGTTAGTCTTAAGCGAATATAGTGTAGTGTGAAGGACATTGCTTACCTGAAGGCGTTGACGTGTGTCGTTTCCTCCTTCTTTTGTTGAGAAGGAGTTCCTGATCTCGATGTTGGTCCAGAGCCTTCACCATCTCTGGGGGGACCAAGACCCTTGCGGCCGCTACCGCTGCGCGAGCTGCTAAACAGCGAGCTGGGGCCGAGCTGAGGGCCAAGACCAGCGCTGGCCTGGCGTTGTGAACCACGGGCTTGCAGACGAAGAAGATCGTCGCGACCGACCTGGTTGCGAGGGTAGTCAGGTGGGGGCATACCGCCGTGTCCAGAGAACGAGCGAGCATCACCACGGCCCATGGGAGCACGACCGTGACCACCACGGTTGCTGCTGTTGCGCTGTCTCTCGAGTTCTTGGGCAGCTTGTGCGGCCTCAGCCTCGGCGTGGATTTCCTCGATGGTCTTGGGACCCTTGTCGTTATCCTTTGATTTCCAGTTGTTTCTTCTGAGATCAATGATGTCCTGCAAGTGTGTTAGTTCAGGTTTGTGTTTAACAGTCTCAGTAGTAACTTACCATAAGCATGAATCTTGATCTGCTGGGCATGTCCTTGTGTTGTTCAAGAATGGTGCCAACACGGTCGTAGTAGACGTTGACAAGCTGGTGTCCTTGCTCGGTGCTGTCCATGGTGGCACCGACAGCCTTGAGAAGCTTGGACAAGTTCTCGACGGCTGACTCGTCGGGCTGGCCCTCGAAGTTCAACAATCTCAACACACACTGGTGCATAATCTTGACTGTAAGCATGCCGAGCTTGTAAAGCTCACCAATGAACTGGATGAGACCAAGACCCTTTCTCTTGGCAGCGGCGGCAATGTAGTATTCATCGGACAAGAGAGTTGCCTCCTTGCCTTCGGGCATAGGAGGAAGGTTGGCCTCCCAACCACGCTCGAACTCTTCTTGACAGCGGTTGAGCAAGTACTTTCTGAACAGGCCACCACCAACAACGGGTTGACCACTTCTGTCACGGATCGTCTCATCAACAATCTCGTTGCTCATACTGGTCAACATCTTGGAGCAGAACTTGGCGTAAGTACCGGCCCAGTGAGCTTCGTCACAAGCCTTCTCGAAAGTGAGCTGAATGACTTGGCGCAGAGTGCGACCATCAGTCTCCTGCTTCGACTGGTTGGCGATCTCGATAATCTGATCCGAAATCTTCTCGAAGTTCTCGGGAGTCATCTTGTTCAAAGCAGCCTTGACCTTACGCTGGACCATGTCTGGGGGCATCTGACCATCAACGGGTGCTGCACCACCGGCAGGAGCGCCGATACTGCGGGCAGTCCAACCACTTTGAGACTTCTCGAGAGGCTTGAGATCCATACCAGCAGTGAGGGGCATGTTCTTGGCGGCGTTGGCATCTTCTCTGTCGTGGTGACGGGAGGGGTTACCACGCTTGCTACCACCTCCTCTGCGAGAAGTATTAGTTCTAGGCGAACCAGGGCCACCCATGCCGGCCATGGTCTGAAGGGAGTTGGTGCGGCTGAGAGAACCTTGGCCGGGGAAGGCACCACCACGTCCCATACCCATGGGACCACCTCTTCCAGAGGAAGCGTTGAAGCGGTCGGCAGAAGTAGTGCCGGCAGGAAGAGTACGGGTGTTGCCACTGGCGAAGTTGCCCATGGCACTGAACTGGCTAGGGCCTCTGTTAGAGGGCTGGCGGCCACCCATGCTTGCACCACCACGGCTGTTCTGGCGACCGGAGTTGTCGCCCTCACCAAGGGTCTCCTTGACTCTGAGGTCCCAGTCAACAGTGGGCTTCTCCTTGAAGACACTCTGGAACTGGAGCAAGAATTCCATGTCATACTCCTTGCCAACACGCTTGCCGGTCTGGTTGAGAGCTGGGTTAGGCGACTTGAAGCCCTCTGGGTAGCTGAATTGGTCGCTCTTGATCTCGAGGAAACGAGCAGACTGGAGTGACTGCATACCAGCAGTGGGTTGTGCGGGCTCGACGTTCTTGGTGGTGTCGAGCTTGAGGTTGGCAGGCTTTGACTTGGCAGGTGCAGGCTCAGCGGGGGCAGCAGCCTCCTCAGTGGCACCAGGACCAAGAGTGGGCTTCTTCAGCGAGGCGAAGAGCTTTGCGTCCTCGGCCTTTTGCTCGTCGGTCTTCTCAGCCGATGCCTCACCCTCACGCTCCTTCTCCTTCTTGAGCTCAAGCTCCTCGGCCTCACGCTCCAGACGCTTCATCTCTTCATCGGCCTTGTTGGCGGCCTCCTTGTCCTTTGCGGCTTGGGCTTCCTTCTCCTTGGTTCTCTTTTCTTGGAAGGCGCGCTCGCGCTCTTCCTCGGCACGCTCAGCCTCTTCCATCTCAGCGATCTCACGCTCGAAGCGCTCGTCCTCTTCGCGCTTGAGACGGGCAGCCTCATCTTCATCGGACTTGGTCTTGTCGGCAGCCTCCTTGGCGCTTGCCTCGTCGGCGGCCTTCTTATCGGCCTCCTCCTTGTCCTTTGCAGCCTTAGCGTCAGCCTCTTCCTGCTCCTTCTTGGCTTTGGCATCGGCTTCCTCTTGATCCTTCTTAGCCTTGGCTTCGGCCTCTTCTTGATCCTTCTTGGCTTTGACCTCGGCCTCCTCCTTCTCTTGAGCGGCCTTCTTCTCGGCGTCGTCCTTGTCTTGGATAGCCTTCTTGTCGGCATCTTCCTTGTCCTGGACGGCCTTCTTCTCAGCCTCTTCCTTTGCGCGCTGAGCCTCGAGTTGACGCTTGACCTGCTCCTGGAAGGCAGACTTGGTTTCGGCATCAGTCTTCGTGCTCTTGCTCTCGGTGCGGATGTGCTGGACGCTGGGAGTGCGAGGAGGAGGTGTAGGGGCGGACGAGACGATAGCGGGCGATTGAGGTGCGGGTGACTGCTTCTTCTCGAAGTTCAACTCCTCACCCTTGTCGTTCTTGATGACAATGGCCTTGCTCTTAGTCTTGGTGGGGATTTGGAAGTTGGAGGACACGGAGGTAGGTGTGCCAGGGGCGGGAGGAGCTTGAGAAGCGCCGGGGGCTGGGGCGCTGGGTTGACCGACGCTGGAGCCAGGTCGCTCTGAGATTTGAGAGCCGCTACGAGACATGGGGTTGTGGTAGGGAGAGTTCATGTGTGCAGGCGGGCCACCGTAACTAGCGGGATATGGCTGGTTGGGACGAGGGCTGGGAGGAGCACCCTGTTGGTATTGTGCGCCCTGAGGGTAGAAGGGCTGGTAGTAACCGCTGTAGGCATCGTAAGGAGGTTGCATACTATACAGAGCCTGCTGCTGAGGGTTGAGGTGAGGCTGGCCGGGGTACATCTGAGGCTGATGCTGCATACCCTGGGGCATGAAAGGCTGTGCGTGCGCCATTGCGGGACTACCGTTTCTGCCGCGGAAAGCGCCACCGGGCGACGAGGCCATGGGCGCGCCGTACTGGTTCATGCCGCCTTGAGGAGGCATGTTGGGGCCGCGTTGCTGGTAGGGCAGCGGGCGGTGGTTCTGAGCGGGCGAGTGAGGGTTGTAGCCGGGGGTGAAACCGCCGCGACCACGGCCGTTGCCGGGCACAAAGTTACCGCGCATGCCGGCGTCACTGTGTTGTGATTGCGAGGAAGGACGGCGCATGTGGACGGGCTGACTGGAGGGAGTCAGAGGAGCTGCGCTGTTCTGTACGACGTGGGTCAGCTGCGGTGCTACATGGACTTGGATTGTGTCGTGACCGACTTCACCGTTCTCGGCGCCGAAGCTGCCAAAGTTGGGGGCATTGCTCTGGCCGGGGAGGTTGGCCGGAGGCTTGCCACCGCTGGCGGCGGGCTGGGGAATAGGTGAGGGCGAGTGTGAAGGCGAGATGATGTTGGGGTTTGCGGCAGCGAGACTGGGAGTGGTCTGCTGGACGGGGACGCTGGTGGCGATGGCGGGAGAGCCGGTGGGACCGTTCATGGAGCCAAAGTTGATGTTTGGCCTCGAGGACTGCGTCTGGGGGCCGCCGTTGGGCATCTGTCCGGTGGTGCCAGAGGCGCTGATGATTACTGAGGGCTTTCTGCCGTGGTCGCCATTCTGCATGGTGGATGGCTTGGAGGGGGGCTGCGTTTGGGGCGACTTCAGTTTGCTTGCATTCTGCGACTGCTGGGCCGTCTTGTTGGCGATGCTGGCGTAGGAAAGCTGCGCCTGCACAGCTTTTTGCTGTGTGGATTGAGCTGCGGGAGCGGCCTGGGGCTGATTCTGCGCAGCGTTTGAAGTTTCGCTGGTCATTAGACTGGCGGATGTGACTGTACAGTCGAGGGTGATGAAAGGGTCGACAGGAACGTAGTTGGCGATGAATTTGCTAGCCTTTCCCGCCGCGTCGGAGAGGACCGTGCACGGATTTTCGTCCTTGTTCACTGCAATTTGATCAATTGCCTGTGAGATGCTCGCTATCTTGAACAGCTCAAGCACGATCAAGACACTGTAATTGAGGGATTCTGTCAGACAGCTATTGAGACAGGAAAATGCTCTGTCTCGTCGACTGGACTGCGTTTGTCGGTTCGGATTGAGGAAAGCCGCTAGAGTATCGCACACGACACTACTTAACGAAAAGCTGTCGTTTGATAGTACGAGACCACGACAACGAGAGGATAGTGATGCGTCTTTTTCCGAGGCTCGGTTTCGAGTATCGCACCAAGTGATTGTCTTGATTGAAGGGGTGAAACTCTTAGAACAAAGCAATCTCTAAATGTCCGTCTGGTTGCAACTTGCTCCGATCCTCTTAAGGCACTCCGCAAATTCACTCGAAGTCACTTTTTTGCTTTCGACCACTCAACATCAACCTTGGCCTTCAATGTGAGTCTTCACTTCAATGTCGGACTCATAGAGACCGGTGTTAGTCACACCAATGGTCCTTTTCTACTCGTCAAATCTGCTTGTCTTTGCATTTCCAGATTCGCGGGAGAGCGAATATGTCTTCAGCTGCACACTGCCGTCATACAGTACACGCATCTCTCCCGTTCCAAGTTGCTGACAGCGAATCATATTCGGGCGCAAAAATCTTGCCGTCGTTGAGAACGGACGTGTTGGGCATGGCAACGAAGATCATCTTCCAAAGGAGATCAGTAAGTTGATATCACCAATGTCATTCCTCGTGATTGATTGCTACACAGTCGATGGACTTGACCTCCTCACTGATGCCAAGGGTTTTTAGTTTTCTCCCACCAGAATGTCTATCAGATTGATGTTGTTACCTACGAACAGAAATTTGAATGTTGTTCTTGACCGTTGACTTTCATGTGATCAGCCAAGACGATGCTTCTCTCAAACGTCCCGTTCTCCGATTCGCTGAAGGGCAACGAAATCATTGTGACTCCAAGGCAACAAAGCTCTAGCCAATGGACATCTCGAATTACTGCGTGCATCATATAGGCCTCGAGCATGACAGATCGCTTCTCTTGACGGCAGCAGTCAACGATTTGAATTGACCATTGTTTGTCGCTCTCATCATTCCACTCGGTTGCAAACTTGGCCGCGGCAACTTACATGTCAAACTGATGTTCGTCAAACGGTCGTTTGGTGTGACCCTGTCGCAAACGCATTTGTCAATACTAAACTCATTCGAGAGCTGTTTCGGCCGGCGCAAGGATGCTGGAATACCGGGCGTATGTAGAGCTTGTGCCAGAATATCAAGCTTACGTGACCAGCGAGTATTCAAAGGTGGACATCTTCTGTGTGACCTGCTCTCCTGCACGAAGTGCGGGAAATTTTGTCTTCTCCATTACCAGTGCTATCACTACTGCCTCCTCTTTGGAGCATCTGCTGTCTCTTGTGCTGTTGTACAGCAGATGCGAGTCATAGAGTATGTTCCTATGATATTGATATCACGGAGATATGTATATAATCATAGCATCCTGCACATCTAACTAAAAACACAAGTGTCTTAGACCTCTTTTCGTTGCCAATTCGAAGTTTTTCTGGGAGTTGAACACAGAGAAAGGAACACAGAAAAGCAGTGAAGCATGCCTTGACGACATACAATATGCTGAACCTACATGATAGTCACGGATAGAGGTCTGGCTGTTGACTTTGGTCACGATCTTTGAATACCTTGGAAATTGTGCGTATCAACTCGGCGTTGAAATGTTTAGGCACACACAAAAAACAAAAGAAGATATAGGGAGAAATATCAATATGTGCATCTGTAGTCAGTAGTCGGATGGCTCGAGCTGATTCCTGAAGCTTTCGAAGCATCCAAGTCGTGCCGCCTTCCGAACAAATTTATCACAACACTGCAATTCCGGAAGAGGCGTGAAGGATTAACAAGAATTCAGACAAGCGAAAAAGTGAAAGAGATGCTTTGCAACCATTCCAGCCCACAGACCGCCTGTTCGGGCCAGCACAACCGCAAAGAAGACATGGCGACTCAGTCATCCAACGCACAGATCTCAGGCCTACCAGCAAATTTCAATAGATCGCATTCCACGGACACTCGAGCTTTTCGGCCTTAGTTGAACGGCTGTGATGTCGCCTCGTCCAGATCGCACTGTCGTTATCGCTTGGGATGGCGAGTCAGAGGAACGCCTGGAGCAACGATTGGTTTTCGGTGTGACCGTTGCTAGCTGAGCGTATTCTGACGACAGGTCGTCCTCATTGACGCCGCACAACAACTCATCTCGTCTTCTGTTCGCCATATACGGTTTCCCGCCTTCATTCTATTGTCCCGCTCTTGCACGTATAGGGTAAATGGACCACACGATTCAGTCTTCAGCTTCAAGGCTTCCAGCCGGCCAAAATCTTATCCTCTTCCTCCCGTCCTACGAGTCACGCGCAAGCAACAACGATATACGGTAACTTTGTCTTTCGGTCTCCCGTCTTGATCTTCTAAATATACAGCAGCAGTCTTTGTCGAGAGCAGACTCGCGCGTGATTTATTTCCGTCCTTGATTCGTGGGAGATCTCTGCGTCGGCTCCTGCCTGACTTGCAGAACCGAAGTTGACCAAATCTAACAGTGTTCAATATAGCAACAGCACAGAGTCAACGGAGTCAGACAGCGCGAGATGACCGACCCTTGCTGTCTGATTAGCTACAACTGTAGGACTGCCATCTCTCTCTAGAGAGCAATCCGGGATTCAATCCGCCCGCAGAGATGAATGTCGGCATCTGGGAGAAGAAGAAGCAAGTGCAAGAGAAGCTTGGATCGTGAATCTGCTTGCCCTAAAAGCATCACTCGATTGGCAAGACCATCTCCTCGGTCGCTGAAGCACGTGTACCTCTGCCTTCCGATTGTCGAAAGCCGAGATACTCTGAGCTTCGGTTGTGATTACTGACCAACAGAGCACACGTGCCCTCGACTGCTGCCTGAGGCCTTTGTTTTCCCCGAGCCGTCCGCGATGACTACATTCTGACTCCGCCCTGACCGCTTTTGTGCGAGCAAGCATATCCAAGTTGCCTGCCCAAACTCTAATATCCCATAACGCGCAATGCACGCAGCACAAGGTAGGCTTTTTTCAGGCGTGCAACTGTTCCCCAAGCATCGCGGTTCTACCCAGGCAAAGATAAGATCTTCCCGTTCAAGCCTTTTCCCTCTCGCGTCTTCCTTGTTGCTATTCCTCGGCGTCGAATCATGCACATGGCACCCGTCGGCTGACAAGGATGGTGTGTGCATGCAACACAGACGGAGCCAAGAGAAGCAACGCAAGAAAAAGCAGCGAGCACTCGGTGTCAGTGTGTCCACATCCCGAACAGCAGCATCAAGTGCCGCCCATCAAGAATACGCGTGCGTGCGGCGGGCTTCGGTCCATACAACAGAGCTCCACCGGGGCACAGCGGATGAGCCAACCGCCCCCCCCCCCCCCCCGCCATTGGGACCACCACCACGACCCAAGCGGACCACCTACTGACCCCTTGCTGTATGGGCAACCTCCTAGGGCCTGTGGGACCACGCCCTGAAAATTTCAGGGTCATACGCCCAACACGACCCCCCCCCCCCCCCCCCCCCCCCCCCCCCCCCCCCCCCCCCCCCCCCCCCCCCCCCCCCCCCCCCCCTTTTCAGGACCCAGAGGTGCCAGCTTGCTCTTTTTCTGTCTCTTCCGTCGGCGAGCGGGTCTTTCCACAATCCCCCCTGCATGCTTGCCTAACCCTTGTTCGCAAAATGTCTCAAAGCACTCTCGCCTCCGAGGGACTGGTTCGAAATGTTGCTACGGCAAAGAGTTCAGCAGAGCACCCAAAAAAATGGCCCCACGGTGTTAAACACCAAAGTAGAAAGAAAGACCTGGGTTTTGCACATCATACACTCATGTCTCAGTGCCCCCCTGCTGAGCTCTAGGTGGTTCTTTTGTATCGCTTTTCCCCCCTCGGCTATGGGATATTGTGAGCGACAGTGTGTTGCGTGTCTATGCGTAAACGAGGAGCAGCATCCGTCCACGTACTGTTCAGACATGCGGCAGAATCGACCCCCCCAACACCTGTCACGTTTTGAAGTAATGACAAGCGCGTGCCTGTCTTGTTTCGCTGGGCAGGTGCACTCCTCTGTGATCCAAACGCAAGCTTGTGCTGCAATGCAACTCTCCCTGGTAGCAGACCCACACATGCTTTTTCTTATCCATTTTGCGTTTTCTCTGCTGCCATGCACCCACGCTTGATTTCTTTTCGAATTCTTCTCATCTCCATTGGATACATTTTGCCCTCAAGGAAATGCTTGCATCAGTCAATATGCACATTCGTCTAAATTCCTTGGCTACAGTATCCCATCTATGCATGTAGATCAGAGTTCGAAAACCAATTCCTGGAATCAAGTTCAATCAACCTTGCAATCTGCAGCTCAGTGCAGCTTGTCTCTTTTCCGGAAAACAAACTTGGCCCAAAAGATGATGTGGATAAAATGTTCAGACCTGGTGAGATCCAGAAGTGAGCAAAAGCAGGCGTTTCTGTGATGATCGATGCATGAACACACTCATTGAGGAGGCAGGCATAGTGGAGAATGATGATCTTTTCGTGAAAAGGACTCGGCAGTTGGAAATCGCTATCATGGCAAAGGTAAAGGATGGCATTGGGGCCATAGGTGCTTTTCCAAGTCTGGCAGATGGGAGGGGCCTCGGAAGTCGGCTTGGTAGGAGAAAACAAATTGAGGTCTCGTCAAGGCTGAGAAGGAGCAGAGAGAGAGAGAGAGGAAAGGTACACTTTCCCATGACACAGAAGAAATAGGGCTACAGAGGAGAAACAGCTTATACGACACCTATACACCACTTGTTCATTGTAGGGCCAGGTGATAAGTCTTAATCCGTCTAACACTATAGCCCAAAGATACTTTTGTATATTTACATATTCAAATCATCTATATCTCAGATCCAGAGCCTACGATATAGGAGCAATTTGTCCTGCGATTCACCTTCCGTTGCGCCAGATTGATGCTTAGTTGCCCCTATGTACCCCAGACAAACGAGTACATGCAAACACGCAAACAGATAAATGCAAAGCAACGCGATATTGATGGTATGTGATAATAAACATTGGTGTTGTTTCTGCGCTCTCTCTCCTCCATGCCCGCTCTACGGTGTAAGGAGCAAAAAGAAGCGCAGAAGGAGAAGAAGAAAAGATATACAAAGAGGTCCTTCCTCGCCATTCCTCTATACAAAAGCGACGACCTCTGAGGCGCCGCGGCAAAGAATTGAAAAGATGATTTTGCGCACCGCATATGGGGAGTATCCGCTAAAGAAACGAGGAAAATTGACAAAGAAGATGATGTTGATAGTATGGCGGACATATTGTTGCGGCGAAGACTTTTCTGCTCCAGAGACGTTCTAATAGACCAGACTGATATAGGGCTTCCTAGTAGGAAGCGCCGATAGCAACGCCGCTATCGCTGTGATCGGCTTCGGAATCGTTGTTGCGGTGTGTAGGGTATGGGGACCGCTGAGCCGCGCCGGATGCTACCGAAGTCGGCGGCTGTTGCGCTTGTTGGGGCTGCTGATGGATTTGCGGCTGAGACTGTGCCTGTTGCTGCTCCGAACGCTGCATATAAGGGCCAGAGTATGAAGAAGGGGGCGGGGCGAATTGGTTGCTGAAGTTGGCGTAGTGGGGCATCTGAGGTGTGGAGTAAGGAGTAGGGTTGTGGTATTGTTGGTATTCGGGGAAAGAGGAAGGGTGTTGGCTGAGCAGTTGTTGGCTGTCTCTGTGGTATGCATTGATCATGTCGATGCTGGGAGGGCCGCTGGTCGGTGCCTGAGCTGGGCGCACGCTAGATTGGTAGCTTGGGAAACCATCTAGTCGCGTGTTAGTGAGCTTACTCGACTTCGAGGCGCATGTAAACTTACAAGGCGGGATACCCAGGCCATATGGTCCACTTGGAGGAGGCATGTTTCTCTGTGCATCCTGTTGAGAAATGTATCCCTGGCCTTCTGATGTTGGTATGCCTGGAGTTCTTGCCTCCGAGGGATGTTGTGAGCTTTCGCCGCTCAGGCTACCATAGGACATGCTCGATCTCAAAGGAGATGAGGTAGCAGTCTCTCCGCTTGCGCGTCTGAATCTATCGTGTACGGGAAGTCGTGGAGGCTGTGAGTATTGGCTGGTGTATGAAGGAGGTCCCGGGAACATGGCTCTCTGAGGACTGTCCAGATTCGATCGAGGAGTGTATCCATAAGCGGCACCCTCGGGTGGTCTAGAGACTGGAGACATGGTGTCTGTTGCTGAGTGGGGCGGGGTGTATGCCATTGATGTCATACCAGGAGGAATGCCGGTCGGACTGATGTAGCTGGGTCCCATTTCTCCTCGGCGAAGTGTGTCGAGAGTCAATGGACGAATGTGCCCGGGTTGGTGGATGACAGTGCCGTAACTGGCAGGAGATGCGCCAGGTGTAATGCCGCCGGGGGCTGAGCCATAGTTGCTGTGAAGACTGGGTGTCATATCAAAGTTGTCAGGCAGAGCTCTTGACTTCATCATCCTTTCGCGGTCCTCGGCTGTCAAACGCTTCAGCTTTGCACGTCTGTTTCTGCGGTCAGTAGGTGTCGGGCTGATCAACTGTTTGTGAACTTGCCTGTTTTGGAACCAGACTTGCACTTGTCTTGGGCTCAAGCCAGGAATCTCTCTCGAAAGCCGTTCGCGATGCGCAGCATCGGGGTGAGCTTGACGACTGAACTCGCTCATTAGGAATCTTGTTTGGTTGTGGGTAAGTCTACGACTAGTTAGCATTGCCGTGTATGATTGTTCGTTGAATAACACCGTACCTGAATCGCTTCATCTTGCGCTTTTGATTTCTCAGCTCGGCTGCGGTCATCGGAGGCTTGTCACCATCTTCAGCATCTCCGCTTGCATCTTGATCATCTTCATCTGCAATCTCATCATCGGGGTCGATTCCTTGTGAGTGTGGGCTCAAGTGAGACGATGGGCTACCGGGTAGCGACTCGCTCAGAGTCTGCTGTCCAGCGCCTGCACTCGATTGAGGGGTCGTGTGAGACTTCGAGTCTGATGATGCAAGTTGTGAGTATGAACTCGGAGCAGTGCTACCTGCAGAGTACTGGGCGTTGAGCGGGTATGGGGAAGTTTTGTATGATCTCAACGAAGGACCTTGAGGCACGCTCAGGACATGGCTGTTAGGCACAGGTTCCTGAGGAGCTTGGTATTGGCCTGGTGCATGTGCATACCCCTGCCCATAAGACGACTGATGGTCTTGATGCGTTTGCCAACCAGGTAGTACTGGCTTGTAGTCTTGACCAGACATGCGAGGAGAGCTCGGTGGTGACAAGGGCACAATGATCTTTCCTGGAAGCATTTGATTGCAAGTCTGTGTATAAGGCAATCAGGTTAGGACGCCTTTATTGATGCCGCGTAGATTGGTCAATAAGAACTGTGATGGACAGACCGGGAAGCTGCCGTGATTTGCAGAGCTCCGTAGAAATGCTGAAAGGATTCCAAGACTCCAAATTGATAGCCGCGACGATCTCTAGCAGGAAGTGGTCAGATCCTTGAAAGGTTGACAAATTAATTAGTCGTAGAGCTCTGGAGGCAGTGAGGAAAGGCGCAAGGTTGATGGAGCAATAAGGGTACCGCGGGTATGGCCCACTGCAAGCTTGAAGCTGCCACGAAGTCGGTTGTGGGGATGGCAAGAGTCGACAGGAAGGATCGCTCGCTCAATATCAAAGCAATATCAAGTAGATGCGTGACCTTTGTTGAAGCCGCGCACAACGAAGTTGCGCAAGCCCTGAGTAAAGAGTGTTGTATAGAGTGTGACAATACACTGACCAGCCAAAGACTGTGAAAGAGGTACTGTACTGTAGGACGGAGAAAGTTGCGGCAAGGCCGAGAAGATCAAGGCAGTGGGCCGGATGGTCTGGTCGACAGTTCGGCGGAGCTTTGCTCACCGCAAGGGAAGGTGTCAAGAAGGTTTAAACGAAGGGAGATGAGGCTAATAGATTGGCAGTTGCGCAAGCACAAAACTTGACTCGCGCAAGAGGGTGAGGATCTTGACAGGACAAGACAATCAGATGATAGGCGACTTCAGGACTCTGAATGTGGGGTGTCAGCAGGTATTGCAAAACCGAATCGGTAGTCGATGGTGCAAATGAAGGTGGTATCCGGCCTCTTGAACCTCGGGAGTTCCAAGCACCATATGGGTGGCTGCAGGGTAGGAGCGATGGTCGAGTCAGGATGAGAAGTGCACACGGTAACTTCATCAAAAGGATCGCACGGGGACGAGGGCATGTCATGTCAACATCGACATGTCAAGGATTCAAGCTCACCTGCTTGCTTCTGCACGGTGCGTCTCGGCAGCCAATGCTCTTGTTAGTGCCTGTGGGTTCGACTAAGGGTCCACACAACCAATGATAGGGATACGAATCGGCGTGTACCTCGGATGGAAGCCTCAGGTGGGAATATCCAGCATGTAAATAGCCTTGCGAATGAAGCAGCAGGCGGAGATTTATTCCACCTGTTGCATCTGACCAAAAACTCCAGATGTGCACTAGTAAGATGCCCGGGAAACTTTATGCGCTGCGCAGAGCAGTCTCCGAGATGGCTGAAGCACATATGGCAACTGCCGATGGGGGTGATTCGAGGTTATGGTAGTGGGACCGGACCCTGTCAGGATGTATCCCACGTTCACCGCTAATGGTTGGCTGCATTACCACTCACGGATGAGGCGCTTGATGGCGCATGGTTGCGGGGGTGGTAGGACTAGTCGTCAAGTGACATGCGTGCTTGTCCTGCCACCAAAAGACGCATGGAGTGTGGCCGTCGCGATGCGCATGCCCTCTGTCCTTTCGATAGTTTCCTGCAGCCACGAAGGTTCGCAGAAGTCATTTTGGACGCCTGTGAATCTTTTGCAAGACACTCACAGAACACCGCACTGTCTATTGTGATGCGGCCCAAACCCTTCGGTTAGGGTAGAAGCCTAAACGCGCGGTTCTCTCCAATGGACATCGCTTCTGCTTTTGACACCCACCTTTCTGATAGTCCTCATCTCGTCTAATGGGACCCCCCGCCGTAGTGTCTGACGCTGTCTAAAGCTTGGACTTGGCTTCTTCGGCTCTTCCCTGAACAGTGCATGAGGGCCAAGTTGGACCTGGCTCGACCAATCCAAAGCGTTGTTTTTGAAGCATTTCCAGAACATCTATCAACCGTTTTTCACACGACCTCTTCTTGCGGGCCGCTCCGGGGCGTGGCAGGTTGGCACTTCTCGTTTGTCACAGCTGTCAAGCAGGGATTCTAAGACACGATTAACTTATCCGAGTCCAGCGATCTGATTTCTTTTCTTGGCCCGTGATATCTCTTGCTTGCCTTTGTTTGCTTTTGCTTCACGGAGCAACGAGCTACAATTCCGCGCTTCTCCGCTGTTACTTTTGGGTATCTTAACCGAAAAGGCAGGCAAAGCCAGATCGTTTGAGGCAGGCGCTTTCTGGCGGGTGCCACGAAGGGCATCTCTCTGATGATCAGCAACCAGGGGCCGGCGATAGGTACTGGGCCGGTTTGAGAGGAGGGCTGTCAGGATTGCAGGAGTCAGGCCTGAGACGAGTAGGTTGTTGTCAATCACCGGTGAACACGGTTCGCCCACGGCCACTCCGGCTACTCACACAACCGGCGCCACGTGCAGGCGATACACCGTCGCGATCAGGCAGCCCCTCAGACGACTTCATCGCCAAGAGAGCCTCAGGACATGTTCTGTGTTTCGAGTCGGGCGGCATCACGCTTGCGAGTGGTCCTACCGTCGGAACAAAGGGCGGCTGGAGATTTGCTGCTCGAGCTCCCAGGCCTGAGTTTCCGAGATGCTCGTGCTGGAAAGCTTTTTACGACCCAAGAATTAGGACCATGTTGCTGCGGCGTGCCTGCGGAAGTTGGTCTGCTCGGGCCCGACACGCGAACAGGAAGACGGCGGTTTGATCTACGCAGGGTGCGCTTTAAGCGAGCCGCCATGCGAGTCGAGCGCGCCCATGGTTCGCCAAGCCCATTGCAAGAACCCCTCCTCGTTCACGAATGGCTCTTGCGCGATGGCTAATCTCGTGAATGTGGATAAGGAGGCTCTGCGCAATCGGTCGGCCATGTCAGGCAAATGAGACAACAACAACTATCATGATTGGGTGCTTGTTTGATCGCATTGCGATTGTCAACACCGACAGCTCCAGCACGAAGTGAAGTCGGTCAGGAATCAGGATCAAGGTTCAAGGCTGTGCGGAACGTTCAAGGGGGCGCCCGGCGCACAGGGCAAGATTGCAACGGCGATGGCTGCCGTCTCGGAACATTACAACCAAGCAACCGTCTCCATCTCCAACCCTAGGTGCATGCAGATCGAGGGAACGTGATCATCTTGCATACCAACAACGTGTCTGCAGTACGTTGTCGCACTGCTGATAACTCAATAATGATAGATATCAAGAAGGCGCATTGCATTGGTATTTAGCTATCCAGTCAACACCTGTTGCTCTGCCTTGCGACCCTTGTCCCATCCGCGTCTCCGACTACTCACCCACTGTCGTTCTCGGGTGCAGATGTTGGGTCGTGAGCGGCAGTCTCTTCCTGGTTCTCTTCCTGCTTGAACAAGGCCGGCAGGCGTGTGGAGGGATCCACCTTGTCTAACAGCGCCAGTGATGTTCTGGATGCAGCCCGCAGCGCGCGCCAGGTCTTGCTCTGCTTGGCAGCCTCCAACGAGTTCTTCTCTTCGTCCGTCATGGCCATTTCTAGATCCAGGTCGTCTCCTTCAATTCCCTTGACGAGCTTCTCGGGTGACGGAGCCGTGAATCTGTTGCAACATGATCAGCATCTATCTTTGGAAATCACAATTCCGTTTCTGCACAAACCTTGAAGCGTCCTTCAAAGCTTCGAGCCCCTTGGCATTGTCCACCTCTGCGAGGAAAGTCACGTCGATAGCCCCCATTTGTTTTGCCTTGAGACGCCTATTGGCGGTCGCTTGCCGAGCACCAGACTTCGCTTGTGCGTTCTCCTCTGGAGTAACAGCATCTTTGACGATTGGCGGACAGCTCTCCAATTTCCATCTCACCCAGTTCTTATCGCGGGAAAGCACAGTGTCGACCATACGGTAGTAAAACTTGCCTTCTGGTCCTTCCTGCAGATAACCGGCAATCTTGGACCGTGTCGAGGTTACCCATTTCTCCTACTGTGTGTCAGTACGCGCTCATAGTCGCTTGCATTTCTGGTACATACATTTTCCTCGTTCAATGTGAAGCCGTACAGAAGACCCCTGTTTGCTGACTTGGGGTTGGCCTTCTCGACGTCCGCCCACTTCTTCTTTGCTTTGTCGGTAAGCGAAAGCAAGAAGTCGATGAGAATCAGGCCTTGAACCAGAATGTGGCGTTGGAATGCCAGATCACTCAGCTGTTTTCTGTTAGCATGACTCCCAGGAGCGGCAACTTTCACGAAGACATACCTCGAGTTCGAACAGGTCGCGACTGGTCAAGTATTTTGGGTTGTAGTTGCTTGCGTATTGGTCACCTGTCTCGTCACCGAGTTTACGTTTGATGCCACGTTGAGCATCTCCGGCGTTCTTTGTCTGTGCGACTACTGGTGTTTTCTTGAACTTGGCCAAAGTCTTCTCGATGCCATCCTTGAAAGGACTGAAGTTTTCGTCTTCGAAGAGTCGTGTCGGATTCGAGAAGTCATGCTGTAACCTCCAGAAGATAGGATAGAACTCCGAATTCTCGTCCTTGACCTCGTCGCCTTTCTTTTCGATGAGAGCCTTTGTGTGTTCCTTGTTTGTAGGGATATCGTTCGTGTCGTCGGCGTCTTTACGTTGCGATTCATCTGCGGCGTCTCCTCCCATTACAACATCCATGGGTTCTGTCACCTCGGCATCAAGCGAAGGTTCCTTTTCGAAGACAGTGACATTCTCTGTGTGAAATTCACCGCGCAAATTGACGGAACTTTTGTCGCCGAGAGGGAAAGTTTGGAATAAGAAGAAGAAAACACGTCCGCAGAAGACGGCATCTTCGGCTCTGGAAAGTCGGCGTAGCAGTTCATTACACGAGCGAAGGAGAGCAAGATGGGTCTTGTGGAAGTCCTTTTGGATGAGTCTTTCACGTCTCGACTCCAGATAATCGAAAACTATCCGGCAGCCTTCGGTGGTCTGACTGTCAAGGAGTTCTTCGACGAGCCAGAAAGCAAGAATAGGTTCGCACTGTCCAAGTTCGCCGCAGAGTAGTAGAAGATCCAGAAAGTCCCACATACGAACGAATCCAGGAGTTCTGATATCAGTTGATTGCTACTAAGGCATTAGTTTGGGAGGGTCCAGATAAGGTGACAAGCGCAAAGAGGCGTACAATGGTTTCGTAGAAAATCTTCCTTGCGGCCGTCTCGACGACTGTGAACTTGTGCGCATCAGGCTGTGAGCCAAAGACATCCTTGCCAATTGAAGAAACACCCTGTGCCAGATCTGCGACGGGTAGAGGAGGATCGATGGTTTCGACTGATTTGATTTCTCTGGCGCGTTGCAACAGTCCTCGAAGTCGCTCTAAGATGACGCCGACGGATGGCGGATCACTCATTGCGTCGACAGCCATGTTGATTTTGGTTATCTTGAATGCGCTTGTAGCAGTTGTTCAGGCAAATCTGATGATAATTGATAGTTGGCAGATAACAGATGGTGGTGCCGGATGAGATAGAATATTGTCGCAAGGATGATGTTGTAATGTGTGGTGCCTCGGACTCGAGCGCTCTTCCAGGGTAGATTCAGAGTAAGTAGCAAACCTAGTCCAGCGGTGTTGTTGAGAGGAGTATTGCTATTGTCGCACTCATCAATAGCCTCTCTGAGCGACGGAAGTTTGCTGGCGCATCGTTGGCCACGACTTTTGGCCGCACGGCATCACCCATCGGCTCAGCCAATTTGGCGCGAAACGCGCTCAGTCGCGTCTTCCACAATCTCCGTGCATGCTGTCTTGGGAGACATCAACATCCAGCTCTTCAATTGAGCCAAGTCCAAGAGTGTCCAGATATGCCGGGTGCAGTAAGACCAGACGTCCAGCCTACTGTCGAACGTGACGACCTGGACGACATCTTCAACTACGATGCCGGCATCGATGCAACCTTCAATCAGCCAGCCCAGAATTGGAGTGCTCAAGACGACGCGAATAACAACGATACCAATCGACGGCAACATGATGTGCCCGAGAACATTGATGAGGAAGTCAAGGTGACAAAGAAGCGCAAGCCCGTCGCCAAATTAGATGAAGAACGGTGCGTACCCAGCTACAACACGTTCGAGCTTGACCACTGACCCTTCCACAGCCTTCTATCGCAACAAGGCATTCCCAAACTTCGCAAGATCGCCAAGGATCGTCTCATCATCAAGGGCAAAGGCCATGAGTTCTCGGACATGGCACGCCTTCTCAACACATATCAACTATGGCTCGATGATCTCTTCCCCAAAGCAAAGTTCATGGACGGCGTGTCCATGATTGAAAAACTCGGTCACAAGAAACGCATGCAGATGATGCGAAGAGAATGGATCCAAGAAGGCAAACCAAAGCCACCGCGCGATGATGACGAAGACGGTTTTGTCATTCCAACCGAAAACGCTGTACCAGAAGACACTGGTGCTAGCAACACTGAAGAACAGCCCAGCAACGTTGAACCAAGGGTGGAAACACAACAAAGCGAAGGAGCACAAGCGAGAAACAACCACAACCCATTTGGCGAGGAAGAGCCTGACGAGGATGAGCTGGATGAACTGTTGGCCGAGAGCGAAGTTGCCTCTGCACCTGCACCAGCCGCTTCTAAACAACCTGCAGAAGATCAAGAGCCAGATGAGGACGAGTTGAATGCTCTCATGGCCGAGGACGCAATGGACGACAGTGCACCAAAGAGTTTGTTCGGTGGCCCAGTCTCATCAGCCACAGCTACCAAGGCTGCTCCAATAGCCCATGACGAATTTGACGATGATGAAGAGGCAATGGCTGGTATGGATTGGTAGTCTGACTGTAATGATATCTTTTGCTTTGGTACACTGCTCCACAGCCTTGTTCCGCTATGCTCCCTCTGCTGCCATATGTTTATTCATAGCCCCCTTGATCGATACATGCATTCTGTACCATTTCGATCTCATCTCTCAAAACCGGCTTAGAGACAGGGTCGAGGGCCCGACAACAGATTGAAAGATATAATGTGATATGTACCGCCCAACACCGTATCATTTTCGTCGTCTAAACAGTGATGGGTAGCCTGAAGCTATACTTCATTAGTGTTCCATCCTCGTTGGGCATTATCATAGTTGTTGATCGAGATATATCGATTTCGAGGTTTGAAACGGCTCACTTTTGACATCTGTACTCAAACCCACGAAGAACACACAAGCTTGACTGGCTATAGATAGCCGTCGCACAAAGTCTCGTTTATGAGAGCTATAAGCATACAATAGATATGGGAGTGTATCTGCTGCTACGTTCTTCCAATCCTCAGGATATCGGATCTTGTCTTGAATCATTTCCACGACTAGGCTACGATACGCAGATACTGCGTGATATATCCATAATCAATACATGGTAGAGCATCACGTGATTGTCGATTACTCCACGTCGCAGTGGTTTAGTGGTAAAATTCGTGCTTGCCATGCACGAGCCCCGTGTTCGATTCACGGCTGCGACATACTTTTTTGACAATTGGTAGCAAGATCTGGTGTTATCGCACGAGGATTTACAAAATGTCGAGTGATGGATTTCTTTTCCCGTTGTTGACTACTGGAGTCATCCCAATCATTTCAATGGCTCATTCGTAGATATCTTTTGTTGTCATGGCATCAGAGTTTCTATGAGCTTGAAGTTGATGCCTCCCGACCCCATTTTTGCAATGCCCCTTCGACGTTGTTGACCAAAGTGGCAGCACGACCGACGCTGTCTTCCTTGAAATCGAGACCATCAGTCCTCCATTCTAGCCAGCTCTGTGCCAGAGATCCCTCAGCTGCATCAAGCAATCCCACAGCCACGTTCACGATACCGGGTCTTTCCTCTCTGATGTAGAAGATCGTTGCACCACACTGACCACAGAAGTATCTTGACGCTTCGTCAGACGAGTGATATTCTTTGAGCGTGCCAAAGTCGCGAGAAAATGGCAAACTGCCGTCGGCAGCAAGAGAGATGTCTGTGGTTGGGATATAGGTCCATGGAAGAAAGTCACAGCTGCTTGACAGACGGCAGGAGTTGCAGAGGCACACCTCGGTGAAGAATTTGGTCCGGTTTGCGCACAGCCACCAAGGGTTGTTGACATCGTAGTCTCCACGGTCAAAATTGTGCTGGCGCACATCTGACTTGGGGTTGTCGGGATTGGCAGAGGATGTAAGTGGACGAGAGATCCAGAAATCTACACCGCTGCAAAGACAGTGGGCATGCAGTCGATCGGATGGGTAGGCTGCTGGTTGGTGACCCGTTTGGAGCCAATCCGCAGGTAACCTGTCGGACAAAGTAGCATGTGTCTTGATCGGCAAGTCTTTGAGCCAGTGACTGAAGCCACCATCCTGGGTGTCCTTGACGAATATCTGACGTTGAATCTGTACCGTGTCGTCAAACTGATCGAGGGCTCCTGTGTGGATAGTGACTCGGCCATCAATAATGTCGACAATGGTGCTGCCACAAGTAGGGCAGAAGTATGTTGTTCTGCGACTTGACCATTGACTAGCCTTCAATTTGGGAAGGGACTGTTGCACGGCCTCGAGGCAACTCTCGGGCACATAGGCTACGCAAGCATACAACGATCCCAAGGCGTGACGACAGCTATCGCAATGACATACGGAGGCCGCAAGGGGAAGTTGATCTTTGGGGACTGCAAGGGACAATTGATAATGGCCGCAGAGGCACTTGGCCTTTACGTCTCGAGTGGTACTCATGTCGATGAGTGACGAAAGCTGTACTGTCGCTGTGGAATGTTACTTGGAGGAATGGGATCGCGTGAGATATATCACAGTCAAGACGCGTGAAGTTGATAGGCAGCAATCGCGTGAAGAAGCATGATAGGGAGTACCGAGGCCCGTAAAAGCCCTAGGTACTTACCAGACAAACATGTGATGCAGGGCAATCCGGCACTCACAGATCAGAACTTCGAAGACAATCAATCTTTATGACAAGTTCACCTTGACTCGAGAGAAGTGGTAGACGTTCGGCGAGGCGTGAGGGAGGGGGGGTTTCAACATTGTCAGGGTCTCGGCAAACCGCCCAATGACGTGACGCGCATGATTTCGAGGGTCGCTGTTTCCTCGAATTCGCGCAAACTCCGAAGCAAGTGAAGGCGTAACTTCCTTCTTTGCGCCCACTTCTTTCAACGACAACGTCGTCAGACACGCACGCAAAGATGGACCACTACGAGCCATCGTCAAGAAACCAACGGACGTATCCTCAACGCGATCGTCCACCTCCTCCGTCATATCACGACGTGCCTCCGCCGCCGTCTGGTCCTCGCGACATGTTCCAATTCCGCGGTGCCGCTGCTGCCCGCCCCTCCGGTGACAACTACCGCCCCGGACCCAGAAGAGACGGTTTCAACTTCTCAGCCGGCAACAATGCGCCGTCGTTCGCGCCCTCAAACAATTACCCAGGCGCCAGAAGACCCCCTCCTAGAGACTCGCGTCGCAATGCTCAGCGTAACGGCCGCGGCCGCGGTGGCCCTCGTAGATTCGGACCCAAGCCTGCTCACGAACGCGATCTGATGCGACACCAGCGCGAACCCACTCCCGATCAGTTGGAGGGCATGAACGAAAGCAGAGAGTCCCGCTTCAAGGTCCTTGATGATCTCTCCGACAGCGATATTGACGATGACGACAGCGTTATGGATCTCGAGACTGATGTCCAACATCCCACTGACGCGTCCGCTCAGCCTTCGTTCTCCAACCGTGCAAGCCACTCCGATGATGACTCCGAGGAAGAGCACCCCAGAGCCAAACGCGCTCGCATCAAGAGTAAGAGCCCCGAGTCCGAACAGGCCAAGCCCAAGTGGTCAAATCCCGACCCTTACACTGTGCTGCCTCCGCCTGGCGAGTCCGACGCCAAGAAAAAGGACGTTGTCAAGCTCATCCGCAAGGCAAAGGTCGAGGCTGCAAAGCCTGCCGCCACGGCTGCCGAGGGTGAGGACTTCATCTCGCTGAACTTTGATGACGGCTTTGCCCAGAACAACAGCGAAGACGATGGTGGTGTCTCACTCTCTGGTTCTGTCAGGGGCGAGCCTTCGCTTCCTCACAAGCCTTCCTTCAGTCATCTAGATCACCTCCATCCTGATCGCAACCTTCCTCCACCTCCTGTTGTCGAGGAATCGAAGGGTGTCAATATGTCAGCGCCTGTTCCTCTACCTCGTCTCGATGTCTGGCCTCCGCCAGCAGATGTTCATGGTGACCCGTCAGGTCGCAGCCAATACCATACCGGACTTCAGAGACAAGAAGCCAAGGATGCCGTAGCTCCGCTTCGCAAGGAGAACAAGAAACGCAAGCGTCGCGATGACGTGGCACTTGGCGATACTATTGAGGAGTGGAGGGCCCCCGAAGGTACTGATCCCGCTCCGTGGTTTGCCAACAAACTGCAAGGCTCTCGTGCTGAACATTGGCTCCACAACGAGATTCTTGACTTCTACAGTTACGTCAAGCCTCGTGACTTCGAACATCAGGTTCGCGAGGATCTGATCAAGCGTATCGAGAGCGCAGTCAGAAGACAATTCCCTGATCTGAACGTTCGTGCCTTTGGTTCCTTCGCCTCTGGTCTCTATCTACCGACTGCCGACATGGACCTCGTCGCATGCTCAACTCGTTTCCTGAACGGCGGCTTTGCCAACCCCCAGCCAACTAAGAATTGGATGTACAAGTTTGCCAACTGCCTCAAAAGAGCCGGCATTGCCATTGAGTCGTCAGTGACTATCATCGCAAACTCCAGAGTGCCTCTCGTCAAGTTTGTCGAGAAAGTGACTGGTTTGAGGGTTGATGTTTCGTTTGAGAATGATAGTGGACTTCTCGCCAACAACACCTTCCAGGTCTGGAAAGAGAAGTATCCCGCCATGCCCATCATTGTAGCCCTGATCAAGCAGTTCCTCGTCATGAGAGATTTCTCCGAGGTATTCAGCGGCGGTCTTGGTGGTTATTCGGTTATTTGCCTGACCATCACTGTACTCCGCGTTCTTGAGGATCGCAATGGAGCAGACTGGGACCCTATGCAAAGTCTGGACACAGTTCTGATGAACTTCTTCGTGTATTATGGTAGAGACTTTGATGTTCAGAAGCATGGTATCCAGATGGAACCTTGGAACATCGTCACAAAGGTAAGCATTGATGCTATGATATGACGCACAGTTGAGACTTTGCTGTTTTTGAGCATATCTGCTCGAAGCAGCGTCGTCGAGTGCTTGTGACGGCTACGGGTGATTGGATCTCTCTCTTTGAGCTATCCGATACGTGACATGTCTTCTCTGAACTCAAGCTAACTCTTGTCAGAAATCGTGGAGAAATACCAAGGGCCAACCATCCAAGCAGGATAGACTGCTTATCATCGATCCTAACAACTACTCCAACGACATCTCTGGAGGCTCTAGTTCAGTCATCAAGATCTTCGAGAGATTTGCCGACGCTTTCAGAGAGCTCAACATCTGCATGTCAGATGCTGAAGACACCCATAAGGAGAATGGCGATGTTATTAGTATCCTCGAACGTGTATGGGGTGGCAACTATGCCCTCTTTGAAGCTCAGCGTTCCCGTCTGAGAGCTGTATGGCAGCAGAATATGGCAAGGTATGCTGCTGTGCACTCAAGATCCAGAACATATCAATAACGGTAATGTCAGCGGCATCAGAAACGGCAATGTCAGTGGCAGTAACTTCCCGCGTGGCAACGGCCACAACAACAACCAAGGTGGAAATGGTCATGGCAATGGTCATCAAGGTAATCCAGGAAATCCACCTCCTGGAAACCAAGGAAACCAGAACAATCAGCCAAAACAGGGCAAAAGGCCCGCAGATGGTGATTCGAAGTCAAGCAAGAAACAAAAGATGAATAACGACAACGAGAACAAGTCGGCAACATCGATGTACGAATCTTTTGACGATAGCTGACTGGTTACAGGCGTGCACCCCTGCACACGGAGTATGATGACCCTAGGCCTGCAGATATCGATTCGCAACCAAGCAAGAGCCAAGAGATGGACAAAGACAACGAGAAGAAGACATCAGCTTTGTCGGGCCCAGCAGGGGCCGCTGGAAAGAGGAAGAAGTCATCTGACGCAACAGCTAGTGTTCCAGGACCTGCCGCAAAGAGGAAGAAGTCTGATGCAACAGCCGGTGTTTCAGGACCTGCTGAGAAGAAACACAAGCCGTCTGATGCCACAGCTAGTGCTCCAGGACCTGACGGCAAGAGCGAGGGGCAGAAGATCCACGAGGAGAGAGATCGTGCAAAGAGTTTTAAGAAGAACCATCCTGGTGTGAACGGCCTACCCGATAGGATGGACAAGGCTTTGTTCAAGCAACTTACGGCAAAACACGGCAAGAACACCAACCCGAAACCGAAGTCCAAGAAGAAGCACAACTAGCTGTTCGTCGATGGACCACAAATCGGGATGGTCACTCTCTTGATACAACCTTCTGACTGGTATGATCGCTTTGTCATTCTTCCGACGACACGATTTTATTCGCTATCGGCAACCTTTCACGTACATATTACTTTCTGCAGGGATATTGCATATGGAGTGGCGCACCTTCGGAATTGCCATGATACCCCATCACTCATGGCCTTGTAACGATAGCTTCTCATTCTACACATTCACAGCGACAATTGTCGAGCATTCCCCTTGTACTTTACTTATTTGCGGTGCCTGGTAGACTAACCTCGAAGCAGAGTTGCCAGAGTGGCACCAAACAGGCTAACAGGATTGCAGACATATACAGCGGGCAAGTGGGATTGAATTGATGTTTCTATGAGAGACATGGACAAGAATTCAGAAGTGCTACGAGTTGGATGTCTGCGGACTGTAATTCGATTAGCAGAGTTCTTGATCCTCCCCTTCTGTGTTGCGCAAGCGACACAGAGGGTCTTTTCTCATTGGATAGCTTGCTTTATGCAAGTGTCTGAAGAGGATGGAGAATATCAGGTTACAGCAATATAGTAGAAAAGCTAGCAGAAAAAGGAGCAATATAGGATGGCAGTCCAAAGAGGATGAAGATGGGAGAAGGGTTTATGCTCAGTGATTGGCGGGGTGTGCCCCGCCTTCCGTCACCGCCCTCGTTCTTGGCGCTCAACATCAACAATCTATTCCAGGAGACAAGGCCATCTTGGACACAAACCACTCAAGAATTTCCATCTCCAAAACCTCCACGACTCTCGCGCAACCCACTCCTCCGCCTCCAACCCTACACACACATCTTCACATCCGCAAGAATGTCGTGGCAAGGTAAGCCCTTTCCGCTCTTTCCGCAGGCTGATGGCGAGCTTGTCGGCTGACTTTTGGAACTACAGCATACGTCGACCAGAGGTACACCCCGCAACTGTTACTATCCGCAGGACCATCACTGACAACATACCACCAGCCTCATCGGCACTGGCAACATTGACAAGGCCGCCATCTTCAACAGCGAGGGCAACAGCGTCTGGGCCACTTCCGCTGGCTTCACTGTGCGTTTCCCCATCATCTATCGCTGAACAACGATTCAAGAAAGAGCTGCGTTATGGGCATCAGTGGTCGGGATCAGTTGAAGAAAGAGCATGGACTGATACTGTGCCTTCTAGGTTTCGCCTCAAGAAATGGCCGAGGTCGTCTCTGCATTCAAGGACACCGGCGACGTCAAGAAGGTCCAGAGCACCGGTCTCCACGTTGCTGGCGAGAAGTTCATTGTCCTCAAGGCCGATGACAGAAGCTTGTACGGAAAGAAGGTGCGGCTCGATACACAACTTTACTCCCGCACATCAGTGAGCTGACAACCAGCCAGGGTAAGGAAGGTCTGATCATCGTCAAAACCAAGCAAGCTCTCCTCGTCACCCACTACCCCGAGCACGTCCAACCTGGTGTTGCCGCCAACACCGTCGAGCAACTCGCCGACTACCTGATAAGCGTCGGCTACTAGAGATGATGCCTCAATCCGCATCTTCTCTAGCATGTCCATGTCCTTTTGTCTAATCTCCTTGACGTTGAGATTTGAGGCTTGACTCCCTGTCTTTTCCTTGTCTGTGCAGGGTGCAGAGGAAAACATTGGGTGATCATTCCAACCAAAAAACAACAACAGCAATACTGTTACACCAATCCAAGACTTGTGCATAGCGAATATATCTACTTTTTTGTTTATCTCATTTCTACATCTCTAGTAGTACCACAACCAGATTTGTCAGAGTGCAAAGTCAGATGCATCACCCGTGATTTTGGTTGCCTATGATAATGATGCCAGATGATAGGCAAGCAAGAATTCTGCCGATTGTTCACCGCCTTGGACAACAGCCGCTGCCCCCCCGTGCCTGCCCTGCATGAGCACCTACCCTCTGCAATAGATCTAGGAGCAGGTGAATGCATCAACAATGTCTCGTAAATCATCACAAACCATCATAGGCCACATCCGGGCTGCAAAGATATGGCTTCTCGTATCATCCACTACACGAATCATTCCAGCACTAACGATGCTCGCTTGCCATGCAGATATCTGTCGAACATTCCGGTGCACGGAAGCAAACAAGTGGGTTGAGATTCGGTTCGGGATTCATTGGGCCTGAGCCTGCAGAGCACATGTGTGGAAGTTGAGAGTCCAGCACATCTCTGATGAGACACTGCCATTTCTGGAAAACACTGTGGCCATCGACAGCCAATAGCGAGTTGTTCCAAAAGCAAGTGAAAGAGTTGATCGACGGAAAGCTGCAGAACTTCACGCATGTGTTGCTTTCACTTTCCGTCGTTCAGAAACACGCAGTCGTGTCTTGCAACACCTAAGTGATCTTTGTTGACTTTCTTCTTCTTCTTCTCCTGTTTGCGCTTCTGCGACTTCACCTAATTATTCGTTCTCTCCACCTCCCTCCCCACCCGCCTCCATCTCCATACCACCCTTATCGAAAAGCTCACCGCGCATGACATACGCCTGTCAGATCCATCATGCAGCGTAGAGAGGCAGGCATCTGCTTTGACTTTCAAAAAGGCAAATGCAACAGTGGTGCACATTGCCGTTTTTCTCATGACCTCACAGTACGCAACACACCCAAAGGCCCCAGAGGAGATGACGATGCTGTCTCTCCTGAGCTCAAGAAATGGAAGGACCAAGTTTTCCAACGATCCTCGCTTGGCTTCGGCTTAGGAAACTTCCTCGGTCAAGCATCGCGCCTGGTGCAGATTGACGATTCCTGCCGTCAAGAAGTCATCAAGAGTCTCGCAACCGACCGCGGTCTAGAGAAGGTCCTCGAAATCGTTAATCAGGATTTCGCACGAATGTCAGACAAGGCTCTGATGCACACTTTCGACACCCGCGTTGTTCCCTTCTTCTGTGTGCTTTCCGATGAACGCGTCATGTCCTCACCTCTTCTCGAGCGCCACCTTGGCGAGATCTGCCAGTACATCTATGGCGTTGGAGGTAGCAGGAGCGAGCTCTTGTTCGCCGCAGTCGTTCGTGCCCTCAGCACATTGTCGGCCAGATCCGACCTCAAGTTTTTCACCTCGCTCAAAGCAACTCTTGCGGTGCTTATGAAAGGTGTAGAGTTTAACAGCACGGCAAAGGTCACTCCATGTTTTTCAACATATGCAACCACCCTGGCGGCCATGCTGGCGCCTCAATCTGATCCAGATGCAGATGCGCTTCGCTACCAGGCCACAAAGCATCTAGACAGCATCAACAAGCGTTTAGGAATCGGTGCAGCCATTCCCAACATGGACTCAGTCATCCAAGACAAAGGCATGGCATCGAGGCCAGTTTTCTCTCTCACACGAAGTCTTCCTGGAAGACTTGCTAATGGACGACCTCGCCATAACAACGACTTCGATTCGATTCACGACATCCAGATTATGCCAACTTCAGAGGAGATCCAAAGTACTCACGCAGAGTACCTTCCCTCACAAGACCCTTCCACCTGGCACATGAGAGGTGTTGAAGGCCTTCTTGATCGCCATTCCAGATTGCTACGCGAAGATACTATCGGCCAGCTGCGTGACAGCGCTTGTGTCGAGCTTGAAGCTCTCCAAGGAATGGAACCTCGGCACGGCGAGTCAACACTTCGAAAACACACCTACCGAAACGTCCTTGTCGAATTGCCTAAGTTCGACTCCCTCAGAGGCTTGGGGTTTGTCATCAGCTTTGATCAGCCACCGGAGCTCAGATCAAAGTCAAAGAAGCAACGTCAGGACTGGTGGGCACATTCAAAGAGATTGGACGGCGATGCTCTCATTTGTCTCATCAGCTCCACTCAGGTGTTCGTCTTCTGCAGCATTTGCTTTCCACACGACCCATGGAAGAGATCTGGAAAAGACAAGGCAAAAGGCCCTGACCCACACCAAAACATTGTTTCACACGCCGACGACCGCATTCGTGTAATCGCACGCCCTAGTGAGATGAATGCAGAAAGCGTGGCAAACATTCTTGGTATGTCCCTCGAGCCCGTTAGACTTTGATAAATAGTGCTGACCAAGTTCTCCATTCAGGTGTCTTCTCACAGAAGGAATTTCAAGGTGGTCGTTCGTTGGTCGAGTTTCCTGGAGTACTCCTCCCTGCATTCATGCCCACTTTGACCGCACTGAAGACCATCTTTAAGAGTGGTGAATTACCATTCTCAGACTTCCTTGCTCCTTCACAAGGTAGTGGAGAAGAGACTGCCGTCATTCCACCTCCGACTTACACACAGAGAGCTGGATTTCGCTTCAACTTGAGAAGCGTGGTTCAGAGCGGAGACTTTTCGTTTGATCCATCAAGTCTCAAACAATCAGACATCAAGGACCTACAAGAAGCGTCTACTCTGGACGAGACGCAAGCCTCTGCACTACTCAACTCGCTCTCAAGGTCGTTCGCACTGATTCAGGGACCTCCTGGCACGGGCAAAAGTTATACCGGTGTTGCCTTGATGAAGACTCTGGTGAGCAACAAGAAAGCAGCTAAGCTCGGTCCTATCTTGGTCGTCACTTTCACGAACCACGCTCTAGACCAGTCTCTTGAACATCTACTCGATCAGGGCATCGGCCAGATTGTCAGAATAGGCGGCAACTCAAGATCGGAGCGGTTAGCCAGTGTCAATCTGAAAATCGTTGCGGCAAAGGTTGAGCGGACAAGGGCCGAGAACTCCGAATATGGAAGAACGAGGAGTCATATGGACGAAGATACAAAAGCCATCGTGCAATGTCTGGACGATCTTAGACAAGATACGAACAACATCAAAGAGTATCTGGCTCAAAGAAACCGCCACCACTATGTTCAACTGTTTGGCGCCGATCGTGACGAAGACGGATGGCAGGCAGTGCAGCACGGCAAGAAAGGCCAACGTTACAAGAAATGGCTGCGTGGAGGCAAACATCTCAAAGGTAGCCGGGCGCTCAACATGATCGTCAAGACTACTAGTTTGTACGACCTCTCGAACAGCGAACGTGGCCTGTTGCATGACTACTGGCTTCGTATGGCTCAGAAGCCGATCCTGAGTTCTCTTGTTGACAATGTCGAGGATTTTACCTTGGGACTTGACGCCATCAAGAACGAAACCGACCTTCGTGCATTGAGCGAAGCAAATGTCATTGGAGTCACTACTTCTGGGCTTGCTCGCAACCTGGAATTACTGCGCAAGCTTCCTTCAAAGATACTTTTGTGCGAAGAGGCTGGCGAAGTGCTTGAAGCTCATCTACTAACTGCTTTACTGCCGTCCATTGAACACGCAATCCTCATCGGCGATCACCTGCAGTTGCGTCCACATGTCTCATGCTATGGACTCTCGCAAGAAAGTGTCAGAGGTCAGCAATATGCCCTTGATACTTCTCTGTTCGAAAGACTGGTTACTGCGACTGCTGGAGGTGTCCGTCTTCCCTTCAGTCGTCTGGACACCCAGAGGCGTATGCACCCCGAGATCGCCGAGTTGGTTCGCAGCACTCTGTATCCTGAACTTGCTGATGCGCCGTCGACCCTAGAGCACCCTCAGGTCGCGGGGTTGAAGAAGCGATTGTTCTGGCTCGATCATCAACAACCCGAAACACACAACGATGTGCATTCTACTTCACATTCCAACGATTACGAAGTGGAAATGACGACTGCCCTTGTATCTCACCTGATCAAGCAAGGAGTATACAAGTCTGGGTCAATCGCTGTTCTCACTCCATATGTCGGTCAACTCAAGAAGCTGCAGCATCGTATGCAGAGTGCTTTTGAGGTTGTACTAGATGACCGCGACATCAAGGTCTTGGAAGATGCAGGTCTGGATGATGCCGCGCAATCAAGAGCACCACCTGCGCCAGGTGTTCAGAAAGGTTCGATGGCCTCAGCTGTTCGTCTTGCTACGGTCGACAATTTCCAAGGCGAAGAAGCTGAAGTCGTTGTGATATCACTCGTGAGAAGCAATGATCGGCACTCATGTGGCTTTTTACGCACTTCGAATCGCATAAATGTCCTTCTTTCTCGTGCTAAGAACGGTATGTACATTATTGGTAACTGTTCAACGACTCAGCACGTTCCTATGTGGACAAAAGTCCTTGAGCTTCTCCAGATGAACGACTGCGTTGGGGAACTACTGGAATTGGCGTGTGAGAGACACCCAGACGACATCATGCAAGTCACCGTACCTGATGACTTTGTTCGACTCGCGCCCGATGGTGGTTGCGCCCTTCCATGCACTCAACGCCTGCTTTGCGGTCATGCCTGCGACAGCTCATGTCACTCACAAGTCCTTCACGATGCTGTCAAATGTCTTGAGCCGTGTCCTAGGCAATTAGGAAACAACTCCTGCTCACATTCATGCCCTAACAAATGCGGTGAGGTTTGCCCATCAAAATGTATGGCAATCGTCAAGGATATCACTGTTCAGCTACCTTGCGGTCACGTCGAGACATCTCTTCCATGCTGGCTTTACTATAAACAAGATCAGATCGTTTGTCATGAAACTGTCACCCGCACGGTTCCTGGATGTGGACATCAAGTTCAAGTCGAGTGCTGTCAGGATGTGAACAGCGACAAGTACTTGTGCTTAGAAGAGTGCGGTGAGACACTGGTATGTGGCCATGTATGCAAAAAGTTCTGCAAGGACTGCAAGAAGAGAGTCGAGTGCCGTATCGTCGAAACTGGCCATGGTTCTTGCCGTCAACCATGCGGCCGCGACTTCCTGAACTGCTCTCACAGCTGCAAAGAGTCCTGCCATGATGGGTCTGACTGTGGTCTCTGCGACCAGCCATGCGAAGTCAAGTGCGAGCATTCTCGATGCGGTCGCTCATGCTCTGAGCCATGCGCTCCATGTGCCAACGAGAAGTGTTCTTCTTGCTGCCCTCACAGTGAGTGCAGTATGCCCTGTGGAGCTCCATGCGACTGGGTTCCCTGCTCTCAGCGGTGTACGGATACTCTCAAGTACGGTCATCAACGTCCAAGCGTCTGTGGTGCACCTTGTCCGGAAGTCCGTTTTTGTCAGGAGTGTGCTGATGAAGATACCAAGTCTCGCGTGGTGGACCTGATCATGATGAGCCAGTACAGCGACATTGATTTGGACGAGGACCCTTGCATCTTCCCAACCTGCGGTCACTTCTACACCATCACGACAATGGATGGCCATCTCAGTCTTGGCGACCATTACGTTCTGGATGCGAATGGCATGCCGACTGCTCTGAAAGCTCCTGATGGTGGTCTTGACGTTGATAAGACTCGGATCATCTGCCCGGACTGCCGCCGTTCTCTGCGCGAGATCCCGAGATATGGCAGAGTTGTTCGTCGTGCTCTCCTCATCCAGAGTACGCTAAAGTTTATTACTCGGTCGAACAAAGACTATGTCATGTTCTATGGACTCTTCATCCATGCACAGAAGAATCTGCAGCAAACTCTGGCAGAGGCAGTGCCGACCCAAGCAAACCTCCATCTGGCCGAGTCTCGAGACAAACAAATTCACGTCATCAGGAGTGGCATGTCGAAACGTAGATATGGAGCCATCGTCCATCTAAGAAACCAGATCGACAATTTCAAGGGTCTTGTTGGCAGCAAGGAGCAACCATTCAAGCGTGTACAGACACTGGTCCGCCACGCTCGTCTGAATCAGCGTACCGCAGAAGACTTCACCTTCGACGAAAGCGTGATTTTGCAGACTAGATCATACTCTCTGGCCACGTCGCTATTGATCCGTTGTGATCTTACAATCCTATCGGATGTCCTCGCCGTACGTTCATCCAAAGACCTTCCTGTCGGTGTGACTACTACGGTAGACTTTGTCAAGAATCGTGTAGACTGCGAAGCTCTATTCAAGATTGCTGAGGAGGGAAAGCACTATCTTCAACAAGCCGAGGCTCTTATCTTTTGGGCACAATTCGCTGCTCTGGAAGTCTCATGGCGCTTGAAAGACGACGCAGGAAGGTATGTTCAAGACCTCAAATGGCAGAATGCAGAATAAGCTAACACTCATACAGTAATGTCAATGCAACCAACGCTCTTCGCTCCCAAGCCAAACAACGCCTCGAACAAGCTCGCATCTTTTGCGCCGAACATTCTCAAGCTCGCACTGCCGCCCACGAGATTGAAACAGTTGAAAAGATGCTGCGCGAGAGCACCTTCTACAGCCCAGTCACCAACAAAGAGATGGAGGATGTGGTAAATGCAATGGCCCGTGAGTTCAGAGGCACCGGGCATTGGTATCGTTGCCGTAACGGTCATCCGTTCACCGTAGGTGAGTGTGGTGGTCCCATGGTCGAGTCGGTATGTCCTCAGTGTGATGAGCCAGTCGGTGGACGCAATCATCAAGCCGCTGAAGGTGTGACCATTGCTAGGGATCTGGAAACTGGCTTTAGCAACATGAGATTGTAGAATCATGCAGCTGTGAGGAACCAGCAGAAGAGAGTGAGTACATCATCGTAGCACTCGAGGTGGCTATGTAGTATAGCTCTGTCCATGCATTGTGGACTCATCCGTCGACTTGCTACACTAATACCACTGTTGTCAATGACAAAACTAATCTGTATCTACTCGCGTGTAATCACAACTGCGTGAGTATACTTCTCGACGTCCAGGAATATCTGCATCCTCGCCTGGATCTCACGATGCTTTCTAGAACGACTCAAAAAAAGGGAACAAGTACCGTGAGTAGGATTCGAACCTACGACCTCCCGATCCAGAAGAGAGTGTGATAGAGAACTTAGGCGAACGAGCGAACGTTAAGGAACGTAGGTTACTAGGATCGGGTGTGCTGACCACTGCACCACCACGGCTTTCTTGGCTTGTTGATGTGACCAAAAAGTCAGTTGTATATAAAGGTTTGGTGAGGAGGGTGGGGAGAGAGCTTGTGTGAGGGAGTTTCGGGTGGTTATGGGGGGGCTGCTGAGATGGCAACTCGGAGAAAGACTCGGTTTCCAGATGAAGTTGTGAGAAATCGATGGTATCTGTAGGAGTGAATGAGGTCAGGATCAGGTTCATTCTCGCTATGCCAAATGTCATTGAAAGCTTGGGTGATGGTGTTGTATGGATCGTGTCATGCAAGATGATGGTCCTCGTTTGGCTTCGTTGCTTGGTCTGCTTGAAGATAGTGCGTCACCTTCCAATGTTTCTCGAGCATAATATCGGGGATCCATAAGATCGTACGTGATGGGGAAGCGAGTCAGTCGGAGTGAGAAGGTCGACTGCTGTGATCAGAGCATCCCGAACGGGCGGGGATGCGACAGAGATGGTCATGGATGTGTGCCACGACGAGATGTGGAAGCGGGACGTATCAACTGATTAGTGCAATATGTTTTGACTAAGTTGAATTTCAGACATCAATAGCTCTGCTGGCGCAATGGTAGCGCGCAAGACTTCTACTCATCTTCCCGATGAACAGTAATCTTGAGGCTGTGGGTTCGAGCCCCACGTGGAGCTTCTTTTGCACTTTATCAGACTGAGATACGTTCTTTTTGCCTCAGAACATTTGTAGATATGATCAGAAATGAGGTTGGAGGTGTTTTGGTGATTTTGTGGTGTTTTTTGTTCGTATATCAGCAGGCTTGGCATCGCAGTGTATGGGCGTCGCGCACTGACTCAAGCTAAAAGCTGCAGCCCGGACCCTGAATCGCTAATTCCGCATAAATGCCGCCGGCCGAATTGAACCTCCAAAAGACATGCTCATCTTCAACAATTTCACGAGGAACATGAGAGATGAGCAGGGTCCTGCGACATGTGCAAAGTTGCCTTGAGAAACAAGTGCAGTACTCGGAATTGAACGCCTTTGTCACCTGCGCCAGGGCGACAAAACTTCAGGATGCAGCCAGTGCGATAGCTGATAGCGAGTCTGATTGTATGTATTCTTGTGCATCATACTCTAGGACGGAAATTGACAAGCATAGGCTCAGCTCTCGTAGGAAAGACAGTCGCCATCAAGGACAATATCGTCACGAAAGACTATCCAACCACAGCATCTTCAAAGATCCTCGACGCATACAATTCATCATATAATGCGACTGTAGTCGACAGACTCGCTGCAGCTGGTGCCCTGATATGTGGAAAGACAAACCTGGATGAGTTTGGAATGGGATCACACACTCGGCCGGTTTTCACATCGACAACAAAGAGTCCGTTCACGCGCAATGGACAGGCTCTCTCGGCAGGTGGAAGTAGTGGAGGTAGCGCGGTGGCAGTCGCAACGGGTCAGGCGTGGGCTGCTCTCGGAACAGACACTGGAGGTTCCGTCAGGTTGCCTGCTGCATATACTGGCACTGTCGGCTTCAAGCCCAGCTACGGCCGATTGAGTCGGTGGGGTGTCATAGCATACGCCAATTCACTGGATACTGTCGGCACCTTGACCAACACTGTTGAACATGCACGGGAGATATTCAACGTGCTCGATCGCTTCGACCACATGGACCCTACGAGCTTATCAAAGACGATCCGTGACAGAATCGCTGGTCAAACCACTGCCTGGTCTAAGGACAGGCAACTGCGTATCGGCATTCCGCTGGATTACAACACCGCTTCACTTTCCCCAGAGGTCCGACAAACATGGTCTCGATTGTTGTCAACACTGCAAGATGCCGGACACTCGCTACATCCTGTATCACTGCCTTCGACGCATCAAGCACTTTCAGCTTACTATGTTTTGGCTCCCGCAGAGGCCTCGTCCAACCTTGCCAAGTACGATGGGGTACGCTATGGTCATCGTACATCGGGCCCTGATGCCAACCCAAGGGACAACCTTCCGTTGTTCGCTGCTACAAGAGGTGAAGGCTTTGGACCCGAGGTTCAGCGTCGCATACTTCTAGGTGCTTACACATTGAGCTCGGAAGCCATGGACAATTACTTTGTCCAAGCACAGCGAGTGCGTAGGCTAGTACAGATGGACTTTGACAAAGTGTTTGCTCTGCGAAACCCATTGTTGGATGCACGGACCGAGCAGTCAGATGACACAGCCAGTGTTGATGTCCTGATTGCGCCCACCGCACCGACATTACCACCCACGCTGGCGGAAGTGGAGAAGCTGAGCCCGGTTGAGATGTACATGAATGATGTGTTGACGGTACCTGCTAGTCTGGCAGGACTGCCTGCTTTGAGCGTACCTGTCAAGCTACAGGGTGGTGCAAAGGAGGCTGGAGACGTTGACTCTGTTGGCATGCAGGTTATTGGACAGTTTGGCGAAGATGAATTGGTTCTTCGAGTAGGACAAATTATCGAAGCTCTGCAAGCTTAGAGTATCTGAAGCTGCATAGACGAACAAAATCAGCATTACCTCTGCTACACAGCACAGTAGCTACTCGTAGAACCTCAACTTGCTATCTGCCCATCAACCTCTTACCACAGCCACTCTCCGCCTTGGTCCGCTTTCTAGTTTCAAGCTACAACAACTCAGACATGTATCAACATCTTGACTTTGAACTCTCAGGGACCCATTTCCCATTCCAGCCTGATCGTAAATCTTGCTGTTGAGATGGCAAAGCTGAGTGGACAGTTGTTGGGAATACCATGTGGCTACCACGAGCAGAGGCCCGTCATCCTGACGGACTCATTCGAACCAAAACTCCCTCAACTCAGTTCTTGGTGCTGACGGGGGAGCGGGACATGGTGCCGCCTCGTTCACGTTCTTCTTTTCTTCTTTGTGGATACGTTTGCACACTGTTATAGCTTTGCTACAATAGCAGTGTGAAAGTACTATTTGCTCTACACGGTCTTTTCGTATTTTACCATCGGATCGTCATCACAATCCCATCGTGAGCTATTGTCGACCGCACTGCTTAAAACCCATTCAGCAGAACCCCATCTTTGTAAATCACATTCATCGGACTCCCATCCATCAATTCCTCATTCATCAACACATCATCTGTCAAAGCGCTGTCGAGCATCCATCAGCCGCCATAAGAGAGACACATACTCAGACGACTGTCGATCATGGCACATAGCGATCGTCTACGACCCTCGCCACCTCCAACGTTTCCAGATGAGGATCTCGACACAGTCGACATCATCACCAAGAAACTCAACATCCACAACCCATACCGCGGATACCCTCCTTGTGGTGTCCCCTGCCCCGAAGGCTCGAATACGTTTCATCTTGCGTTACGACGCGAAAAATGGTGGCAGATGCTACAAGAACACGCTTGGAGAGAAAAGGCCATGATGGAAAAGATGCGTAGCGAGGATGAGAGGAAAGAGAGGTTGCGACAGATGTGCCAGAAAGAGGAAGAAGAGGCAAAGGTAGCGGAAGAGATTGAGCAGAAGAAACAGAGGAAGGATAGTCTTGTCGTTGAGGAAAAGCATGTCGAGTATGCAAATACTGGTGACGGGAATGAAGCAGATGCTGCTACATCTGCTATCTGCAGCTCTCCAGAAGAAGGAAATGGCGAGATTCCGGCTCAGCAGATAGAGGACATCAAGGGAAGGAAGAAGAGTGCGGACAAGGGCAAAGGAAAGGCATACGCGCATGAGCACAAGGTACGGAGAGCGAAGCCCTTGAGTGGTGTCCGAACTTATGCCAGGCAAGGATCTGGGGCGAGTTGTTCGTCTTCCAAGACACCTAGTTAGTCGGATGGATGTGAAGGTAAGGCTGCTAGCAGGCAGTGAGTAGTCAGCAGATCGAGATAGCGACTCGGGAGCTTGCAGTTCTTATGACTGGCGCTCCCTTGTGCATTCACGTGTCATTACGTCTTGTTATCTGTTCGAAGCGGAGCAGTGAGAACAGAGCATGTTCGGATAAGAGTGAGATGTAGGCAATCAAAAGTCGGTAGGAGCCGAGGGCAATCAATCATGATGATGCGCAGGTCTGAGCTTTTTTGATGGTCGTCGCCGGCGTCTGGAGTCGACGCGACACATGCAAGATCGGTTTGCATTGCACCAACAGAACAAGCTCGGAATCCTTACCACCACTTCACTTTTGCTTTTACTTCAACCTCTTTCAAGTCGTTGCGCTGCGTAGGCGCCGCTACCATACGCAATCATGGCCAAAAACAAACAGCAACAGGAAAAGCCCACCCTCTCTTTCGATGATATGATCAAGGCAGGCATGTAGCGCCCTACACCATCCACAGAACACCCCATTGACGTCGCATTCATAGATCGTCAAAAGCGCAAGGCAGAGAATCTTGCCCAGGAGATCTTTGGCAAAGACCGTCGCCAAAGTGCTCCTCAGAACAACTCCAACAAGCGACCGCAAACGCCCTTGGGTGCAAGTCTGGCCAGTCGAGTCGGCATCACAAAGGCGCGTTCTGGTATAGACAAGGGATAGACAGGCCATCTTCTAACACTCCAACAGCGCTCATCCTCGGCCGCATCCATCCCGACGCTGGGCAAACAACAGCAGTCTCGTGGAAACCAGAAGAACCGCAACAACCGTCAATCACAAGGAGGTCCAGACACAAGAAGAGATGCAGCATACCAATCCGCAGCACAACAAGCCCCGCCCGCTTCGTTCAACATCAAGTCGCGATCCTTTGCGCCTGTCGACAGCGAGATCACAATCCGTGGAGCTGCTGGACCGTACTGTGTTGTCGCCAGCAACTTTGCGCCAGGCACAACGGCCGCCGACATTGAGAGCGTCATGGCTCCCATCGGTGGTGACATGTCTGGCTGCAAATTGATCTCTTCTTCGCCTAACGTCATGGTCGAAATGCTCTTCCTGGACAAGGCCGGCGCCGACAATGTTATCAACACGTTCAACGGCAAGAAGGTTCGTTTTTGATCATGTTCCTGCTCACTCTAACCAGGCTAACTCAGTACAGGCTGACGGAAGGCTGTTGTATGTCTACCTTAAGGAGGCCGGCCCATCACAATCCTTCCATTCTGCCACGCCACGCATCGCTTCACCAGTCGTCGTGGCACAAGCCGAACCTGCTCAAGAACAAGGAGCCGAAGACACGATGGAGATCGAGCAACCATATCCCACCGAGCCCAGCCCTCTTCCACCCCATGAGCCTTCTCCCCGCCCTGCATACAACAATTCACGGTCTCGCGACGGTAGAGCCTCGTACCGCGAAGACTACGACCGTGGCGATCGTCACGCACAACCAGACTATCAAGATGGAAGATATGGCTTCAACGAGCAACGCTACAACGAGCCGCGCTATGATGATCGCCGTCCCAGATACCGTGACGAGGGTCGCATGTACTCGGACGACGTGATGCGCGGTGGTTCTCGCAGAGGTGGAGGAGGTCGTGGCGGCGGTCGCTACCGTGGATAGGAACCCGAGTAGCACCGGACTGTAACGACTCGCACGTATCGTAGCGTTTGTCCCAGCCCTGAATTTTCTAGGTCGCTGGGTCCGTAGAGCTTCGGGCTATGAAAAGGGGGTGCGTGACGCTTTGCTCATGCCCAACATTATACCTAAGTATTACTTAACTTATACCCACAACTTCTTCGAGCCATGATTCAAAAGTAGAATAGTGCGGCTCTGCTCTCTGCAATTCTGTAGCTGTGCCCATTCCTTCTCATGAGCAGATCTATTTTGCAGCATTTCTCCCAAGTCTGAACGTACTGTGATGCAGGTGAGAGATACACGAGCACAAAACCATCTCCATCTTGCATCTTCCATCGACTTGTTCTCCACCATCACATCTGCTGTCATCGAAAGCTTGATCAAGCATGTGAAAGCGGCGCTTTGACCACCGGTTCGTCCTGCGGCCAACCCTTCGGTATCCCCATCTCTCCATCAAACACAATACACCACGCTGTCGCACTTTCTAAATACCGTCGGCGTGAATCGACGCTCAGGTACAATATGGAAGATCAGTGGACCGAAGCAGAATACGAAGCAGCCCTCGCGAAACTAGAAGCTCTCACCGACAAGGTACGCCGTGCCATCCATGTCCTCCACCCGTCCACCACGAGCAGAACTGACGATCCCACGCAGTTGACCGCGCTACGAACGACTATCCCTTCCATCGTCTCACCCCTCACGCGACCCGCCACTTCCAAACCCGCCGCGTTTGCTGGACTGAAAAAAGCAGCGATCGGTGCTGTCACCGGCGTTAGAGATCTCAGGACGGAGTGGGAGAGCAATGGTGTGCAGGACTTGTTGAAGAGGAGTCAAGCGAGTTACGAGAAAGATGGGAATCTTGGACCTGCGGTTGAGGTTCCGGCGTGGGGATGGGTCAAGGAGGAAGAAGAAGGGAAGAAAGAGGATGGGCAAGGACAACAGGCGGATGTTGTGAAGGAGGAGAGGAGTGCTGGATGAAGTGGTTGATGGCATCTCTTCTACGATCACGCTGATTGCCGTCATCTTTCGCCGCTGCGGCCCTCGCTATTTTTCTGGACTGGAGTTGCTCGAGAGGAGCAGAACACGATTGCTACCGACCACACTTGACCGGCTACCTCCTACCATCAACCGGCATCTAGCTGGACTCCGTTGGCATATATCTGTCTCTATATGACTTGCTCTCTAGTGCCGACAGCACAGTTGGCTGCACCGAATCCCTCGACTGGCCAGGATCCGGACGAACAATGCTTCTACCACAGATCGTTATGCCGACAGATCGATCATCGACTTCATCGCTCGCTCATTCACAACACAAAAGCATACATTCGATTCTCACTCAGCCCGAGAAACTGCAGTCGTTTCGTCACACCTTACCAACATTTACGTTGCTGCTCACGAACTTGCGAACTTTTCCTCAACATGGAACACATCCTTGGACCTCGAAAATCCTGTGCTATGAAATCATGAGCCAGTAGATGTGTGCGGATTGAAACTCAACAAAGTCGGATCAAGCCCGACCGCGAAGATGAGAGACACTGCAATGAATATGTCTCCCACGATGAAGAAGACCGGAGATTCGCTCGCAAAACAAAATAAGATAGTATTTCTTCCAGGTCAACAATATCGCAACATATACTATCCTCCTTCTGACGTCCACTCGTTATGTTTTTATTGTTGCGAAAGTCTCCTTAGACGGACTCTGTAGGCATGGTTTGCTGGACTTCAGGGTCGAGGAATAGGTAAGCATGTTTCGAGAGCTATATTTTCCAAGATTGAGTCAATTCTCAACAAGCCTCTTTAGCTCAGTTGGTAGAGCGCGGCACTAGTATTCCTGCCATGCCGAGGTCACCGGTTCGACTCCGTTAGGAGGCAAATTGTTGCGCGCTTTTTTTGCACTATGTCAGACTTCCTTTTGCTCCTCTATCTCGTGCTGAATCCGAAGCAAAAAACCCACTAGGTTGTGAGAGTATAATTGTGGTTGTAAGGAAGCGAGGTGAGCGCATTTCCAGTCACTACTCAAGGCCAAGAAATCGAGACAACGGTGATTCACTTTGAGCATCCCTTTAAATATGGGGAAATTTTGGAAAACTTACTGTGCATTTTCTATCGTGAGAAAGTGGAAACGTAGGTTGTGGACATGAAACTCAAAGCATTCGCGGTCTTAGGATTGATCATCGGTCAGGGATTGTGACAAATGGGTATATGGCATAGTCGATTATCAGTGTAGGGTATATGCTCAATATATACTGGCCTTGTACTTGTTTGCAGTGATCTCTCTATGTTTGCAGTAATTTTCTATGTTTGCATTGATTTCTTCTATGTTTGCGTAATCATGATGGGCACCAAATTTTCCTGCCAGGATGCTGCATAGTGAGTTCCTGCTGCAGTAATCCATGGCATCTCCGATGTGCAAAATGGGGTTTCTCAAAACGGGTAGCTATAAACATGCACAGCAATTCTCGAGATACCGATAGGTTTCCCTCGTAAAACGAGATTATATCGTATCTCTTTGGGTATACGTCTCTACTTTGGAAATGATTGTGCATTCTGATGGTGAAGAATCTCATGGGAGGAGAGTGGGAGTTGCAAATTTCAGCACCCTGTAAGGTCATATCTTGTGGATGCTGGAGGTGAGGCTCCTCCTGCACCGTCTACAAGATCACACGACCATCTGAGTTCTGATGGTGTATCGCAAGAGGTAAGACTCCGAAAGTTCATCGTGATATCGAATGAGTTTGACTTTTTTTCCAAATCGCTGCAACTATCTGCAGTGCATGTTGACAAGAGTCAAGAAGAGAAAGAAACCAACCTTGAACTCCAATCCTTCTGACAAACGCCTTGCTAACAAGATACCCGTGTCCGATTGAAAACATCCTGAGCAACCCAATCTTTGTATTTCGTTTCCATCCTGTTTGCAGCAGGTCTCGTGCCAGACGAAGAACCTACTGATACCATTTGTACCACTTGAGCTTGGGCTCAGAATCCTACTTCAAGCCCAAACCCACGTTAGCAGCACTCTCTCCCACACGGATAGAGTCTTCTCTTTCGAGTCCCTCTGGTCTTCTGGACGACGTAGTTGTACTCTGACTTTCACTCCTCTCCCTGGGACCGGCAACACTAGTCATTCCAGCCATGTTTGCAGCCCAAGCACTGACGCTGGGAAGAGCAACGGGTGCTTCTACGCGAGGATGAGTGGTGTTTGTGTTGGCGCTTGCATCGGAGGTGACGCTGTTTCTACGACCGCGGAGGGCGCGTTCGAGGGCTTTGACACGTTGACGCAGGGCTTCGTTTTCTTGTTTGACGAGGTCGAGTTCGGCGCGCGATGAAGCGATCTCGGCGGCGCTGGAGGTGGATGTGTAGGGCGAGGTTGAACCGAGGGCGAAGGAACCGGCTGTGGAGATTTGGCTGGCGGCTTGCGATAGCGAAGGGCGATGAGGAATAGAAGCGGCAGAGGCTGGAGTGAGGGCTGGTGTGGAGTGGCCTGAGGTGCTGCGGATGGAGGGATTGCGGCTGATGGAAGGGTTTGCCGTGGTGGAACCGGCAGCAGCGGCAGCACGATCGAAAGAGGCTTGCGAGACACCGGCGAGAGGAGCGGTGGGTTGAGGGTGTTGAATGTTCATATGACTTGAAGCAGCCGAGGGAGCGCTGAGGCTACGGCTCGAAGCGTTTGACGATGAACGGTGTTGACGTGTGGGTGTTGGGTGCGAGAGTCCAGGATCCAGAGCCTGGTTGGAGCTGGTTTGCGAAGTGTTGCTGGCCACCGAGGCAGAATGTTGGGCGCGAAGTGCGGAGAGCTCGCGTGTGAGACGGTTGACCTGGGTGGACATGTTAGATGGTCTGAGGCGGTTTGGAAGATGATGAAGTAACATACGACGGCTTCCTGCTCCTTCTCCAACTCGAGGTGCAGTTCAGCAGCAGTCAGAGGACGAGGGTGTCGCATGGGCAGGTTTGCATCTGCGCTACTCATGATGCCCGAGGCACCGTCGGCTCCATGCGAAGGTCTGCGCGATGACATGTTGGAAGAGCCTCGTCTCAGCGACGGACTCAAGTTGCCGGTGCTCGTCATGTTGTGTGATGTCTGTGGGTGAAGCAGGAGTCAAATTGTCAAACTAAAGATGAGTGTATACAACGCCAAGACGTAATGACGGGTTTGACATGTGAAAAGGGTAAATATTCGTTGGCTGCTATGCATTCCTATGGCCTCGTCTCTTCTGCTCATAAAACATTGCAAAACATGCTTTTGTTCTCGTCCCTTGGGGACTCCCTCGTCCACCAAGTCCGCCCGTCCTTTCGTGATCCGCAACGCCTATGCTCTATTGAGCAACACTTTCCCAATACATTGCCTTCCTGCTTCGGCTCGGACGGGCGCCGCTGCATCTCCTCTTTGTTTCGTGTGCAGCTTAGGAGTCAGAGTCTTCTGTGACTCTGTCTTCCGTGTACTTTCTTGTCCTGACCATCACTTTCTCTGTTTAGTAGGTTCTCGACAGGTTGCGGAGGTACCAGTCCACCAGTTTACGTCCGACCTTGGCTTCTGACACGTGGATCAAGTCCTGTAACTTCATATTAGCACTAGTCATAATTATGGACTTTTTCCTGCAACTTACTCCTTGCATGGCATAGTCGAGGTCGTTGGTAGTGACGACATCACCGTCAAGCAGACCACCTTCGGTGTGTCTAACCTGCTTGCTTCTCTGCTTGTTGACCAACAACCATCCTCTCAAGGTATCGGCATCAATCTCGAGGAAGCCAGCCAATTTCTTGATGTCCATTGTGGTGTACAACTTCAAGTAAGAACGGACAGTAGGGCTCCACATGTTGTTCTTGACCTCCTCCATGAAGATGGAAAGGTGGTGCTCGATGGGGTCGACGTTGATCGAAGGGTTCTCAAAGTCCGGAGGAGTGGGAGAGATGAATCTGGGGCAGGCCTGACGGAAGAGCTCCTCAAAGATGGGGAGCGACTCGGGCCCACCGAGCTGCATGCGGGCAAACTGCTCACCATACTTCTCACGGAGGGCAGAGTGGACCGTGTCGTCAAGACGAGTAGGGTTGAGGGCGACGCAAATGGCGACAAGAGCGTACATCTGGTCGCTCTTCTTGGCGATGCTGTCGTATTGAGCATTCTTCTGGAAGTTCTTTGTGCGCGAAATGTAGATGAGGATGTGGGTGAACATGCGGATGGCGTCGGTGTAACGGTGCATCATCATGTACGAGAAACCGACGTAGTAGTAGGTGCTGAACTGGGCGGCCATGACACGGGCGAACATGGACTTCTTGTTAAGCTCAATGTTGTCCAGAGTCTTGAGGGCCATGCTAAAGTCACCGAGCAAGCAGTGAACGCGGAGGAGACCGATGAGCGAGAAGTATCCTAGCATCTGGTAGAGAGGGCGGTTGCCGTACTCGCCGGCGTAGGCGGCGGGGTCCTCACCACGCTTGCGGGCCTCGAGCTGCTCCTGGATCTGACTGCGCTGGATGAGCGAGTAGAGGACGTTGAGGACCGAGTAGCATCCCCAGGTGTTGGGGTTCTCGCGGAGGATCTGAGCGTCCTCGTCGTTGTCCTGCTTGAGGGCGACCTTTTGGCGGTAGGCGCAAAAGCTGTTGAACTGGTAAATGAACTCGTCAATCACCTCCCAGGCCCAGTAGTACTGTGTATGGTCAGTCTTCTCTTCTTGTTGCTGAATCTGCAGTTGTATGGCGTGGACACACGTTGGGGACCTCGAGGTCAACGGGGCCATCGGAGTTGAGGATGTAGTGGAACAGGTTGCAGTAGCTGTCGTAGCTGGCAATCTTGGTCTCGAGAGTGGCACCGTATTCAAGAGGCTGGGCAGCGGCGGCGAGCTGAGCCTGGAGATCCTGAGGGCCGCTGGAAGCGACTCTCTCGAGTTCGTCGTCGTCGCCGTATTGGACTTGATCCTTGTACTCGCTGGCCAGAACCTCGTCTTCGACGTCCGAGTCGTCCTGGGCTGCGCGGGCGGGGGCTCCCTGCTGGTATGTGGCGCTCATATTGAGGGTATGCGGTGTGCTAGGATGCTGTATCAACCTCCAATTGCTCTTTGCGCGCGCCGCGACAAGTTCTGGCTTCGTGCAACTTTTGCAAACTCGCTAACCACTGCCAAGCTAGCCACTTCGAGTGAGAAGTGCTGTAATTTACACTTGTAAACCGCACTAATTCTGGCGGGGCATCCACTTCCTATCGATTCCATCATTGTCAGTCATCGACAGATTCTCCTTTGTGATAGCTTATATTTACTCGTATATCCCATAGGAAAGCCGAGGAAGATCGTTCCACAACCTGCATCATTGCGATTTCTAAGCTTCTGTCTTGGTTTGAACATCTACACTCACCTTCTACATCAGAACGGCTGTCCCGGAACAACCATGGCTCCAACCCACAAGATCGCTGTGATCCAGTTGCACCCCAAGGTACGACCACTGCTATGTATTGTATAGCTAATTTGCTGACCTGTATAAGCCTCTTCATGTCGAACAAAACTTCCAGAAAGCCGCCAATTTTATCAGATCAGCTGCCCAACAAGGTGCCGAGTTGGCAGTCCTACCAGAATACCATCTCACCAACTGGCTACCTCACGATCCCAACTTCAAAGCATCATGTGCAAGCTGGAAAGAGTATCTCGAAAAGTACCAGGCCCTGGCTAGAGAGTGCAACATCTGTATCGTCCCTGGAACCATAGTAGAGCTGCACACCGACGCAGAGCATGACAGTACTGGCATTCTTACCGAAGACGATGAAAACAGTGAACGTCTTCTCAATGTTGCCTACTTCATCTCTTCCACTGGTGAGATTCTTGGAAAATACGTCAAGAAGAATCTCTGGGGCGACATTGAACGTTTGCACCTCACGAGCTCGTCGCGTGACCCTCATCCAGTTTTCGATACTCCTTTTGGAAAAGTTGGTATGCTGGTCTGTTGGGATCTTGCCTTCCCAGAAGCTTTCCGCGAGATGATTGCTCAAGGAGCGAAGCTCTTCATCATCCCGACCTTCTGGACTCTAAACGACTGCTCTCCTGCCGGCTTGGCCAGAAACCCAACTGCCGAGGCAACATTCTTGGACGCCATGCTCACAGCTCGCTGCTTCGAAAACACTTGTGCTATTGTGTTCGCAAACGCTGGAGGCCCACCAGGAAAAGGCTATGCTGGCTTGTCACAAGTGTGCGCGCCTTATGTTGGACCCATTGTTCGTCTTGGAAGCTCTGCTGAGGGTATGGCTGTTGTCGACCTGGATATGCAGATTGTCGAGGACGCAGAGGAGAACTATCAAGTCAGAGCTGATCTGGCAAGGGGTGACTGGCATTATGATTATCGTCACACCAAGGACAATGAATCCAAGCTCTGATGTAGGTAGCATACATGTATCTCAGATATACATAATCTCACAATCGGCGAGTATATCCCAGTTTCAATCCTGACGAAACACAACACTCTTAATCCAACATGACAATTCATCTTGCGCTTTATAACATGCAGGGTTTTCGATATTTTACTCCAAACTGTCGGTTCGTAAGTTTGAAGCGATGGAGGGTCTAACATAATGCCATTGTCATCTATCAAAACTCTCGGAGCCACCATTGTGGCTCGTTTGGTTGGTTTGTCTTAGAAGGAATCTTGAGAGGTCGTCACACGTCCCTTGTTCACAATGCCTAAAACGAGTAGGATGTTTATCACAACTTCATCGTGAGAAAGGAACAAAGCAGGGAACGACCATCCGAAGACAGAGGGCGATCAGTGTTTCGCGTTCGTGGTAAGAGCACCTCAAAACCAGCGTCGCTTCCGCCTAAGCTCCTTTCCGTATTTTACCCTGTCGACAACTGCAAGCCGGCGCCACCAACTTGTGAGACCATCAACTACATCCATCTCTTTACCAACTTACCATTACATTCTACCGTTGTATTCTCATTGTTCTCGAACCTTTTTGATCTTATCCTTTGTCGAGCTCCCCAACTCACACCACAATGGATCTCCGACATGTCTTCAAAGAGGGCACGACTGTGCAGACGTCGGACGTTTGGGAGGAATATCGAAGAACTACCGGAGGCGATATCCCGGTCGAGAGTGAAGAGACCGAATCTGAGCGCAACAACGACTCCCTTTCTACATGCGTGGACGCCCGGACTTCTGTAGACCCGACCCCTGTCGAGAGTGACGAAGCTGAACCTGAACCCGTCGGCGACTCCTCCATAGAGAACAATTTCAAACTTGTCTGGGTAGAGAACAGCCCGAAATGGAATCCTCCAACGGAACTAGCTCTGCGCATGGCCAATGCATCTTCGTCAACCGACTGGACAGAAGCATTCCGGAACATGAACGCGATGGAGCTTCAATCGCGTATAGGAGACTCCCCTGTGACGTTGAAGACTGAGAACCTTTTCACGACTATCCACATCAAGCCCAGCAGAGCTGGGTTGAGACAGCTGAAGCATGCTATACGCCAACCAGTACAGCCGCCCTACCTGCGAGAAGTCATCTTTGACTGCCAAGCCATTCGTACAAGAGAAGATGTTGACAATCTCAAAAAGTGCCGGGAGTCACTTGTCGAGATCCTCGAGATACTGTACAACCAGACTGGCAATGCTGTCCAACCGATCAGAGACGCCTTGATCATTCTTCTGGAAGCTTCCTTGTGCGCCATTGGTACCAAACAAGAGGTCTGGTGCTGTTGGAATACGGGAGACCCAAATACCCGCGACCGTTCAAATGAGATGGCATGTCACTGTGGCTTCTTACTCTCAGGCATTGGCGCTTGGATAGACGATGTACCAAAGTTCGAAGTTTGTTTTGATTATGGCCTGGACATTGGACAATGGACGGTCACGGAGTCCGGTGAGAAGACGGTCCAAGAAGTTTGGTTGTGCGTTTTCTAGGATGAACATGAATTCGACTTTGGCCGGCTGATGATCGACGGCTGGCCTGGGATGAAGCAACAAGGACTTGATTACAATCTGGTCGTTTTCGAAGCTATGCTCATGACGACTGCTTTGAGAACGATCGAGTTCCGCAACTCGAAGGTCCATCTCGGTGGTTTGCTGTCCCTTCTTGACCGCAATAGGGATACACTGGACATTGTTATACTGGAACAAGTCGACACTGACAACGACCCCGAAGCGTAGTTCGATTTGTTTGGTTGGATCGCTGACACGCTCGTACTGGATTACCTGAAGATTCGGGGGTGTTTGTGTAATGGTCGCACTTATGGACATCTCTTTGACACCGAAGCTGGCGACGAGTATGCCAATCTCTTAGATCCGCCCGAAAGACGTGAGGCTTCTATAAGCACCACGAATTTTCTAAGACGTCGGTATCTTCAACTAGAACCGGCGGAATCGGCTCCAAGTCTATCTATTCCAGAGGCACCGCTTTCCCTCTGGTAGATCTGTCGCGATGAAGAGTCTGACTCAAGTCTTGGTCTTGCCCGCTCAGACTTGCAGAGGCGATGAATCAAGATCATACGCATCTTCAAAGTTGTGTTGTAGGCGCTCGCTGTCATGCTCTAGGCTTACGCAGGGAAAGACATTACTTTCATCTTACTATATCCATGTCAGTCCTTTCTATTCAGCATCTGCGTTGCCCGTTAAAAAGTGATCGTCTAGACTTTCGATTCCTGAGAATCAATAGTGCCATGTGGTGATCGGCGAAAATAGCTGACGTGTTTTCTGGCTGTCCGCAATCATCTCCTGATTCAGATATCGGCAACACGGACGTCTTGTATGAGTAAACAACAATTTCCGCTCTGCTGGTTAACAGTTCGATGGCGATAAGGTTACGAAGAGGGAAAGAGTTGACGTTTCAAGTCAAGGGTCGTCGTTGACACAGGACATGCCTGCAGATACGCAGAGAGACTGACAACTACGCAGCGAGGGATTTGAACGTCTCAGACAAACCGTTAGAACGGTTGTCAACTATAGACAACGTCTTCAGTCGTCTTCGGCCCTGAACTTGCCTAGTTCGTGCGTGTCAATACTGCCGACCCTCGATTACTGAAGCCAGACCAGGTCGAGAGAGGAGCCGCCATCACACGGTGAGGACTCGCCCTGGTCGTATGGCTACGCGAGCCGCTGCAAACACCCGAAACCACCATGCGCGTCCAAGGCAGGCGTGAAAGAGTGATAGTGTGGCCGTTGTCGTCCAGTGTCAAAGTATTGCTTATTTCTTTCGTTTTCTGGCCCTGATCATGACAGTTTATTCTTTTGATCCTTCTTGCTTTTGCTATGACCTCGACAGGCTTCTAGCAGTTTTGAACTTTGTCTACCTTCTTCCGAACCTTCTTCTCCTCTTACACTGCCTGCTTTTGTTACACTACCACATTCTCTTACCCTAGGGCTGATGGTATTTGTCTGAGGAAACTCTGATTCCGTCAGTACCAAATCATTCCGTCGAGGGACCTATTTGTTATCTGACACATACCGGGGAAAGAGCAAGGAAAAATGTCTACTTCTGCGTACAATCTGAGGACGGATTACCTCAGCGAAGCCTTTGGAATCGACAACCCACGGCCGGAGTTTTCCTGGAGACTGGAAGCTAGCGACCCTTCGGACAAGAATGCGATAGTGTTCCAGAATGCATATCGTGTGCAGGTTGCCCTGCTCGACACTTTCAGGCCTAACAGCATCGTTTGGGATAGCGATATCGTACGCTCACAGGATCAGTTCGGCATCATCTATGCTGGTGGCCTGCTGCAATCAATCACAAAGTATTACTGGCGGGTCCAGCTATATGATATGCATGATGGTTGCAGTGGCTGGAGCAAGACTGCAAAATTCGAGACTGCAATCATGGATGCGAGGTTGTGGAAGGCCAACTGGATTACTGGACCTGTCGAGGATACAGAGCATGCCATGTACTTTCGCGGCTGCCTGACCGTGCCGACTGGAGTGCTCAAAGCTAGGGCATTCGTCTCTGCTTTGGGCTGGTATAGGTTGTTTGTCAACGGCAGAGACTTGACTGGGAATTGCTGTGTACCAAGATGGACGCCAATGAATTCTGTAGTCGAGTATCAGGATTACGATATCACAGGATATCTCAAACCTGGACTCAACCACTTCAGCGTCGTGGTAGGAGATGGCCGCTGGAGAGGAAGTCTAGGCCTCAGGGATACCAGAGCCAAACACCACGATCCTGTTGCTACGTTTTGTCAAGTGAACATCAACATGAAGGACGGCAACAGGATTGTCCATGGCAGTAGTGAGGAATGGCTTGCCGGTACGGGAGCCATCATCCGCTCAGATCCAAAGCTAGGCGAAGAGCACGATCTTCGCATCAGCAGCGATGAGTGGCTGGGTGTCGTGGCACCTACGCCCCCTACTGTCAAGGGCTCTCGCTGGACACACGCTCGTCTTCTTCCACAACACTACTCGCGCAAACTGATCGCTGAGGAAACACCACGTACAAAGGAAATCGGCGGACTACGACCAAAGGGAATCCTCCGCTCACCCACCGGCAAGCAAATCTTCGACTTTGGACAAAACATTGCTGGATTCGTGGTCGCAAAACTCAAGGGTAAAGCTGGCACCAAAGTCACCATTACGTACTCGGAGTCAATCGGCCCCAATGGAGAACTTGACCTCGATTATACATTACCCATCGATGGCAAAGCACAGCAGGATTCGTGCATCTTGAGTGGAAAGGATACTTGGTTCCAGCCTTGGTTCACTCGCCATGGTTTCCGCTATGCTGAGATTGGGGGCTGCAAGGATGTCGGCTTCAATGACATCAAAGCTTTGATCGTGTCTGCGGATCTGCCAGAAACCGGCATGTTTGCATGCTCGGATTGGAGGCTGGAGAGATGGAGAGAAAATGCTTTGCGGTCCATGCGAGCGAACTTCGCGGACGTGATCACTGATTGTCCGACACGAGAACGACTATGCTGGATGGGTGATTTGCAGGCTATTTCACCCACTTCGACCATGTTCTTGGACACGCAGACTTATCTCAGAAGGACGTTGAGGAACGTTGCTCTCGAGCAATTGCCTGACGGAACCGTACCGCCGTTCTTGCCTGGAGAATGTGCTCAAGTTTACAAGGGGCTGTGGTGGCCGATGTCCCTGATCACGACATCGGTGGGCTGGGGTGATGCCTGCGTGTTGGTGCCCTGGACATTATACCAATACTACGGCGACAAAGCAGTCCTGAAACGCCAATACGGGTCCATGAAACGCAAAGTCGAGCAAATGGTTCGCGACGCACGCAACGGCAGAGGAGGCTATGGCAAATACTTCAAGGGCGAGCGCAACGAACATGAACCCTATATCCTCGACAGCGACAAGATGTGGGGAGAATGGTTGGAGCCTGGCAGTGGTATGTGGGGACTTTTCAAGTCTCTGATGATACCTAGCCCAAACACCGCGACGGCATACTTTGCTCATAATGCTTCTGTGCTTGCAAAGGCCGCTGAAGCACTGGGATATGCACAAGATGCAGACCATTACCGACAGCTGTCTGAGCGGGTGCGCGTGGCCTGGCGTGCTGCATTCGTGTACTCGGACTCGCGCATTGGCGACGACAAACAAGACGACTATGTGCGCGCCCTCGCTTTCAATCTGATCCCAGAGACCACACGTCCGGATGTGATCGCACGCCTGGTCGAAATAATCGAAGACTCAAACTTCCACTTCGGCACCACCCTGCTCAACACGGCCATCCTACTCACCGTGCTCAGCGACAACGGCAGAGCAGACATCGCCTACAAGCTTCTTCTCAACAACCAACCTCGCACCTTCCTCAACCAAGTCGAAGCCGGCGCAACCACCACCTGGGAAACCTGGACCGGCTACGACGAAACCGGACGCGCAAAGGGCTCTCATAATCACGTCGCCACAGGCGCCTGCACACGCTGGCTCCAAGAAGGCATCATCGGCATCACACCCTTGTCGCCCGGCTACCGCAAGATCAAAATCAGACCTTTGGTAGGCGGAGGCCTAGATCACGCATCAGGAGGCATCGAAACACCGTTTGGTCTTTGCAAAGCCACCTGGCGAGTCCTCCCCGCAACAGCAATGGTCAAATTGTGCGTCAGTATCCCAGCAGGCGCATCAGGAGAAGTGCATCTCGGCAATGGCGAGATCCACGATGTACCAGCCGGCACCCACTTTTTCGAATGGCTGGATGCTGCTTCAGCGCCTGCTTCACCGGCTGCTAGCGATTTATCTGTCGAGACGGTAGTGCTGGATCGGGCTAGTGTGGCTAGTCCTCCTCAGAGTCCTGGTGGCACTGCAATGCCTTCGCCACTGAACCCTGGTTATTTGGATGCAGTGGCGAAAGTGACGAGTAGTGGAGGGAGGTTGCTACCGCCTTCTGTGCCACTGTCACAAGGAGTCCCCAAGTCGAGGACTGATAGTGTGGTTAATGCTGCAGGGGTGAGCAAGGCTGCTGCGTTGAACAGGAGGAGTTTCCAATTACCGCAGAATGGGGCTACTATCTCTTGGCCGCCCACGGCTGCTACTTGATTGTAATATAGCGTTTGTTATTCTCTCCCTTGGGGTTTGAGGATTTTGGTCAGATTAAGGAGTTTCTTCGGGGTCACATCATTAGCTGTTCATTGGAGGAGTTTTGGTGGCATTCGTTTCGCATTTAAGCTATGAAAGAGTTCACAGCTAAATCTATATTTTGACCATCGAGGTCTAGTTTTTGAATTCACAGTTCGATTTGATCTTTGATTGTGCCATGTTTTGAGTGATTGCCGAAACGTGTGAGCTTGCTTTGGTAGAAGGCAACCTGTTGCATTGCATTGCATAGGGTCCAGTGAGGAAGACAATCACATGACGACCGATCAACTAGAGGAAGCAAAGACGAACGTTTGGGGATTGACAGAGCTTCTGTAGGCGTCATAGTCATATTCGCTGTACCATACTTTGTAGCAAACACATCCTATGAATGTGTCCACTCAGCCTTCTTCTTGTTAGCAAAAGCATTCATGCCAATCTTTTGATCCTGGCTTCCGAAAAGTCCATGGAAGAGTCGTCTCTCATACTCGACACCCTCCCTGATACCCAAATCCTGACTCTTGTTAACCGCCTCTTTGCAAGCCTTGACCGCAATCTTGGAGTATCCAGCAATCTTTGCTGCAGTGTTCAACGCACCTTCGACACAAGCCTCTGCAGTATCAAAGCACTTGGCCACCAAACCCCACTGCTCAGCTTTCTCGCCCGAGAAGTTGTCGCCAGTGAGAATGATCTCCATAGCTTTTGCCTTGCCCACCGCACGGGTGAGTCTCTGCGTGCCTCCAGCGCCAGGAATAATCCCCAGCTTGATCTCGGGCTGACCAAAAGTAGCGCTCTTGGATGCGTACAAGATATCGCACATCATAGCCAACTCACAGCCACCTCCCAATGCATATCCGTTTACAGCTCCAATGACGGGTTTCTTGATGTGAGTGAGGTTGGACCAGGATTCAATGAAGTCGGAACCGTAGGCGTCGGAGAAGGTCTTGGGGGCCATCTCTTTGATGTCGGCGCCGGCGGCGAAGGCTTTAGGGGAACCGGTGAGGACGATGGCGGCGATAGAGGAGTCTTTGTCGAGAGCGGATGTGCAGGTGTTGAGTTCATCGATTAGAGGGGAGAAGAGAGCGTTGAGGGCTTTGGGTCTGTTGAGGGTGACTATTGTGGACAGTTGTGTCAGCTGTTCTGTGCGGGAGGCTATTGAGCAGGAGACTGTTGCATACTCAGGGCGACACCAGGTCGGGGAGTGCTGAGTTGAATGTGCTCATAGTTGTGCTCGGCTGAGGGTGTAGAGTACGGGCGTTGTATACGTGGAGCAACCGTCTTCACAAAGCGAGAAGGAAATGGTCTGGCAACTCGTAGGCTTTGCATGGTGATGATGTTTGGTAGCTCAATTGGCTGTTGTTTGTGAGGAAATGGAAAAGTATCAGAGTTACAGATCAAGGTGGAAGGTGGAAGCTCAGCCCCACATATGTCATCGGCTGCACACTTGCCGAGGTTTGTTACGCCACGGCCTTTGCTCCGATCGATGCTCTCCTTACAAGGCGCCTCTCTTTGTCACTCACGCACTCAGTCTTCGACATCGTAAAGGGTCGTGATATGCAAAGTCTACTCAGAGTCCGAGTCCCCAAACACAGCCAAGCTTCCTCTCTTCTTCTCCTTGACGGCCTCGGCGGGCTTCGCACCTCCTCCTAGTGAGAACTTGCTCAAAGGTGCACTGCTTCCACCAAGCGAGAAGCCCATTGCAGGAGATGCCCTTTTTACCTCTTCAACAGGTGGCGAAGCTGCAGGTGCTGCGTTCAGCGACATACTGAAATTGGACAACTTGGGCGCTGGCTTCGGTGGTGGTGCTTCGCCGTCTGCAGTAGCCAGGATCAGGTCTGCCGCCGAAGGTCGTGCTGGCTGGCGCTTAACCGCCGGTTGCACCTGGACAGCTTGTGCAGGCTGTGGTGTAATCTCCTGAGCCTTGATCTCTGGTGTAGCAGCAGCAACCTCGGACTCGCCATTCTTCCAACGCTTCTTCAGCTCCTCCTCCCTGTCCTGCTTCTCCTGCTCGTCTTTGATCTTCTGTTCCACGTCCGTCAAGGGTGGGCTCAAGAACACCTCTTTGAACCTCCTGTGACTCTCCGGTGCGAAGATGCTTTCACGCTCCCAACAGTCCAAAACTACTGTGATGCGGCTCTTCCATTGTTCACCACGCACACGACCCCATCCGCATTGCTTGGGCATACGACCTAGCTTTTCAAAAACTTGGCGCGAGGTCAAAGCTGACTCGAACAGCGATCGGTACTTCCAGGCATCGCGTACGCCGGAAACTGCTGTGGCAGCCAAGGCGTCGCTTATCACATATAGACCAACCAATTGCGCGCCAGAAACGTCTTTTCCCGATGAGGCTTCCGGCTTGCTATCGTTTGCATGATCTGCTTGCGTATCGGATGTGTCCTTTGGGGCGGCCTCTTCTATGTCTGTATCATCATTACCACCTAGCATGCCAAAGGAAGCCCTGGGTCCATCAACTTCAGGGTCGTAGTTGTCGTCATCTTCGTTCTCTTCGTCGTCCTTCTCATTTGCAGGGCGATCGATCTTGTAGTTGACGGAGAAGCGGAACGGATTCTCCAGATTCGAAACAAGCATGTCAACAACTTCTTCGGCACCTTGACCAGAGAACTTGATTACTAGATCAGTGACGGCTTGCACATCACCTTCACACAAGTAGCCGGTGCTGTCCGGCAAATGATTCAGGAAGAAGGTAAGCTTCGCCTTGCGGTAGGGATTCAAGTAGCGTGGTCGTGAGATGTTTGGATCCTCGGGAGCGACACCCTGGTTCTGAACAATGTGATCGTCTTCGTCGTCGGTGTCGAGGTCCGAAGAGACATAGCCAGAGTCCGACATCAAGTCGGCTAGATTCTGAGCGTGTTCGTACTTGGGCTTCTCTGGTGGAGGTATCCAGAAGGGACCGTCATCGAACGGACGAACATGGCTGTTCATGCGAGCGAGCTCATCCATCATGGACCATTGATATGTATCTTGGCCGGTTTTTGCAGGCGGCTGAGAAGCATAATATTGATACACCAACCAGCGATACCAGACATGACCTTGACTGGTATTGTCGAACAACCAAGCCCAGTGTTCTCCATGTTGAACGTCTGGTTGAGACATGAGCAGGCACTCCCATTCGGGACCATATGTGATGAGTTTTTCGACCGTCTTGTTGATGATAGCGAGCTGCTTGAGGTCGGAGGGTGGTGTCACGTTGACGACTAGAGGAGCAGGACCTTGGTGGCGTAGTTGTGGTGGAAGAGACTCTGGCGGAGGGGCGTTGCGGAAGTTGTGTGACGGAGGAGGATCGCGAGGCATCTGTTTGGCGCCAAAAGGATGTACCAAAATAGCGGAGGAGGCGGTATGTAGGACCGAGAAAACGGACGAGGAGATGGTGATGTGTTTGGAGATGTTAAGGTAGCAGCCAAAGCCCAAGTACTTCTGCTGTAGAAGGTTGATTGCGCTGTCGATGTCGCTTGAGGCAGTGTCTGGTGTAAGAGCAACAACGGCAGTCAACGAGTGACCTGTAGGTGAAGGAGCGAAAGCCATGTCGTCGACTTTCAAGTTGTTGGGTAGCCAGTTACGTATCGTCGCTGCGGTTGTGTTGCGCGGTAACGATGACAGCAGCATAGTTGGCCGCTTAATCACTGCCTCTGGACTCGCTCTGCTGTCCCGTTGGCTTCTTTCTCTTTCTCGTTCTTGTTCCAGCTCCCTCTTGCGCTTCAAGGATAACGGGGCGGGTCCTGGTGGTGGGCCGAGAGTGCCTGGTCCACTGCTCCTCATGGGGGCTCCTCTGGTATAACCACCTCCATCCGCAAGTTTTGGGCCACCGTATGCGCTGCGACCAGCAGCTACTTGGGCAACAAAATCGTCCTCATCCTCGTCGGCGAATGAGTCCTCAAACTCTCGCAGAGCAGCTCTATTCTCGGCTTCTTCTCGTATGCGTTTGGCTTCAGCATCCTGTCGTTGTTTTTCGAAGACCGACACTTTCTTGGGCGCGTTCAGTTTCGACGACAAATCCGGCTTGTCTGACATGGTGTGTGTAATGAAGGTTGGTGCTGGCGCATTGCTCGATCTTCTAAACTTCTTGTCTCTCATTGAACCCTTGATCAATGCGTCAAGCCTCTTTTGTGGGGTAAACATATACCATCATTCCTCACTTTTGACCAGCCCTCCTAGAATCCTGCCATCAGAACACTTAAGAAGTCATCATGGCAGACACTAATAACCTGTTACGATTCTTGACAGCCGAGGCAAAACTCCCTTTGGCCGCCGCGATAGCACAAGCTGCTGGCCTCCAGAAGGCGAATCTGGTCACGTAGGTGCCATCCATCTCTTTCTATTATCAATGTCATCATTCCTTGCGCCTCTTGATCATATCACAACAGCGTCGGATCGTTGGATGAGTCTCGCAAGTCCACCTCTGACGCTTCAACAGCATCGAGGATCTTGCAAAGACCGACTTTGACACTCTCAAAGCAGCTTCCGCCACCGACAAAGCCGCAAAGGCTACTCAGGCTGCTGCGAAGCGCGTCTCCATCAAGCGCAACAGAGGTCTCCCAGAAGAGACTAACGCTGTGCCCTCCAAACGCTCAAGAGTCGATCCTACCGAGATCCAGTCTCCTGCTGATGTGGAAGCTTCCCTGACTCTTCCCACTTCTGATCTTACAGAGGATGATCTTGCTGGTATTGCACTAACGACCAATCGCGCTCCTTTGCTGCTCGTCTTTGCTGCCACCTTGATCAAATACACCATTTCTGATCAACCTCCATCATCGTGTTTGAGCCTTGCTCAAGCTGTCACTTCTCTCAACGCACAAGCTAAAGCCGCCAACATCGGCTTGGGGAGTTCTGCATCGGCTGAGAAGGAAGGCTGGGGCCAAGGCCAGTCGCAGGTCAAAGTCATGACAAGAGACGTTCGTGTATTGAAACGCTGGGGCTACGAGTGGAAGTCACGTTCCGAAGATACCCTCAAAGACATCAAGACAGAAGAGTCTGATCAAAAATCCTCTACTGATATTAGCCACGAAACATCGACGATGAAAGATTCGCCTGCACTACTAGCACTCGATCTCGAGCAGCTCAAGCGTTTGGATGCACCACCAATTGTCACAGCATCAGCAAGCACCGCCGATCTCCCTGTATATCACGCAGGCCCTGCACGCAACTACATCTTGAAAGCCTTTGATCCTGTTTACGACGACAAGGTCGAGACGAAAAAGAGGAAACCAGCGGCTGAGGTCGCGGCCGAACGTGAGGCAAACCTAGGACATCTGATCAAGGCTCTCGATCTACTGTTTCAGTCGTGGTCCAATCTTGCTTCAGATGATCTCGACAAGCGTGCCTGGAGCTGGTACGTCAAGGTGCGACCACAAGTTGAAGCTGGTCGTGCGGGATGGGGAGCAAAAGGACAAGTCAAGCTTAAGGACATTCTGGACCTGAGACGACTCAAATGAATGCTCTAGCAGACGGAGTCAAAGAGAAAGAAGACAATTCATACACACCGAACCATCATGATCATAACAAAGTGTTACATTTCAGATTATTCTATCCCTGCTTGAATATGCCGGCATAGGCACTTAAAGCCGGTGCACCACCAAGATGCGCATACAAGACCTTACTTCCTTCGGGAAATTCACCCTTTCTGACCATCTGGATCAAGCCGTCCATGCTCTTGCCCTCATAGACCGGGTCCGTCAGCATACCTTCAGTCCTTGCAGTGAGTCTGATGGCATCCATTGTTCCCTCATTCGGCAGTCCATACTCAGGGCCACCAAATCGTGTATCCAAGATGACATCGTCGGCGGTGATTTCCTGACCCAATTCGACAAGCTCTGCAGTGCTCTGAGCAATGCGTAGGATCTGCGCATGAGTCTTCTCCGGCTTTGCCGAAGCATCAATACCAATGACACTCTTCGCCCTGCCCTCAGAAGCAAAGCCCACAACCATACCCGCCTGCGTGGATCCCGTGACCGCACAAACCACAATATAATCAAACTTGAAGCCCAACTGCTTCTCTTGCTCCATGACCTCCTTTGCAAAACCCACAAAGCCCAAGCCTCCATACTTGTGCTCTGAACACCCAGCAGGAATAGCATAGGGTTTTCCTCCTTTATCTTTGATTTCCTGCATTGCTTCTTCAAACGAAGGTCTGATGCCAATGTCGAAACCAGCTTCATTGAGTCGCACATCAGCACCCAGGATCCTGCTCAACTCAATGTTGCCGACGCGATCGTATACAGAATCTGAATAATTGACCCAGTTCTCCTGCACCAACACACATTTCATGCCTAGTTTTGCTGCTACGGCAGCGACTTGACGGGTCTGGTTTGACTGCACGCCACCGATTGACACCAAGGTGTCGTAGCCGCCTGCAATGGCTTCGGGGATCACATATTCGAGTTTGCGGGTCTTGTTGCCGCCGAAAGCCAAGCCGGAGTTGCAGTCTTCGCGTTTGGCGTAGATTTGGACTTTGTTGCCTAGTGCTTCTGAGAGACGGGGCAGGTGTTGGATTGGGGTGGGAGTGCCGAAGGTGAGTTGTTCTTTTGGGAACTTGTCGAGCTTCATCGTTGCTAAGAGATGGTGTGGTTTTGGTTTCTCGGGTGTTTTTGGTGTATATGTTGTGGAGATGTGAGGGGTTGATGTGCGTCTGATAGCCAGATTTGAGAGGAAGGAATTGATGATGATTGGAAAATCACACAATGTGGACAATACGTTTACTTATAACTTTATATGTCGTCCTCCTACCCAGCAGCCATGTACTTATGTATCCTGTTTGGTGGTCGGGTGCTTGGCCTACCTTTGGACTAGCTTGGCCGAAGGCCTGCCTATCGTGGCTATCACTCCTTGCCCGATATCGTATCCCCGGCCAACACGCCGGAGGGTCGCAAGATCTTGCCGATCTTGTAACATTATCCGGGTCAAGAATCAACACCGGCGGCTGTCTCCAACTCATCTGGCAAAGTCTTGGTGTACTTCATTGAATGCTTGTAGCAAGAAAGAAGGAGCCAGCGACCGCGGCCAACAACAGCTCGCAAAGCAACAAAGTCTTGGCACGACCAGGCACCAACCATCGATACCCATCTGGATTTATACAGCAAACAATTTTAATCTTCATCTAAATAAAAAGACACTAGATTCCGAATGGAAGAGCAGACCCCACAACATCAAGATTCCGCAACAATGAAGCGCAACCTCCTCCTCTGCGTCGACGCCTTTGGCACTCTCTTCCGCCCTCGCAGCCCTATCGCCGAGCAATACGGTACAGTGGCCAGAGGGATGGGTGTCAAGATTTCTGATGACGAGGTTGCCAAGTCGTTCAAGAGTGGTAAGTTCGGATGTTGTTCCTCTAGAAGTCAAGTCAGATTGAAGAGGAGAGATATGTATGGGTAGAGGGTATAAGGGAGTAGCAGAGGCTGATCTTGAGACGGAAAAACAGCATTCAAAGAGACTTCAAAGGCATATCCGAATTACGGTAAAAAGACCGATATGGGGGCGAGACAGTGGTGGACAGAGGTATGTGATATCTTTGCTTCTCTTCTCTGATTTTCTATTTTGCTCTCTTGGTCTTGCTTCTTTTGACATTGTTTGATCTCTTGTTCCTCCTTCCTCTGGTTCCTTCTCAAAAACTTGCTTGTCCCATGATTTTCTCTCTCCTAATACTGCTACTATCATCAAGAGATATGTGTACTCATCTCCTCTTCCTAGGTCATCACCAAAACCTTTACACCCCACCACTCAGGCCCTCTACCTGCTACCCTCACCTCAACCCTAATCAACCGTTTCTGGTGCAAAGACGGCTACACCCTCTTCCCCGATGTCTCATACTTACAACAACTCTCACACACACCACAACGCCAAAAGGACGCCAAGCAAAGATTGGTGATAGGCGTAATCACAAACTCAGACGACAGAGTGCCAGACGTGTTGTCAAGTCTAGGTTTGAAAGTCCATGGTTTGCGATACAACAACTCGCAAGAAACGATGATCGAGACAAGTGAGAAGGAAGAGAAAGATCAAGCACAGCAAGCACAGGATATAGATTTCTGCATCATGTCCTACGATGTGGGGGTCGAGAAACCCGAGCCTGAAATCTTCAATGCTGCAATTTCTACTTTGGAGTCGATGCTCGTTTCAGAAGGCAACAGTTACGAAAAAGAAGATTGGGGTTTGTTGTATGTGGGTGATGAAGTGGCCAAAGACGCAAAGGGTGCTGTGCAGGCGGGTTGGGATGCAGTGTTGTTGGATAGAGGAGCAGAAGTCGATGCGGCATACGAGGGCGATGCTCCTGGTGTTGAAGGAGTGATGGTAGTCGAAGGCAAGAAGGTCCCAGTGCTCAAGGGGTTTGAGGCATTAGGGACATACGGGGGCCATGAGCTGTTGAAAATTCAATGATTGTGGGTTCTGTCAGGCAAGCGATGCTCAAAATATCATCAAGTCGTATTTACCAAGTCTGGAATTCATCTATGCATTCATCGTCCGCTCCAGATCATCATGTACCTTCCTCGACTCTTGTGGGTGCCCAATTGCCCAGCCATTCTCTGGCTCTATCAGCCTGTCCACTCTCCGCTTCCAGAGCGCCTATGCACCAGGGCAATGAATACACCTCGCCCTTCATACCACTCTCCTCTTTCATCAGCTCGGCTAGAGTTCTTCTAGTCTGGCTAGCTTCGTCGACGCAGAAGTGTACTGGTTTGGCTTGATCCGGCAGGATACTAGCGTCCACAAAAGGCTTGATCAAGGGCAGAGCATCTTTCGTGCTCATCGCACCGCCTTGGCCAGTATTCGTTCGTCCAGTCTTGCAGAATGTGTTGCGACACCATGGTTTGCCGCAACCTGTTAAGAGCTGTGTCAAGTATCGTCGCTCGATCCTGCGTTTTAAAGCTTTGTTTTCAGGGTCGTAGTTACTGACGTATAACGGACCGAAGCATGCTGCGCATAAGCCTATATCGTTGCCTACATCTCTGACCGCTGCTCTGGTATTCCCGTCGCGGGAAGTACCATCCAAGGTTCGACCACAGACTGCGTTTCGACAGATTCGAGGCTGTGAGCGCGACTTGCGAGTCAAGTCATGATGCTTGAGGTGGGTATCCATATCTCGTAGACGCACGATCCGTGAACAGAGGTGACACTCTGTAGTCCTGCTACCATCTGCTAACTCGTGAGGTGTGAGACCTGAAAGTAATGCTTCTGGATTAGGAACATCAGGGTCTCCTTCTTGCGGTACCGACAAGTGACAGAAACGACACAGGATCGGCTTGGAAGGGCATACAGAAATTTTGTGATGTGCAAGCTGAGGGAGCGAGGAGAACGTGCTAGTGGTGCTGCATGAGGAGCACACGAAGGGTGACGAGGGATGGTAGAGGTGATTGTGTTTTTGTTGTGAGGTAGTGCTGTTGCCAAAGAAAGTGTCATGCGGACAGTGCCAGTGCTTCTCAAATGCTGGGGATCGCTTTTGGAAGACCTGACCACAGCCGTGAGGACAAAGGATGTTATTGCGTAGACAAAAGTTTTCGTGGAGCATGAGTGTTCGTTGAGGCACCCACTGTCCGCAGTTCTTGCAGCGCACGTCTCCTGGATTGTGTGGCTGCTCGGGTGCTTTTGCTGGGTTTGGTGGTTGCGAGTCTCCTACCTTCACGCGTAGAGTAAATTGGCGATGTCCTAGAGAGCTCTGGCTGTCTTCGTCACGGAACGCATGAACAGAAATCCACAAAGCCTCTGCATCTTCCAGTTCGACATTGGACGGTTCTAGACGAATGTTCTTGGTTGAACGTCCGCTGAAGTCGCCAAAGACGTGTTCGTCGATGCGAGGCCTGTTCCGTTGGCGTGCCGTGAAGGGTGAAACCAATATATCGACATCATCGTCTGTATCTGCGGCTTCGAGCTCAATCTCGAGTGGTTGTAATCTCGGCCAGGATGGCAGCTGATAGTCGATGTAATCTCCTGGCGCAATTTGACCCTGTCGAGCGTTGAAGACGTCTAGATCGCCGCCAGCAGAACTACCTTCTCCACCTTGTTGCTTCTTCTGTATTTTCTGGGCAATTTTGGCCAGTGTTTCTCTTGCTTGGTCCTCGTTCAAGGCTTCAATGTCAACCTCGAGATCAGTGTCTACCACGCAGACGGCGTCTGACTCTGGTTTGAACGAGTCAATGAGGAAGCGAAACTCTTCTCTTGCAGGACCAGGCACAATCAGGACTTCGCCACGAGTCAAGGTGGTGTAGTTTGAGCGTAGATGTTGTTCTAGCAGGGCCTTCCAGTCGTCGGGATCGTAGCCGGCCTTGAGCGGCCTTAGCTTGACAAAGGTGCCTTTCGGTATTTGTCGGGCATGTATTGTGACTTGTGCTCCGTCTTCTTTCAGGTCGAGGGCTTGTTGGAGAAAGGTGCTCAGAGAGGCGCATCCTTCTTCGGCCGAAAACTCGCGGATGCCTGCATAGACGACTCGACCATTGGCCGCGTTGACCAGACGGAAGGTCAGAGGATGCGGTAATTGGTTCTTTGCTTCTTCGTGGCGATGTGACGATCGTTGTGCGCCGGCATAGTAGGACGAGTAGGAGTGGAAGTCGTCCGAGTGTTGTTCTGTGGCGGCTGCGGCTGTAGAAGCAGCCGAAAGTAGTTGTTCAAGGGCGGATTGAGGCAAGACAATCTTGTCTCCGGTCAAGTTGCTCGTCGAGGACGCTGTGAACTGTCCTGACCACTGTAGTTCGTTATTCATGATTCCAAGTGACTGCAAAGAACGAAGCGGCGTGCGAGAACATGGTCAACTGAGGAAATGGCGACTGTTCTAGAAGTTGCTATCGCGTTGCATATGTCATCAACAAACTCGCGGCGATTGTCGGAGGAGAGATAAGATGATCTCGAGCTGCCCCTTTGAGTGCTACCCGTCACACCCTGACATGTAGTTTGTGCACTCCTATCTACCATACCTTCGCCTCTTCTGCGGGATGATTGCCCAAAAAAGCCTTCTTAGACATGCCTCAACAATCTCAGCTGCGTAGAAGGTGTCTTCTGAGGATAATCGGCCTCGAGACTCGAGACAAGCACCTCGGTGTTTCTTCGTCCCTGCTGGCATTGAAACAAAGACAATGTTTCGCAGCCACCAGTTCAGATATTTCTTCAGAGACCAAGGAACACGCCAGACACCAGAACGGTAATTGCAGATCACAGGAACCGATTGAATGAAAATGCCGAACAAAAGATGGTCAAATATGATCGATTCTGTCAAAGGTCGTCGCAAAGATTCGCGGCTTCAGAAGCATCCAGAATTTTTCCACATGATACACACGCAACAAGATTACGAGTCTCTCAACATGCAATGCTCTTCCCCTTTCATTTGCTAGACTCTCTATATCGTGAGGTAAGTCTTTCTGTTACTCTGATCTCAATCATTGCAGCAATCATGTTTTCAACATCACGAGTCGTCATTGTGGCTCTGGCCCTGGTGACCATCATCTGTTTCTACTACCAAATTTCGGATCTCCCGCTCGTCAAGAACGTACTACAACAGACACCGCAGGACGAAAAGTATACTTCAGTGATACTTGCATCAGGAGATGATTCCTCAAGTCGATCGGCTCCTGGGTTCCAGACATCTCACACAGTCGTCATCCCAGAGAGCAGTCAGCCAGAGGACAGTGCCATAGGCGAATCTTTGATCGATGGAGACAGAGCTTTCAGACTACCGAACGACAAAGCTGTGGTTATGGGTGCTCTCTCGACTGACAACGTGGCCTGGGCGACAACGAAGCTCAATGGGTGGGACGCTTTCGTGTATACCGTGGACAACACCACGATGCCAATGCATACAGATCGCAACAAAGGCAAGGAAGCAAACGCCTACCTGACTTACATCATCCAAAACCTCGACTCGCTTCCGTCAACAATCGCGTTCGTACATTCACATGAGTTCGGCTTCTCGAAAGCATGGCACACAGATGCCAAGGGCCACTCTAATGTTGAGAGCCTTAACTCATTGAACGTCAATTTCGTCCAGAGGAATGGCTATGCGAACCTGAGATGCTTGCACAATCCCGGCTGTCCAGACGAAGTCCAACCCTTCAGAGAACCCATGGACGAGAGCAAGACCACCGAAATAGTGTTCGCTGCTGCTTGGCGTGAGATATTCAAGAACAACGACGTTCCAGAAGTCGTTGGTGTAGCTTGCTGTGCTCAGTTCGCAGTGTCAAGGCAACAGATACTTAAGAGGACTAAAGAGGAATAGCTTCGCATGCACCAATGGTTGATGAATACCGAATTGGACGATTCGACCTCAGGACGGGTTTTCGAGTACTTGTGGCATATCATCTTCGGCCAGGAGTCTGTCTAGTATGTATTCAGGTCCGCAAACATGGATCATGAGCTGACGTTTGAATAGTTGTCCGAGTCTAGCACAGTGTTACAAAGATGTGTACGGCACTGAATGAACCAGTAGCATCCTGCTGATCCAGTCAAGGCAACCACTCCAAATACGATCGTAGCGAAGAGCATGGTCAACCAGCGGCTTACACTTCTGGAAGTCACATGAATAGTACATACTATACCAGCGACGTACGACAGCATCGCGAACGCGATGATCTTACGCTGAACAATACGGACAGCTGTTTGGAATTTGCGCGGTTGTCGCGCTTCGAAAAAACATGCGCTCGCTACGGCAGCACGACGGAGCGAGCGCCGGTGCAGACGACAAGAGATACCTATCGGCACAGCCGTCAGTGATGTTTTCGAGCGCCTCGCTGCCGTCCGTCCTAAAGCAGTAGATCGTGTTCGATGCAGCCATTTTGCATCGCGGCGACTCAGGCCGAGTCAATTCAGAGCATGCCACTTCAAGAATAGATAGAGGTCGTCAGGTTGCCGCAGGAGAACCATTGATCGGTTACCTCGGATTCCTGCCAAGTGCCGCTGCGCGTCTCGCTTCGTTGCATCCTCGCTCGTGTCGCGTGTTTCTATCTTGGTCGCGTCTCTATTCTTATGATTCTCGTGACCATCACTCGTAAAGACTACCTGAATAGCAGAGAACAGAAACATGATTTTGACGTGATCTGCAAGTGACGAAGAAGACACAGAGAAGATATGCGTCATCAAGAAGACGGTTGGTTGCAACAGACAACCGGCATGAACGCTGTTGTCAGAGGAGCGAACCTCTTCGCTACGCAGCCCCCACATCAAGGAGAAAACCAACAACCTTGCCAAGCTCCAAGCTGACTGTTTTGTTGTTTTGTTCTTGCTCCTGTGCTTTGCAACCGTTTTTTCCACATAACGGTGCAGCGCGTTGAGAAAACGTATTCGCAATCTGTGCCGGAAACAAACGAGTGTACATGCTATACACCGCGGAACCGCCTGAGATCCTCAACAAAGAAGTGGTCACAGTATTGGAAAAGCTGAGGGAGACAAGGACTGAGGCTGGCGGGAGCAATGACTCGGCGATCCTGTCAGTAAAAACCACGCAAGCGCTAGCCGAGAACCTGGGGGGATGAGGCTGGGAAGAAAACCCACTCCTGAGCTAGCGATGCCATGTCCTGAGACTAGCTTGAGCTGCATGCAAGGTACAGAAGCATGTTTTGGCTCATCAAACCATCACAGCGTCTCCTTAACCATCCAAGATTTGATCACAAAGAACGAAACAAGAGACTGAGAAATCACATCCAAACGGTGCCAGGTTTACGAGCATGTTGTTGGTGGAAGAGCATCGTTATCGATTACTTATACGAGGAAAACTCCCCGAAGACGAATCCTTCGTCCGTGCAGATGTTCTATTTGCGAACTCAAGCATCCATAATTCTGTTCCTGATCCATCCAACAGCTCCAAGTCCTGTCTAGCGCTGTTGCATGACGGGCAGCTGTCAAGAGTTGAGAACAAACCGGGGCCTTGGTGTGCATGGGCTGCAGCTTACTGAGGCTTTCGTATGGGCCTCGCATGCATATAATCAGCCCTGGTGGCAGGTAAGTTAATATAGCTATCCACAGATCCCCCGCCATCGTTTTTCTCGTTACCTTTCTGCTTGCTTTCCATATTAGAAGACTTTGATACCCCTGTGTTTTCTTCTCTTGCATCCTTCTCTTGCATTTTAATACTCCGTCACCTTCAACCCCCCTTCTCATCACGACGTACCCGCAAAGATGAAGTACACCACTGCCCTTCTCTCCCTGGCCGCCCTTGCCGTTGCTCAGGACTGTGTCTCCAACTACGAGTCATGTCTTCTTACCAAGGATGAGCCTTCTTGCAACTCTGAACTCGCTTCCTGCAAGAACGTCTGTGGTATGTTTACCATAGTGCCTCGATATTAGTGTGATTCAGCAATACTGACAACCCCCAGCCGAGGACCTCGACCAATGCAACCAGAGCGATGCCGGCTCCGTTGTCTGCCAGAAGAACTACAACTCATGCCTGAACACATTCCCCATCATCCCCGGTGGCTCAGACTGTGTTGCCAAGTTCATCAAGTGTGGTGAATCTGGCGAATCTTCCGAGAGCTGCAATGCACAGAACGCCGTCTGCAAGGACTCATGCACCAACATCAACTCTGCTTGTCTCTCCTCCGGCTCCGCTGATGTTGCCGCCTGCACAAAGCAATACAACGCTTGCTACTACTCTACCTCGGATGTCATCACCCTCGACACCGTCGCCAAGTACCAGAACTGCTTGAACGCTGGCACCAACGTGACTGCTTGCAACTCTGAGCTCACCAACTTCAAGGACGTAAGTAGATGCTTGTCTTGTCATTGCATATGCAAAGTATATCTAACATCCAACACAGGCATGCACAACCATCCAAGCCACCTGCCTCGTCTCCGGCGCCGCCGACGACGCCTTCTGCTCCTCCATCACCGCGGCCTGCTACTACAACGGCAGCAAGTGGACCCGCGAATCCTGCTCTGCCTCCTTCGCCGCTTGCACAGCCTCAGACTCCGAGTGCCGTGCCGAACTCACCATGTGCAAGGACTCGTGCACCAACGCCGAAGCCTCCTGCCGCACTGCCCAGAACGCTGACGCTGCCGCCTGCGCTGCCGTCCGCAGCTCTTGCCAGGGCTCCCCCAACGACCCCATCACTGACCCTAACGTTGTTTCTTCGTCCTCGTCTGCCTCTGCTGCTTCTTCGAGCTCTGCTGCTTCGAGCACTTTGAGCGCTGTTGTTGCCGTCAGCACTGGTGGCTACGTGTACAAGAACGGCACTGCTGTTGTCGGCAAGAACAGCACTTCCACTTTCACCCCTATCGCTTACACTGGCGCTGCTTCCAAGGCTGGCGTCTCGGCTGCTCTTGCCGGTGTTTTCGGTGTTGCCGCTTACCTTTTGTAAAATGTCAAACAGCGTTTGGGGATTTTTGTATGAAGTATCATAGACGATGAGGGATTTCAATTCTTTGGGTATCGGGGTTATAGAATGTGGATATGATCATCATGGGTGGAAAAAAATGATCAATTTAATGTATATTTACGCTGCTCTCTGCAAAGAGCATGAAAATCAAAAAGGTTGTAAACTTTATCATACTTGTCTGTCTCCTCAAATTATGGTGATCTTGTAGTGAGTAGCTCGATGGTGGTGTGAGGGCGCCAACTTCCCACTCGAAGCAGAACAGCGGTGATCTTAGAGTATGTATCCCGATCGAGGACAACAACATAGTATGATGAACCTCTGAAGATCCACGTGAAAGCTAGTCGGACCCGAGGGATGTTCATTGATAGCCACCAGCTCGATAAATACCCTCGATCATATATCTGGTCCAAAGACGGTTGCATGATTGCCCGGCTCATACGTTCCTTCTGCGTTAATCTAGTCATCGTTGGAAAGTGGTGTGCTTCCCGGATGAGGGACCAACTGTAGATATATATCAGCAGCGGAAATAGATAGCTCCAACAGACCAATCGACTTACATGTCCTGCTTTGATATGTAGCGCAGATTGAACGTAAGTCCATATCTTAATGGGTGTCTATACCGTCGAGATGCAGATCTGATCATTTTCATGGTGCAGCGAAAGATTACGCGTCTGCCCAAGGTGAAGACTCATCAGAAGTCAACCCAAGGTGTAGCACCATTGATCAGATTCGTAAGGAGAATGAAATGCCCATGTCTCCGTCGGGACTGCATATGAATTGCATGAACGTAGGTGCAGACAGCAGAACTGACTAAGCATCTCGCTATCCCGGAAGCCAATGATAGGATTGAGCTGTGCTTGTCGCTGATAGGCAGGCTGATTCGTGTACACTCGGAGGGAGTACGTGCACACAAGTGATCACGACGTGCTTCTTGCCGCCTATCATGTGCTGTCCTTATCCTCCTGTTTCACCCCGAAGGCCTGTTCGATGAAAGATTCGTAACTCTGCATCGAATCTTCCACAGCGAGCCGGTACTTTTTGCTGTGACGATTCAAACAGGCTTCGCGGACGTCTTTGATGGTAGGTTGGTATCCGTATATGGTCTTGAATCGCTCACATCTTTCTGCGTAGTCACACTGTATCTCAACATGATCCATTTCGGCCTGAGCGAGGTTCCTGTAAGTATCCTCGAGAATACTATCACGGATCTCGATCTGGGCATCGCTCAAAAGATGGTCCCCAGTAGAGTCTCCGTTTGGATAGAAAAGATGCTGATACTGTTGGACGGCTTGTTCGGCATGCCAGCTATATCTTTCGTGAGCAAATGAGCCCAATTATATTCAACAATTGACTCACAGAAAGTTCCTGTCACCAAGCGATAGGATACGATGACATCCTGCCTTATGAAAAGTGCTAAGGTCGGTGTATGCCAAAAGCAGACGGCAGAGACGCTCGCTTTCCTCGAAGTCTTCCGCGTCAAAGGTATCACTAGCTCTCTTGAACAGGCTCCTGAATACATGCTCCCGAGCGCTTGTCTCATAACCAGCCAACATCCTGAATGATCTCGAAGACTCAGGACTGTCAAACGAGTGGAGGAATAAGAAAAATCACAGCTTATACGACACTGGAGGAACAAGGTAAACAAGTCAATTCCCCCACAGTCTGAATGACGGAGCTCGAGAAGATCGAGTTCTTGACTTTTTGCAGCAATTTCGAGAAAGGGAAGAAGAAACCGCTTTAGGTAGGGGATCGCAGGCTTCACAACCCTATGCGACCACATAAAGACACAGTCCGGCCAGTCTCTTGACTCATAGCCCTACCTTGTGAGGTATATCAAACGTACTGCAAGCTCTGGAGCTGCTCAGGATGACGCTGTAACTCGGATATCGCTCGTTCAGGTGCTTGTACGGCGGACCAGCTGATCAGCTCCCGGAGCGGGTCGCGTGATGACTGGACAGTTTGGTCTGAGGGATCGTGAAAGTGTACGAGAACGGATACTCGAGCATGTACGATAGCCAGCTTCCGAGCCACTCGACGAAACGTGTTTGGTCGTGTCGAGAGAGGAGCGACAAGTGGTAGCTGGAAAGGCTTCAAGGCGGGCCAATTTGTAAAGAGCAACTTGACGCGAGCAACAGCTGAGTGGACCGACTTTACCCGGCGGCGTAGACCACCAAGACTTCAACCATTTGATGATTCCGTCCTTGCAGCGATACATCAATATAAGATGAGCAAGTTTCGCGTTCCAGGACAGCTAAGCGATGGTGACTGATCAACACCGAGCATTGTTGTAGTAGTGAGGGCGGCCACGCTGCGAGCGATCTGTGCGGTCTTGCGAGGTTTGTGCTGTTCTTGTTCGGCTTTTAGGGTCCTGAGAGATTTGTGCCTACTGCGAGATTGGCTTTCTGCGCGACTTGTGCTTGTAGCCTTGTAGAGCTGCTTGTAGGTTCTGCCCAGCTTATACATCAAAGACCCAAAGTACCTGAGGCGGGGCAGCACAGCGCAGCAGACTCTGGTTCTCGACCTTGAGAGGATGATCATTCGCTGGATTTCGTTGGCTCTTGTCAGCCTCGAGTCTCAGCACAATTGACGCAGGGTCCTTCCTTCCAAGGTTCACTGCCCCTCCAGCTCGATCCCCACTACGCACAAGTCGCGCAGCTGGTATATATACATCATCCACCACCACCACCACTACTCTTTCTCATCCACATCAACTCCCATACTAGTCATCTTCCTCTCGACTTCAAGTCTTCAATCATCCATCACCACTCTTCTTCAAACACCAACTCATCAACTCAACATCAACAACAATGGCTGGTGGCTGCGGCAATGCTTCTTGCTCTTGCGCCAGCTGCGGCTGTGCTGCCGGTAGCTGCACTTGCGGCGTAAGTATCTCTTTTCTGAACACAAGATCTTCACTGCCGTCACTGGCAACACTCAGGACTCTCAACTACGCTCTTTACATTCACCTTACTCTGTCCATGACAAAACTGACAGATATCGCAGAAATAAACCACTTCACTCCAGACACCACAGGCTCGTCATGATAAGTCCATGTTCATGATTTTGTTCCCTCGAGGCCTCACTGGCCTGAATGGATCGAGCCTCTGGCAAGTGGACTATCTATTATGAAACCTGATCACTATGAGCTTTTGGATCATCAGTCTCAAAGACCTCAACCACACCTATCGAGAAAAAAAAAGAAGCCACAAAAAAAAACACAAGATCTTTTTGGAACAAGCTTGGCAGAGTTGGAGCACATTATGGAACTCCTAGTTTGGGAAGAAGAAACACAAGTTCGTTTGATAGTCACAGGAGAATGATCGTTTTTCTACTCATAAGACTAAGGAAGGATAGTTTCCTGCACAAGCCATGTAAACGTACGAACGAGAATGAGACCGAGAACGAATGGATCATATATCATCCTTGTCAACTACTTCCAAGCTCTTGTATGCCCATTCTCACGTGCAAGTCGCAAACGTTCAATGTTCTTGTGAGCAGTGACGAACGCTCCAGCTGAGCTCAACGACTGTCCAATGTCACGAGCTGGATAGATGACATGTTGATGACATTGTTGGTTCTCTTGATTGATCCTGTTGTCCTCAGCATTCAACCCGTGATGATTGATGTCGATCATCTTCACAAAACATCTTGTGCCATATAAACGTATTTTCCAAAAGATGGTCAATGCTCGCTCGTGTGGTCTAGTGGTATGACATCTCTCTCACATAGTGTCTTGACATTGTTGGTTACAGAGAAGATCCTGGGTTCGATCCCCAGCATGAGCATTTTTTGCCCGATCAGCGGCACATGTCTGTCTAAGGTGGCCTCGGATAGTCCTGTAAGTGACTGTCCGGTCCGGGACGACATGTTTTTGCAGGCAGGCTTCGTGAAAAGGATCGCAGTCCAGGCATTCACACACAGGCGGATGCCTCGGACCGAAGAACCGTTGACGAAAACTTGCTTGGCATTCACATGCAATGACGAAAGGGGTCATGCTCGTCGTCCGGATCTTGCGCGGCATGTGGAAGTCGAACGAATGAATTCTCCTTCTTCGAGTATCAAGACTGTGAGGCGGTATGCCCAAACTCAGCGGCAGTAGCCCAATGTATTGTGCCGTTTCATGGCAGCCTTTGGTACGTGTGACCCCCGGAGCGAGTTCCATGGGTTTTTGTGTTTTGGTTTCCCCGCAGAGATGACATGCTCTTGATGGTACAAGCGTCCTGGGCAGCAACCGGGCAAACAACAGGAAGCACGCACTAACATGGCTTGAGGACGACAGACACACCTTGGATGAGCTCCATGTCGGATACATCGTCCACGTCCGCGAATGCTGGCCACTCAGCGCCTGAGAGGAGAGAATCCAACACGACAAAGCCTCCGACGGTAGCCGCCTTTTCACCCACCTCGCACTCGTTTCCTTCAACTCGACAACGCTCGACTATTCTCGTCCACCAAAAGTCGCCTCTACTGCTCGCAACGCCTCCGCAAGTCACCCGGGCTTTGGCATATTCACACCCATTCATTGTCCCTCTCAACAAGCTCGTTGGCCTGCTGTCATGGACGACTGGAGATGCCTGGGAGAGCTTCCTATTCGTGGCTGCCTTCTGGTTCACCGTCCTATATGGCGGCTATATACTGCGGTATATGGGCCCGCTGATATTGGTTACCTTCCTCATAGTGGGCATGTATCTTCGAAGGTACTCTCCGCTGTCGTCAACAGGCTGGACTGGTGAGAAAAAGAAGGGACACAAGAGAGATCACTCGGATGGCATCAAACATCGAAAGTCTCTAGATGAAATCTTGTCGACTCTGCAGACTTTCACGACGAGATGCAACATCCTGCTTGATCCATTACTTCGCTTGACCGACTTCCTGTCGACTCAGCAGACAGCAACATCGGCCACCACGCAACCTGCGCTCACAACCCTGTTCATCCGTATCATGCTCACGTGCCCTGTATGGTGGGCATTGACTCTACCTCCTCTCCGTATCATCACCACAAAAAGAATCGTTCTACTCGGCGGCACTATCTTCTTGTCCTGGCACTCACGTCCAGCACGTATTAGTCGCACCATTCTCTGGCGCTCAAAGACTGTCCGCGAGATTTGCACCATAATCACCGGTCTTGATCTCGGCGTTCCCTCAGCCTCGGCACCACCGCTGCCTCCACGACCCGGAACAAAAGGCGCTGTCAACGTGAACGCGAAGCCAAATACCGACTCGGGCGAAAGCATCCGGTTCACCTTCACACTGTACGAGAATCAGCGAAGGTGGCTAGGTATAGGCTGGACAGCGAGCATGCTGGCCTACGAACGTAATTCCTGGACTGACGAACACCTAAACCCAACATTCGATCCCACGCACTTCGAGCTACCTGAGGTAGAAGGTGGCATGGCAAAATGGCAGTGGGTAGAAGACAGCGAATGGCACGTCGAACTGCCCTCGTCCAAGAAGAACAAATCCAAAGACGCTGCCATCGATGACGATGACGCCTGGATATACTACGACAACAAATGGCGAGACGGCAGAAGAGGACAAGATGGCTGGGGCCGCTACACTCGCCGCAGAAAGTGGCTACGCGATGCCGAACTCGTAGACGTGATCCCTGAAGAAGAGAAATCCACACTGGCACCACCGCCAATCGCCACAGAGAAAGCAAAACCACCACCCACACCCCCACGTCCTACACACTCTCGCAACCACAGCAATCTCACCCAGGCGCTTAAGAATGCGCCACAACATACTCACACACCATCCATGACCACCGCCTCAACCATCACCACAAGCAGTGATATGGGTAGTCCATCCAGCAGCTACAAGCGCAAATCGTGGTTACCGGGTTCTGCGGGCAGTAGGAACAGAGCCAATAGCGGTGCCTCTGGGAGTACCGAAGGCAGAATGAGCAGAGGTGCTTCGAGGGCTGATGATGTCGTGCCTCCCGTCACGAGATTGAAGAACGATGAGGCGGATTGGGGATTAGGTGATGATGTTAGTATGGGTTTGGGATGAGTAGTGAAGAGGGAGAGAGTCGAATACGACTCAGAAATTATGGATGAAATGAAATGCTATTGGTTTATGATAAGATACTGGATACTTTTCCTCGTTCTTTCTGTCTGTTTGTGAATGGTAGTGAAAATGTGCCTGTTTCTGGAAGAGACCATGTATCTTGAGTCCCACGATGAAAGGAAAGATGGCCGATATCCTTTCCCCAGCCAATGTTCTTTCTTCGCTCATGGCTTTCTTTTGTGGTAGGTCTGCCACAGCCAGATTGTGCCGAGCCGGAAATCTTGAGGCGTCAGATGAAATTCCCTTCAGGTGGATATCGCGTAGTTGCAACCTTTGATAGCAGCATACTTGTGTGCAATGTGCTCCAAAGCTGCATCCAGTTCGCCCACAATCTCCTCTGGGCAACCTCTTGATATGCATTCCATCGCAACGCTTTCGTTGAAGGGTGACGACCAGATGATCTCGACCTGGATGGGGATGTGGCTGAGAACGTGGCACACAAGGTCGACCAGGCGAGGTGAATCGAGATATTTGGACCGGTCTTCTGGGATCAAACTTAGGCCTGCAGCCACGTGAAGGTCCAGGATTTGGAGTGATTTCAGCCTGGTGAAGTCACCCAGCGTGAACGCTCTGACAGAGAAGTCCGGCTCGTGTAGATCGACGCGCGCAGTCAGTCTAAGTTGTTGGATCTTTTCGGCAGTGCCGTCAGGCATGAGGTCCAAATGACGAGCGCAATCGAAATCGTAACCGAGATTCCATACACGATCAGTGTAGGCATATTTGACAGCCTCGAGGTAAACCTGTCTGCAGACTCGGAGAATGTTGACGCCCACATGAGGCCTGATCGTGGGTCTTTTGTGATTGATGCGTATGCCTAGCAATCTATAATAGCTCCATGTCTCATATTTGACGCCGCCGTTCTTCGAGAGGTGTAGCTGGTAGATGCGGTTGCGCAACTCAGATGGCAGTCCCAAGAAGTTGAAGACGTCTGATGGAGCGGTGACGATCGGCGTATCCATGTTGGATATAGTGAGGTGTTGGTGAGAATATGGTAAGATGTTTGGTAGTTGTTTGTGTTGCAGTCGGAGATGAAAGTGTTAATGCGCAGGGAAGGGAAGTGGTGTTGAGATGTGGGACGTTGTGGTGTGATCGGAGGAGAAGTAAAAGTTGGCGATAGTTCTGCAGACGCTTCACACGCCTCTGTCTGCGAGCTCCGTCAGTTGTAAGCAGACTCAGCTTCGAGACAACCATAATACTCAGTGAAGGACGTATACCAGAAGAGGACCAACGCGAAGTGATATTTCAATGTGTTGACTCACCTCTGAGCAGAGCCCTCACTTTCCTGAAACTGACTTTGTTCAAGTCATATCGAAAAAGTCCTTGAATCTGCTAGGTGGTATAGCGGCTAAACTATCTGGACTCAGAAAACAAGACTTCCCGAGTCTCGCCATGTACGGGTCAAAGTATGTGCAGACCCCTTGCCGCCAGTCACCGCTACTTGACACCCTGAGATCAAGGAACTTGGAAAGTGTTTTCTTCAGGAATAGTTTTTTGCTCTTTTGCTTTCGAGATGTTGATGTCTTTGCCACTTTTCTTTTCCAGTTATCGCTTGGGGTCGACATGGCTTCGTTGTGCGAGACAAAGCCAGTAGATGGATGCGTGCTCGATGGTTCACGGAGCTTATCTTACTGCCATGACTGGTAATCCAGTGCTCCATTCTGGTTCCAAGTCCTGACCAGCACAGACCGTGAGGGATTTGACCTCTTTATCTCTCAGGCACATCCGAGATAATGTCCTTGAGAAGAGGTACCTGATTTCTTAAGGTCGTTGCAGGAGGTTCATATTCCCTGATAGCTATCATCAGATGCTCCTGTCATCGTTGTCGCCAGTACCAAACACGTCCACTCATTGCGACAAATCGGCTGGATATATCATCATTTGCATAGGCAGTACTGCCTCCATCGTGTCTGGCTTGTCGTTTGGTGAGTTGATATCACTGTGGAACATGATGGCGATGCGACTCGGACCCGATCAGTCTATCGACATTCGACGACGCAATATGCTTGTCCTGCGATATGAATCGTGGAAGCTCTATTTCTACTGCGATCAGGTCCAGAAGACCGTACTCCCGACGCTTTATTTGCAGGCTGAACATTGCATCAACGTGTGTCGCACGCCTTTACCTGCATGGACTCAGGACTTTTGCCTCTGTACGAGCACGAAACATCCTCTTCGCCGCTATTGACCAGATTTACCCGGACCCGAGACCCAAGGATAAGACAGTTCTTTGCTCGCAGGTCTCCTGTACAGGAGACGACGTTGAAGCAAAGTTTACCAATGACACACCCCATGCTGTCACGACGCGCTGTGATTGGCTTCTCCAACTCTGCTTGGCGCACCTCTCCATGACTTCTCTACGACACATGCCTCGCGTTCTTGCCATCTATAGGTCCATGATCAGAAACGATCTTTCACGCCGCCGTGTCAGGTACTGGAACTCAACTTCCGCTGGACCCTTGATCTTCACCCTGCACCTGCAGCTTGTCCTCGGCATGTGTCTGCATCTATAGGCTGACGATGCGTCTCCTGTGCTTTGAGAAGGGGATACACCGAGGCCAGGAGGGGTAGCGGGGTGTTTGGCCGCATGCGGAGGTCGAGGTTTGCGACAATGTGCCATGAGCCTGTTGAAAAATGTTGTAGCTTACGTTGAGCACGAGTCGCACCCTCGAATGCTTTATGACAACAGGTAGGCCCTGATCCTTGCGTCTGCATCTCTTTTTGTCTATCTGCATACTTTCGTACCTTCGTCTCTGTATATTCACTTGTCGTTGTGACAATGACTGTTCAAGGAGTGCTTCAAGCGCTCACTGAGCCCTTGAATCAAATCAGCATTGCTACCGTTTTCTTGGTACTTCTTCTCATCACTTACTTTACCCTCTCGTTCACCGAACTCGAGACTGTCGGCAAGCTATTCAATGCTGCCGCTACCTCTGCAAAATTCGCATACTCTTGCTTCTTGAAGCCTCACACTGGAGACAACACCGGCAACCAGCAGGATGCTCTCGAGAGTTTCTACAGGACCCAAGCCAGCATTTACGATGTCACACGTTCTAGACTGCTCCACGGAAGAGAAGATATGCTGGCTATGGCTGCTGCTCAACTCTGTCATCAACTAGAGCAGGGTCAATACGCTCGCAAGCCAATCTGGGTCGTGAGTTATACTTCAAATCTGAGTATCAGTCTTTGGGCACTGTGCTGATTCTGCTGCTACTCAAAGGATGTCGGTGGCGGTACTGGCTGGAACATCGAACAGATGGAGAAACACATTTCTGTCTCTAGTTTCTTCCACGCAGTCTACCTCGTCGACTTCTCCCCTTCTCTCTGCCAGGTCGCCAGAACCAGATTTGCCCGCCTCGGCTGGAAGAACGTCAAGGTCGTCTGCCAGGACGCTCGCACTTTCAAGCTCAGCGACTACGAGGAGGGTCACACCGACGAAAGTGCTATCTTCAGCATTGGCAAGAGTGCACTCGACGAAAGCAGTGCAGTCGATAACGTCGGTGCAGACCTTTTGACTATGAGCTACAGCCTTTCCATGATTCCCGAGTTCCACCCTGTCGTCGACTCACTCGCCAATCTGCTCGCACCTAACGGTATCATGGGTGTCGTCGACTTTTACGTGCAGAACCAGATTCAGTTCCAGTCTCGCAACTATGTCGGCGGTGTCATCGATCGTCACTGCATGTGGATCTCTCGTATCTTCTGGGCTGCATGGTTCGAGATGGATAGAGTGTTTTTGGACTCGTCTCGCCGTGTAAGTGCTTACCACCGATATTTTGATGCAGTAGCTGATTCTTGCAGGACTATTTGGAATATAAGTTCGGAACAATCTTGAGTTCAAACGCCCGCAATCACTTCTTCGGCTTTAGAATCCCGTATTACGTCTGGATTGGTTGTGCTAAGCAGACCAAGTCATCCATGCACAAGCTCGCCGCTCTCGATGCCGCTGTAACAGAATCACCCTTCATCAGTGCTCTCGACCTCCAACGCAAGTCCGTCGGAGGTGCAAGAAGAGGATCGTCCTCCGAGCGTCGCTCAAAGGCATACGAGTCGGCCATTGTCAACTTGTCGGCAAGCCTGCCCCTACCTGCAGCATGGTACCAGCAACACCACTGGCGCATCTACTACGATGAGCAACTGCAAAAGCACAAGCAGTTTGGTGACGAGTACATCTACGCCTTCACCTGGGAGGACGCCAGAGTCGATGCACGCCTCCTCAAGATCACCTCAGAGGATGTCATTCTTGCCATTACAAGTGCAGGTGACAACATCCTTGCTTACGCCCTTGAACAACCCAAACGCATCCATGCCGTCGACCTCAATCCCAACCAGAACCATCTTCTCGAACTCAAGGTCGCTGCTTTCACAGCTCTCGGCTACACAGATGTGTGGAAGCTGTTCGGTCAAGGCAAGCACGACGACTTCCGATCTCTATTAATCAATCATCTGAGCCCCCATCTATCCTCTCAAGCCTTTGACTACTGGCTCCACAAGGGCAACGCTACCTTCGGCGAAAAGAGCCGTGGCCTGTACTACACCGGTGGCTCTCGCCACGCAATCCAGCTAGTCCAATGGCTAGGCCGTCTCCTCGGCATCCGCGCCGACCTCGCCGCCATGTGCTCAGCAGCCACTCTAAACGAACAGCGCGAAATCTGGTCCAAACGCGTCCGCAGAGTCCTGCTATCCCAATTCCTCAACTACACCGTCATCGGCACAGAAAAGTTCCTCTGGAAAGCACTAGGTGTGCCAGCAAACCAACGCGCCATGATCGACGCCGATTACCTGCACCAAACCGACCCAAAGTCAAAAGTCAGCGGCGTAAAATCCGGACAGGCCATCTGGGAGTATGCGGTCAACACCCTCGATCCGGTCGTCAACAACACACTGGTGTCGGAGGAAAACCCTTACTACCTCATCTGTCTCCAAGGCCAATACACCCAGCGCTGCCACCCTGATTACTTGGCCCCTCGCTCCCACGTCAAACTCTCCAAACCCAACGCCTTTGACGGTTTGCGCATCCACACAGACGAGCTCTGCGAGGTCATGGCACGCATGACGCCCGAAACCCTGACCATCGCTGTTCTCATGGATAGCATGGATTGGTTTGACCCCGCGGGCCCTGAAGCAGACGCTCAAGTCAAGATAGTGAACAGAGCACTCAAGATGGGAGGGAGAGTGCTGTTGAGATCTGCGGGCTTGAAACCTTGGTATGTGGATACGTTTGAGAAGAGGGGATTTGTGGCCAAGAGGGTTGGCGCGAGGATTCCGCCGGGGAGTTGCATTGATAGGTGAGTTTGCTGCTGACGCTTTGAACTTCGAGACTTGTGGATGGAGTTGCTAATGTCGGAATACAGGGTCAATATGTATGCTTCTACATGGATCTTGACAAAGGTTGAGGCTGTTGCGCAGGACTGAGTGGGATCTTCGTGCTCCACCCACAAGCGGACGAAGAGAGTTTGAGGACGGTCGGGTCTGCTAGCGATATGATGATGGATAAACGAATGTGTGGATTGCTCCGGGATTGTCGATATGATGGGATAGCATGCACGGGTTGTCAGTAGAAAACAGCGTTAGGAGAATCGGCAGAAATGAATATTACGAGTGTCAGTAAATATAGAAAATGGAGAACCAGGGTTTCAAGTGCACTCGCTCAACGAAAAATGGTCCGAAGATGTATATATCATTTTTACCGATTGTGTAAAGCGCCAAAGAAAAAAAACGTATTTGAACATCTACCAAAGCAGCAGACGCAAAGAAAAGAGAAGCCAGCAAGCGGAATTCGTATGAGGGGTTGGGTTGGGTGGGAGGGTATAGATATATTGGCTCAAGCCTTCTCAGCCTCGAGCTCCCGCTCAGCCTGTTGGTAGTACTTTGCCGTGTCGACACCGTGCTGGTTGTGGTTGACAAAGTTGAACCAGGGCATCACGTGGACCCAAACGCCCGAGTAGCGGGATTGGCGCGAGGCGACGCCTTGCATGTACTCGGTGAGTTGGGAGGTACCGTAGAGTTCCTCGCCGCGCTTGACCTTGTCGACCATTTCGCGCATGTCCATGTCGATTTCGCGGCGGTTTTCGGTGAAGCCGTAGAAGCGGTCTGATGGAGAGTGTGTTAGTCTGTGTTTTTCTACAGAGCGTAGTCCAGATATCGTAGCGCAGTGGCTTCCAAGCTCTTTTCATTGCGGGGGGATTCTGGTGTAGGAAGAGAGTAGAACGCACTGATGGATCTCGAGTAGCAGAGGTAGAAACCGGCAAAGAGACCGATACCACCGGAGAGACGCATGACACTGGCGAACATGCTGCGGGAGACACCGGTGGGAGAAACGCGCTCCATGAGGGTCATGGTAGCGGGGACCGAGGCGCCGAAAGCCACGCCGTACAGGTAGTCACCGGGACGGGCATAGGAGAGGACGCGCTTGAAGTGGCTGAAGAGACAAGAGGTTAGGCGGGAGAACGTTCGAGGTAGAGTCGGAGCTGGGTCGCTTACGGGTCACTGTCAATGAGCTGCGAAAGTGGTCAGTGGTGGTGGTTTGGCGAGCGATTGTCTTTGGTGTCATACAGGGTAGGGGGTGTTCAGGGCCTTTGCGGGGACCTGCTGCCTCTCTCTCATTGGCACATCGGTATAACTCGGCATGGCGGCGGTGTGTGTGGTGATATGGTCGGGTTCCTACTCGTCGATGGTTGCTTGAATGTCTCATCCGCTGCCCGTCGACTGCTCTTGGCGTTTGATGCGCTTGGGCCCCGCTCTGATGACCACTGACAGGGTCACCTCCGACTTCTTCCCCACAACATCTTGGCATTGACATCCAACACCTTTGTCCACGCGCATTCACCTTGTCGCAAACCACGTATCAACTCATCACTCCCGCCAATCTCCACTATCTGGGTCCAGCTTCAGCCTCTAGATCACCCTTCACTTCACACACGCAAACATGGCCTCGCCGGCCACCGAATACGCTCAGAAAAGCGCCTCAAACCCTCCACAACCAGCACCATCAACCACACCCGCACCACAACAAGCCCAACCCGCTCCCTCAGACCAACAACCCACCAGCACCACCGACGACGGTCTGTCCCGCCGCCCACGCGACGCCCGCCTCATCCACCTCATCCTCTCCGCCCAAGGCGTCCACAGCTACCAAGAACGCGTGCCCCTTCAACTCCTCGACTTTGCATATCGCTACACCTCCTCCGTCCTCGCCGACGCCTTCCGTCTCTCCTCAGAAGGTTATGCTTCCGCTCCCGGCGCTCCCGCAAATTCAAAGCGCTCAGAGGCCACCGATGGAAGTAACATTACTGTCAATGCGTTGCGTCAGGCCATAGCCTCGCGTCAGGATTACCAGTTCCAGGGTGCGCTGCCTAAAGAGTTTATGATGGAGCAGGCCGTGGAGAGGAATAGGGTTGCTCTGCCCAAGGTGCAAAAGGCGTGGGGTGTGCAGTTGCCGCCGGAAAAGTATTGTCTCACTGGCACTGGATGGAGTTTGCGGGATCTGTGGGAGGAGGATGAGGTTGTGCAAGGTGAGGAAGAACAGCAAACTAAGCGAGAAGGCAATGGAGATGTGAGGATGGAGGGCATTGCCGATGGCAAAGTCGACGAAGGCGAGGAGAAGGATGCTATGGACAGCTTCGAGGATGTCTTTGGCGGCGATGCCCATGGAGATGGTGACGGCGATCAGGAGATGGCTGAGGCTTGAGGGAAAACATCACAACAGTGCAGAAGGCTATTCGCACAAAGGCAACGGATCATGCATGGTCAAAAAGGCGTTCGGGAGGAATTGAGGTTGGCGCAAGGCTACGTACGATATTATACCCTGCATAGACGACATGGAGATTTTCTCTCTATAAGACGACAAGAGAACACCAGACTCGCCGTCCTGCAAGCCACATGTGTCTACGGCAATAGAAACCAGAGCGCCAGGGAAGGATGAGGTTATTTTCTTATGCTCTGGGAAAGTGCAATAGCAAGCAGGATTGCAACCGAGGTGGCTTGGAAGAACTGCATCCAGATAGGTCTTTACAAGCCCTTCACCCAGACATGTTTCATAGCACAACAGGCTTGAGCCCCGTAGACACACTATGATCGAGCGTCGCGTCAGAACGGGAGAAGCATGGTCGCGACAAGACTGGTACACGATTGCTTGTAAGCTACTGCCGAGCTACCGCATGAATCATGGCCACCGAGAGCTGGCTACGACAGAAAAGGGCGACAGCGAATATGGGTCCAGCATCAGTCAAGGTTCTGTTGCTGGCTTGTCCGACTTCTCTTGGAGGTTCGACGCGTTCTGGAGGTCTGACTTGTCTTTGCCGGCGGCAAGCTCGGCTTTCCTTCGCAGGTAATACTCTCTTGAGCGTTGGTTTCTAGCCTGCCTGTGTTCAGGATCGTTGGCATAGCGCTCTCTCATACGTTGGAGGACAGCCTGTCGGTGTTCAGCATCACTGGCATATTTGTCCCTCAAACGCTGCAGCAAAGCTTCTCGATACTCGGGATTGTTGGCATATCGGTCAGCCAATTGTTGTAGTTTCGCCTGCCGGAATTCAGAGTCGCTGGCATATTTGTCCCTCAAACGCTGCAGCGAAGCTTCTCGATACTCGGGATCGTTGGCATAGCGCTCTCTATTACCTTGGAGGACAGCCTGCCGGTATTCAGAGTCGCTGGCATATTTGTCCTTCAAACGCTGCAGCGAAGCTTCTCGATACTCGGGATTGTTGGCATATCGGTCAGCCGATTGTTGTATATGACTCTGGCGGAACCCAGGATCGTTGGTGTACCGTGTCTTCATGTATTGACAAGAAGCGCGAATCCTCTTCTGGCGATATCCGGTGTCAGTGGCATATCTCCATCGCGCATAGGCATTGCGTTCGTCTCGAGTCCAAGATGTTTGTGGTCCAGGAGGGCGGACAAAGTCAGGAATGGCAACAAGGCTCCTGACCCAAGCTTTTCGAAATGTCCAGATTGAGGAAAGTATTGGGCGAGTATAGGGCAGTAGAAAAGGCATTGTGTGAGACAAAATGTCCTTATCAGAGCAGATTGGATGAAAAAACTGTCAAGAGTGCTGTCAGTGATCAAAGTGGTACCAACCTTCATATCGAGAGTGAGACATGGTTGTTAAATTACATTTGTGCACGATCAACCCCGCTTACATTAACTCAGAAGCTTTTTATAAGGCCTGCTACAAGAAGTCATTGATGGTGGATGATCCAAGGCAGGAGGAAGTGTCAGTGTGAGCCTCAGGTCGTGGTTGGCCAAGACTTGTTCTGACCTCGACTTTTGGCCGGGGCGGGTGTTGGGCGAGCTCTCGTCTCGCTGTGACGGCTGCCGGCGACTGCGCGCTGGCTATACCGAGCACAACCACGCCTTTGTCCAATCCTCTCCACCCACACACACCTCACCGCCGCCATGTTTGTCCGTCGCGTAGCATCCGGTCTCGCCAAGCGTGCCGCCTTCCGCCCCGTCGCCGCCCGCCCTTTCTCGTCGTCCTTCGCTCGCTGTAAGCCGCAACCAACCAAAGCGCATACCAGTTGCATGACCAAAACCAAAACTCACCCATTGAACCCTGCCAGTCGACGCCCACAGCGATCCCAAGCCCGGCCAACACTCCAACAAAGTCAAGCCCTTCGAGGGTGCGTTCCACCTGCCTCCAGCCCGCGCCGCCCTCGTCCAATTGAACTGACGCTGTGCTCGTTGCGCAAAAACAGAGATCCAGAATGAGCACGACCTTATGCCCGCTGGTGCCGAGCCCGGTACCGTCCCCACCGACATTGACCAAGCCACCGGTCTCGAGCGTCTCGAAATCCTCGGAAAGATGCAGGGCATCGACGTCTTTGACATGAAGCCTCTCGATGCAAGCAGAAAGGGTGCGTTTGGATCTCTCATATCACACCCACCCACAATACAACGCAAAGACATTGACCCTTTTCGCTCGTTACAGGCACCATGAAGGAGCCCATTACCGTTCGCTCGTTCGGTGACGAGCAGTACGTTGGTTGCACCGGCTGCCCTGCCGACTCGCACGTCGTTGCTTGGTTGACCATGTCGCGCGACCGCCCCATCGAGCGCTGCCCCGAGTGCGGCTCCGTCTACAACATGGAATACGTTGGTCCCGAGGAGAGCCACGACGCCCACGGCAACCACGGCCATGACGTCGGCCGTACGATACTCCCCTTCTATCCTCGACACTGTTGCTCTTCCGCTAATTCATCACAGACGCCGACACTGACGGTTCCCACAACTTCGGCGGCGAGCCCAAGACCCTCGCCGACTTTGTCCGTCCCGAGTACAGATAGACTCTTGCCTTTTTTTCCACCCGCGAATGCTTGGAAGATCAGGGAGGGATTGCAGATAAAAACTGTATCATAGCGTGCAATCTCATCCCCGGCTTTTGGCGCTGTTTTATTCCTCTTCACAAAAGAAATCAATTATAGGTTGTAAACCATCTCATGGGATATCATCTCCGGATGTGTAATTGCAGTGACACAGAGGTTTGAGCGACGATACACAGACAAGACACAAAGGCACAAACATCAGAACATCACAGGTAAGAAGAAGACAGAAACAAAGGCACATTTAATCAAAAGGGGAGAAAAGAATTCGTTATCATTTTTCATAAATCACCTTCCCACCCATTACGAGCGGCAGGTCGAAGAAGAAGTCAAGTAGCAAAGCAACCATATTCGCCTTTGCTTCACCCCACAGCAAAAGAGCACTCCAGACACTACAAAGCACAGCAAAGCAGAAAAGGCCACCCATCCATCACATCACATCCCCATGATTCCATTTTCCATTCCATTTCCGTCATATCATCGCATCGCATCAGCCTCTTTCAAGCACCAGAGCGCCAAACCCTCGATCTACCGATCAATCCCGCATTGCCAGCCTCATCAGGCACGGCAACAACACTAGGCAACCCCTGCAACCCCGAAGCAGTACCAACCGCAGGCGCAGGCACAACAACAACGCTAGCAGCAGCAGTGACATAACTAGTCATAAAATCCGTGACGGTCTTTGTGGTGCTAGGCGTAGCAGCAGCTTTGTTGGCAGCAGTGACTGAATTCGTGACTGTAACCGTGACGAAAGAAGGGAAATTGAAGGGTGGATGATTGACGCCAGAAGGTGGGCTGAAGAATGGAGGGGAAGGGTTGTCGGAGGAGGGGTGAGAGGGAAATGGGTTGGAGGGGTTGTAGGTGGGTCCTGAGGTAGAGAGAGAAGTGTTAGCGGATGGGAAGGGTGGGAGGGCGATGGTGGGGATAGGTGGGTACTCACTGGAGGGTGTTGAGGTGGTGGGAGAGGAAGCGACAGAGGAAGTAACGGAAGAGGTAGTCGCAACCGACGAGGCAGCAGTTGAGGTGGCAGCAGAAGAGACAGGAGCAGCAGTAGCAGAGGAATCATCAGCAAGAGTGTAGAGAGCGCTTGTGGTCAGCGCAGCTCTGTCCCTGAAATCACTGACAGCCAAAGTCTGAGCATCCTGCTGACCAATTGTGTGGACGGGAGCTGCATTGCTAGGCGAGTCGACAATCTGAATCTCGGCGCACGAAGTGTAGTATTCATCCTTGCCATTGGGGTAGACGCCAACGCCAGCATCAGTAGGCCATTGCCAGACCCAGTAGACGGTAACGGTGTCACCAGCCTTGTAGGTAGTAGGAATGTGGACGTCGGTCTCGCACCACTGCTCAACGTTGGAGGTAGGTTGGCCGAGAACATGGTCGGGGAACTGCTGTTGACGTTGAGTGGAGATGGCACCAGGATTGATCTGATGACAGCGACCATCATCGTAGTTCTGAGCAGCGATTTGAGAGCCACGGGAATCACCACCAGTGCCAGCAGTGTTCCACTTGAGGACATCAACAATCTTTTCAGTATCCGACGGCTTGGTTGTGGCGTAGACAAAGACAGTACCACCCATCTTGGGCTTGCCAGGTTGATTTTGAGGCAGAGTGACGTGGCCGTTCTCAAGGTACTTCATGGCAACGTAGGATCCAGGAGCAGCTTGGAGACGGGGGTGAGTGTTGTCGTAGTTGGATGTGCGCTGACTCGGGTGACAGAGAAGATTAGTTCCATCGATGCGGGTGCGGCCTGTGCTAAGGGCTGGCAAGAGGTAGACAATCGATTGCTCGTCAAAGCCGGGAGTGGTACGATCAACGTAGCCGCGAGTGAAGCCATAGTCGCCAGTGTAGTTGCCAGTGGTCGAGTCAATAACCTGCATCTCCTCGACCCAAGTGTGAGCGGATGCCTGACCGAAAACGGCGGTGACCACAGCAGCAGAAAGTGCGAACTTCATTTTGAGAGATGTTCGGGTTGATGTAGTGTTGAGAGATGTGTTGTTTGGAAAACAGACGTGTTGTAGCGGAAAAAAGGTGACAAAAGATCCTCGAACCTGCGAAGAATATCTTTGTAGAGTGTGTGAGATGACTTGTCGTTTTTGTTTTTTTCTCGAAGGAACCTGATGTCTTTGACGATAGTAGAATTGTCTGAGTCTTGCTCGTGGTTGGACGGCGTCAAGTTCTTTCTTGTTGTTATGTCTGAGATGGATTTTCGAGAACCTTCAAGGCTGGTCGAGGGAGTGCTTATGTAGAAAGATAATGCCAGAAGACGCACAGAAACTTGAAAGAAGACAACAAGGGCGTCTGGCGCAGGTTTGATGGACAGGACTAAGAGTCTGCACAAAGAGAGCTCAATGTGGCACAATGGCGACAATGACCTCGAACAATGCAAAAACAAGGAAACAATTGTGGGCAAAGCGAGCGGCGATAACCAGTATTGATGAATGAATGAGCGTGACGAACAATTGGACAAAGACTGTTGACAGTGAAGGTGATGTTTGGTGGTAAGCGTGGTGAAGTGAAGGTTGTTGGCGGTGGATGTTGTTGTTTGCGCTTTGGTTCCGTGACGCGCCAGATCCAGCTAGCGATGCAAACGAGCAAGAAGACGACAACCGCCGGTGATTTTGAGGCTGGAAAGAGAAGAAGCTGGCTGCTAGTAGACACCTGAACACTAACCGATGCAAGAAATGGTTACAGGAAAGGATTAAACTGCCGGCAGCTGTGTGACCGGGGACAAAAGGCTCAAAGGACAACGACAGCTGGGCAACCTCAAACCGGGGACGTGGGATCTTGTATGTGACACTCGAGAGACTAGTTTATGTGTATGGCAGGCTCATGAGATCCTATTGAGGTCGAGCAAGGTCGAGACTCCGAAGCAAACAAGCGTTTCATCGACTACTAAGACCGGGCGGCAGTTTTGACATGTCGCGCGCGTGTTCAATGGCTCCTGAACTTGCATTTGTTTCTTGATCTTCCGAGACACATGCAGCAGCCACGTGTGTATACCAGTATGCTCGGCGAGTTGCTATGCCTAATTGCTCTCCACGGGCGCTGAAGCCATGTGAATGTCGCAAGCCTCATGTTAAGGAGCCTCGCACGTCACCCAGGACTTCAGCGACAAAGGAGTCGGATGGCCATTTCTTTGTCTTTGCGATACAATCTCACATACACTCGCCTCCAACGAGTATGAGACTCTTGAGTTTTCATGCAAGACATTCAGTCCTCGACACTTTGAGAGACCGTGTGTCGTGCACCACGGTTTGACAAAGCGCTGTGTGCGACCCGAGAAAGACTACCGACTTGTGGAAGGAGGAAGAAAGAGGGAAGGGACGAGGTGAGCTTTCACGCATTGTCCAGACCCGCGCTTGCGACGCTGTTCTGATTGGTCACCTTCAACTTCCCACTTGCTCTCCATCTCGCGCCCGAGTCACAGTTGGCCATTTTCAAGAATACACATGTCTTCTAGGCGCGCGCCCGAAGTGGAGAGAAGCTAGGTCTGAGATTTCGGTGTTCGATGCATGCATGTATGGTATGCGTCTGGTCTCATGATCATCGAGAGAGAGGGACATTACCCGGTTGAGAGAACGGGTGGGACAGGAGAGACCTTTCTCCCTCTCGATCATATTTGTTCTGCAATCTGCCCTGAGCGGATACTTGCACGTATACTGATGTGTCTTGCGGACGTCGAAATAGTGACAAGATCAGATGTCAGGATGTACATTCATCGGAAGTATTTCTCCGCTGCCAGCACCCATACACGGATAGATGCATTACCGCTTTACCAGTCGAAAAGAAGTAGTGGTTGACGTATACATGTTCTTGAAGGAAACTCATGCTGTGTTGGTGCAAAAGAGACGACACAGCATATGTATCAAGCTTATTCATAAGTCTAGACAGGTAGTGCATGTAACGATCGGCACTGCAAAGCTCGAATTTCGAAGGATGGACTCGCGGGAGGATCGAAATGCGAAGCCAGGAGATGCTAAAGCGGTTTGCGTATGAGCGTGTCATATGATTATGTTATAGTATATATGATCGTCAAGCAGTGTTTTTGCCCAGCCCCTCTTTATACCGCGCAAGACACCGGTCCCTACAGACCTTGTGATCGACCATCGGTCGGGGGTAACCAGCCTTCTCAGCCTCCTTGGCCGCTCCTCTGCCATAAGGATCGTGTATGGCCTTTCCCTTGATATTCTTCAACTCCGGCAGCCACTTTCTGATGTATTCACCTTGCTCATCAAACTTCTCGCTCTGTAGCAATGGGTTGAAGACACGGAAATATGGCTGTGGATCCACACCTGTAGATGCAGCAAAACCCCATCCGCCATTGTTGGATGCGAAGTCGCCGTCAATAAGGTGTTCCATGAAATATCTTTCACCCATGCGCCAATCGAGCAGAAGATCTTTGGCGAGGAAGCTGGCGACGATCATTCTGCATCTGTTGTGCATGTAGGCCATGGAGTGCATTTGGCGAATCGCTGCATCGACAATTGGGAAGCCGGTTCGGCCTTCGCACCAGCGTTTGAACTGTTCATCATTGTACTCCCATCTGACCTTCGTGTACTCGTATTTGAAGGGCTTGGACATACACACATAAGGCCAGTGAGCTAGCACATGTTTGTAAAAGTCTCGCCAGGCGACCTCGGAGATCCATGTCTTGATGCCCTCATTGCCAGCGTCCAATTTGTTGGACGTATTAATGTTACGAGCACTTCTAATGGCCGTCCTCGCTGCAAGCGTTCCGGTTGATAGATGTACAGAGATAACGCCAGTACTGTTGGCAGCAGGAATATTACGAGCATCCTTATAGTTATTGCTCTTCTTCTCCAAGAATTTGTTGAGGCGGTCGAGAGCTTCATGCTCACCTGGCGGCCATAATGCCTTGAATCGTTCTCTTTCTTCGTCGCTGAGCTTCTTGTTCTCGGGAGCTGAAGGTATCTCTGCTTTGAATAAGTCCGCATACTTCTCACGAGCCGAGACAGGATTCTGATCTGGCGCGGCAAATTCATCCAGCATAGTCGGGTTCGCGTGAAGGTGTTTGACCCAGGCCTTGAACCATGGTGTGTAGACTGAGTATTGCTTGCCTTGGCCTGTTGTGAGATCGCCCGGTGGTACTACAACATCGTCATGGACTGCATGGAAATCGATGCCTTTTTCAAGACACGAAGTAGTCAAGCCAGCGTCCCTCCTTAGCTCGTCGACCTCATATTCTATTGCGCAGAAGACGTGTTTTGCACCCCAATTCTGGCACAGCTCGATGATGCGACTCGGCACATTCTTGCGTATCTCAACAGTTTCGGTGTACAGAGGAATATCTTTCTTGGCCAAGTCCTCCTTGAGTACTTGCAAGGTCCTGAGCTCGAAGTCGACACGAACGGCAGCAGTCAAGTGAGCCTGATAATCCTGCGGACTGACGATAAACAAGCAGATCAGAGGCACACCCTTCGATTTTGCCTTCTCGCTCGCCAAATGAAGGGCGCGATTGTCTTTTGTACGCAGATCGCGTTTGAACCAATGTACCACCGCGTCCCCAATTTCGATCTTTTTGCGCGCAAAGGCCGTCTTTTGCACGGCTTGAGTGAGCAACTCGATGGGCCGTGGAATCTCGTTTGCGTTGTAGCGAGCGCATCGTTCATTTGACATCTCAGCCGGGTAGAACTCTCTCTGTATGACACCGTATTCTTCCTCCTGTTTCTCGCGATCCGGGTCTTCATATTCTGGTGCTTCCGTCTTGATCTTGGTGTCGGGCTCGCTCTTCACTTCAGGCTTCACGGATGGTTGCAAGGCGTCGAAGGCAGTCTTTTTGAGAGCAGGAGCTTCGGTTGGTAGACTCGAGGTGGCTTTGCGCTTGGGAGGCATTTTGTAAGAATGAAGGGCGGCTGAAGTTGTTCGCAAAGGCGTGACTGGTTTCGCAAAGGAGCTCAATCTGGTGCGACGGCAGGCCTGGAGGGCAAAGTGTCGCATGTACGACGGGACGAATAGCAATGTAGATAGTACGAAAACATGGCGATGGGTATTGTTTGGACCATCAGAGTGCTTCTTTGTCGCAACGGCCGATCAATAGGTTAACGCGTAGAGCGTGTCGATCGATCGCCAACTCGCTGACGTCGTTGACCCTTGAATCAGTCCCTCCTCCAGCGTACAAAGGCCTGGATCAACAATACCACTATGAGAAGGCATAACGATCTTTACGCCAGAGATGGTTCCAAAGAGAACCGAGAGTACGTCACTTCTCAATGGACAGTAGCCTGTTTCCCAAGACTATGGTGCATCTCGACAGCTGTCGCGGACCTGAGCACATGTCGAGGAAGTCCTATCATACTCGGATCTGCACCGATTGTCAAGTATATGCTTGATATTATAGACACTATGAACTAAGTACCTACACAATTACCCCCTTTGCACTCATCACTGCTCTCATGCTCACGTAGTCATCGTTCAACTAAGCACGCCAGCAGCTCTCCACACAACACCCTCGATGATACCAGCCCATCTGTAGAGAGCCTTCTTGTCGCCTGCCTGAACTGCCTCAACGAGTCCAGGGTATGTGTCTCCGGCATATCCGGTCCATTTGCCGGGAGCAAACACAACGTGCTTAAACCAGCTTCTACCATCAAGACCCTTAGGAAATAGGAAAGCACGTTCCAGTACCTTGTACTGCGTGTTGACAGCGCGGATCTGGGCAAAGAGTCTCTTGGTGGCAGCAGCGTTAGGCTTACCCTCTGCTGCAGTGGCTTTGACAGCCAGATCAGCAGCGTGCGCATCAAACTTATGCGCAGCACGCTGGAGTTGCTCGATGGCCAGGTCGAGGTTGGCGAACATGGACACCTTTTCATCCTCGTCGCTGAAAGCCATGCCGGACGAGTTGGCCATGTGCTTGACACTGTCGAGATATCTCTCGAGGCTGAAAGCGTAGTCGCTGGCATTGAAAGGAACCACCGGGCTTTCGATCAACGAGGCTGCGAGGAGAGACCACACCTTGGCCGCTGTGACATGGTATTGATAAGTGGGGTCGCCGTACTTGACCATCCAGGCGTAGCTGTCGTAGTTGCTGTGGTAATGATAGATTGGGTCGAGAGGGCCAGTCTTACCGAAGCCGAAGTCAGCACTGGGAATACCAGCAAAATCCTGGAAGGCTGTGAAATCGGATCCAGATCCCATGGTCCCAATGTGCTTGTCCCAAAGGTCATACACAGTTGATCCTTCGACTGTCTGATTTGGCGACTTGATGGACTTGGTAACTTCGTAGATGGCTTGGTTCAGCAAAGGTGCCGCATTAGCGTTGAACTTCGTGCCACGAGTGCCGACATCAACGTTCAAGTACGCCACAGCAGAGTTTTTGAGCCAGGGCAGATAGTCTTCAACCCACTCAGTGGAACCGACAAGACCGTACTCTTCGCCATCCCAGCTGGCAAAGACGATTGTCCTTTGTGGCTTCCACCCTTTCGACAGAGCAATACCGAATGAGCGAATCACTTCATTCAGTGCTGACGACCCCGAGTTAGGATCAGCGGAGCCGCCGGCAACCCACGCATCTCTGTGGTTACCGAGGATGATAACTTCATCTGAAATGGATCCATTGATGACACCGATGGTGTTCCAAATAGGAGTGATTGTGTAGTTCTGCAGGTTCATGATATTGATGGTGACCGATGGTGGTGAAGGGCCGATGTTGTAGGAGACATTTTTATGTTCAAGACCGCCCTTGTGCCAGCGAGCAGGGAAGGATGACGCGTTTGGCCCGTGACCGTTCAGTGCCTGGAGCAGGGGAATGGCTTCGGCATAGGAAATGGGCAACGATGGGATAGAAGGGGTAGATGCATTTGCGGCTTCGCGAGGCACACCAGGCTTCGAGGCGTATCCAGGAGTAGTAGGGTCACCAGGGAATTGACCTGCACATACGATGTTAGTATCTTTTGCGGAACAACAACAAGAGGATGTTTACTCAGGTATTGGACGCTGCCTCTTTGCACAGAGCTTGGGTTCCGGGCGGGTCCGTCGGGGTATGGCTTGTAGCCATTTACTTCGGTGACAAGACCATCATCACCAGGGTCGCTGTAGATGATTGTTCCTACCATTCCGAGCTCTTGGGCTCTCTTGACCTTGAGACCTCTGAAGATAGCACCGTATCTCACGAGCGCGATCTTACCCTTCAGCTCAACGCCTGCCTCGAGCAGATTCTCAAAGTCAATGAAGGTACCGTAGTTGCAGTAGACATATTGCGCAGTGACATTGCCGCTAGCAGAATAGCCGTGGAAGGTAGGCACACGATCTTCGGCGCCAGTTGTAGGGTCCTCTTCTAGGACATCTTCCTCGAGAGTTGCTTCGAACGAAATCTCACCATCCTTCAGCAGAGCAAGTCTGTGGTCCAAAGGATAGTTGATGTAGACTTCATATGGTACGACCTCACTCTTGACACCAAACTCCTCCCATCTGTTCTTAGTCCAGACAGCTTGACTGAGGTTTTGCCCAGCAAGATGAGGGCCTGCAGTGTAGAACTGGGACCACTCTTTGGCCTTCTTCGGATCGGGTGTGGTCGAGAGGATGTCTTTGAGATCTGCGTAGCTCAGGCCCTCTCCAGCGGGCCACTTCGAGTGGGGTGGTAGGATGGGACCGGATAGACTGTCCCATGGCACGACGTGATCTTGCTTGTCGTCTCCGAAAACGTCACTCTGACCAAAAACGAAGGATAGAAAGGCGAGGGCGAGCGTGGTAAGCGGTAGGACGACCAGGGCTATGGTGCAAAAGCGGCGAAGCTGTGCTGTTTTAGCGACCGCCTTTGCTTGATTCCAGCCTCGAGAAGAGTCTTGGATTTCAAGTCTGCAAACGGACTCACTGTATGATTTCCATATCGATCACGGTGAGGTCGTACACCAACGACTTGAATGAGCGGGGTTTGCTCGTCATTAGAAGCCATGCTTCGAGCTGTCTTCTGCTCTCTCATCTCTTTCGTCGTAGCACACCAGCTCTAGGGTGAACACGAGTTGCAAGGAGATGATGAGCGTCGATAGGATGACGACTACGCGCTGGCAGGCATCCTTGCGGCGGCGACTCCACTTCTGCTCACAGATCTAAGATAGGGCGTTCGCGCGACCGACGACCTTCGACCTTCCCACTTGAGCTTCGGTTCGCCGATCGATGTCATTGGTCTTGGCAGTCCCTCCTTCCCGTGTGCTAAACTTTATAACTCCAGTCCCTTACGCTGCTCTCTCCTATGAAGGTGTAGAACACAATGCTCGCTATCAAAAGGCACAGTGATCTCTAGATCAAAGATGGACCTAAAGAGAGCAATAAAGAGCACTGTATCCCGATGGAATCGATCCAGTCCTCCAGAACATTGTGCGTTTTGATAGGTAGCCGCGTTACAAACCTATGCGCCCGGAGAGGTCGGACTTCACTGCCGTTTGTCTCCGCTCCGAACGACGGATGTCGTGAGAATGCCAAGGATACCTGTTGGCAAGGCTGTGAGGTCGTTTTGGGTCTGTCGGGACATCCTCCGATCCTCCATAACTTCGAAAGAAAGAAAAAAAAAAGACTTTTTCTCATCTACCTGCCCCATCAAAATCATGCTACATGCTGGAGACAACATCGGGACTAGTCTGAGCGACAGCTCACAGAGATTACAAAACATGGGTCAGTGGTGCGCTTTGAGGTCAAATTCTTGCTTTGCTTGGCTCCAGACCAGCATACCTAGCTGCTTTCTACCAAACATGATTCTGCTGAACTCCGAGTATCGGGATCCTCATGGCAACGACCACGAGGAATTGTCCGCTCCACGTCCAGGTCGCTGAGGAAGTTTAGCTTGGGTTTCCGAATTCACAAGCGAAGATCTCCCTACTTGAGTGGCGACCAAGTGCTGAGCCCTGGAAAGAAGGTCGTTCGATACGCCACGAGATTGTATCTCCTGAGCCATCTTTTGTGCCTGGTCCCGGTTTTCCATCGAATTGAGCAAATAGATCAGCGCTTGGAGAGTACGATTTTCGTCCTGAAGCTTGCGCATCTCAGCCTCAAGGTTGCGCTGATAGTTCAACAGCTCTGCTTCTCTGTTGACCGTTTGTAATGTTGGAAGCGAAGCTGTGTTGAAAGGACCAAGAGTGTTTGTTAGATTATGACCAGAAGCAGAGCCACCGGGTTCTGGAGCCGGGTTCAAGAGGAGTCGCATCGGAACTACTCCTCCTGAAGCATTGTGAGAAGACGAGGGCGCTGGTTCAGACGCTGATATCCGAATCGCACTTCCAGGGTGGAAGGGAGACTTCTTCAATCTCTCAATCTCTTCTTCTAAGCTCTTAATGCTGGAGAGTTGTTGCTCGATCTTCTGCTTGTAGGCAGCGACCCTGGACTGATTCGGTTCCAGGTCCTAGTGGGACGGGTGATTAGCGTGATTAGATGAAGATGGTTGACAATGACACTCCATCCTGGCTGAGCAAGTGCGCTTCATGCTGTAAAACCTCCTCCTAGACGATTCTTCCACGAAAGACGCCGTTGAAGTTTTTGTATAGGAATGAACAGACGTGGTGTTCATGATGTCGTACTTACATACACGCAGGACTTTATGCCTCTGCGCCCGCAATTGGAACAGGCAGGCTTCTTGCCATCACACTATTGGATTATGTCAACGAGAGCCCGGACCAATAAATCCGACGGAGATGAAGCCGACCTTTGTTTTCCGTCTTCTACAGTCCTGGCAGGCAACACTCGCTAACGGCGCTCGCTTTCTTGGGGGTGCAGTGGATCGGGACGCGCTCGCGATCGATTCACCAGCGTGGTCACCTACTTGAAGGGCCGCATTCGCAAATTGGGAATCTGAAGTAGAGGCAGAGGAGTGCTCTTCCTGATTCATGGTTGCGAATGGGCATACCAGAACAGTCGAGACTCTGCGGGCTAAACGGCAAAGCGGGGAAAAGTAGGTGAGAGAAACCTTATAGGGCTGAAAGAGAAAATCGACGGCAAGTGATCGATATATAAGGATCGAAGACGAGTAGAACCCCTCTGACAAGGCCGGGACCTAGCGGAGGACGTTGATGCAGATTAAAGTAAAAAAAAAAAGAACACAGAGTTTGTGGCTCAGAACATGGTGAAGAAAGGTAGAAGGTTGCAGAAGCGATTTGCCTCCCAGAGGATCTGCGAAGACAAGCTCTCTGGTGAGATGCTATCTGTCCAAGGAGTGGATCGTCGGTCAAATGTAGGGCAAATTAGGCGGCTGCGGGGTGGCAAGAAAGTGGCCCATGAGTACTTTGTACCTGAGTGTGCTGTAGCGCGCAAAAGGCGTTATCCGTCTAAGAAGGAGGTTGTTCAGTAATCAGAAGGAGTGAGCTCCGACTCCGAGGATGGGAAACACAGCCGCGACCGCTTTCTCTCCGCCCGATTATGCGGACCATGCGAGGGTACAGCATTCTACACGAACGCGACACTGATTCGAAGGTCTTTTGAACGCGACGCTGCAAATTGGGTAGCACATTGAAGATTGCCATCCGCGTTAAGAATGTAGGCGTCTTGCGGGCGTTCGCGACAACGTCCGTCTTATTCCGTTGCGCCTGTGACCACAAGACCAGGATGAGCTCGCCATCACTACCGTCGCTGTCATCTCTACAGCCGGTACCACGCCCGCAAGGGTTCGTCACCGCAAGGTCTGTTCTTGCCGACCTCGAACCACAGGAATTCCACCATACCGAGTCTCTAGACGTGACTGCCGCTCCCGAGAAGCCTAAGAGAGGGCGACCCAAAAAAGCGGCTGATGCAGATGATGCTCTCATCAAACCGAGGCCTCGCAAGAGGGCGACGACGACGACCACCACCGATGCTGGCCTCGATGCTGGCGACGTAGACAAGCCTCCTTCAAAGCCGACAACGCGTAAGAGACAGGCCGCCACAACCAGCGAGCAGGAAGGAGCAATAGACGCGCCTCCTGCTCCCAAAAGAGGTCGTTCAAAGAAGGCAGTCGCGATTGAGGATGATACAGCTGCCCAAGATACTACCAAGGTCGCCAAACCTGCAGCGAAACGAACAAGGAAGAAGTCTGTCGAAACTGCGGATGTCCTGTACCATGATGCTGCTGCTGCTGCTGCTGAGAAGCCAAAGCCGCCACCCAAACCTCGCAAGACAAAGGTCCAGGCGAAGACCAAACCAGTCGCCATTGATCCGACCGCGGCCTCAGAAGTAACCAAGGTCGACATCTCAGAGGCAGTTGACCCCGGTGTGAAGCCTGTTCTCCATGTTGAAGCTCCAATTGAGCTACTTGAACTGGATCCCGCCCCAATTCGTAGACGAGATTGGACGACGCCAACAGAATCAGCCCTTCCTCCTTCCTTTCAGCAGAGCAGCGATAGTTCGCCCATTTCCGAAACTCCTGCCACACATGTCCCTGCCGACGTTGAGGATGCTGGTGATGCTCCCGCAGCACTGGACTTTACCAAACTGATGGGTGACTTTGCCTACCGACAAGACGATACCAGGCCTCTTCCAGCTCTCTCTCGAACTCCGAGCGATGGTCCTACCACCAAGCGAAAACGTCTGGATCCTGTCGATGTGTCTGCGGCTGCTGAAGAGCCGAAGAAGCGAAAGAGGAAAGCTGCAGAGCCAAAGGAACCAAAGCAGCCAAAGGAACCCAAGAAGCCAGAAGAGCCGAAGGAACCAAAGCCTAAACCGCCTAAGAAGCCAAAAGCGCCCAAGAAGAAACCGCTCACCATCACTGCCCTCGCTACTGCTGCATACCTCCCACAACCTGCCGCCACCGACGAGGATCAGACAAGGCTCATCTCGGACTTTTTCCCACAACCACAGACTGCTGCTGTAGATCTGCCTGAGATTGACTCTGCCCCTGTCAAGCCAACAGGAACAACGACGGGTGGTCTCGCTGAGAACAAGCCAGCTCCAAAGCGTAAAAGAGCCCTCAAGAAAGTCCAAATAAGTGTGCCCGAGATTCACATCAAGCTAGACTCTCCAGAAGCCGCTCGTGAGAATGCTAGGAAACAACAGTGGCTGTTCGGAAGCTCAAGCCAACTGGCTGCTGCAGAATCTCCCACCGAGCTTCGCGACCTACAGCAGGCACTAAAGGAGTCTGAAGACATGATATCCTCACAGCAAATTGACAACTCACGTGCCGCAAGTTGTGCTCATGTGCCGTCTGCTCCGCACGGGACCAGTCTATCTATCGGACAGGCCGACAGAGTCTTGTGGATGTCCGCTGCTAGGGACTTTGAGGACTCTACTTTTGCTTCTGACGAGAGCCGCGATAATGACGACGCTGGTCTACCAGACTATGTGCTTCCACAAACACAGCACCCATCCAGCACTGCAAAATCTGCTCCCGAGTTTCGTCTCACTGAGACTAAACCGGAGATTGAGGTGTTGACGATATCATCGTCAGCCCCCAAGGAACTCGAGTCGCCAGATTCTGGATATGTGGATGTCGATCAGATTGGCGGTAGCCCACCTCGAACAACTCATGTGCCTGGAAAGTCTTCAGCAGAGGAGTTGACATTGGCATCTGTAGTTCCCATCATGCATGAAATCATCTCCTTGGATACGACCCCTGAAACAGAAGCCGTACCTCGACGTGTCCTTGGTACTCGCGACCCAAATACCAATATCACAAAACAGCTAGTCGATCCCGAGAGCACGAAGCCGGACAGTCTCTCAAAGGAAAACATCGCCGAACCACATGTGGTCTATGTAGATCCTCCAGAGAAGCGATCGGTTGGTCATCTACGAGCAACGACAGGCATTGCGGCTCCAACAAGATCGCCTATCGTCCCCAAACGGATAGTGAGCGTCTCTCCAGCTTTGTCAGCACGAGAAGAGGCTAGAGAGAGATTTATTGCCGCCAGCCCGACTCGGAACTCTCTTCGTCCTTCGCAAGCAAGACCGCGAGACATGGCTCACAGCCCTATTCTGATATCACAAGTCAAACCGAAGGGTAAGCTTCTGAAGATTGGATCTGCTTCCAGTCTCGTGTCACCAGCGCCACGCCCACGACGAAAGTCCATCAGCCCTAGCGGGTCGCCCATGATCTCACCTTCCAAAACGAGAGGACGACCTCCAAAAATTGGACCTGCTTCCAATCCCGCCTCACCAGCACGACCAAGAGGTCGACCTCGAAAATCATCAGTTGTCGAACCCTCATCTGATTACCTCGATATTGACGCTATATCAGATGTCGAGATACCGTCTCACGCACCCTCTCCTCCAAGACGTCTGCCCACCTCTCCACCCAAAGCCACACTAGACTTTGACAGACCGCCTCCACCACCTTTACCGGCTATCGCAACCTCGACCGCGCGATGCAGTGCTAAACAGCTTTCGGCAGAATTTGCTAGTCTTGCGCCAACACTGTTTCCAAAGATAACAAGTACTGTTCGCTCCACGCCACTAAGTCGTGATCACAAAGCTCCCACTTGGCATGAGAAAATTCTTCTTTACGATCCTATTGTGCTTGAGGACTTGACAGCGTGGCTCAACAGCCAAGGCGTGCGGTTAGAAGTTTCAGTGCCACGGCCGGTCAAGGGGAAAGGGAAGAAGAAAGCTGGCGAGGTAGATGATGCAGAAGGTGTGATGGATTTGGTGCAAGAAGAGTTGCAACCTTGGATGGTGCAGAAATGGTGTGAGGAGCACAGCATTTGTTGTCTGTGGAAGGAAGGATTGAGAGGAGGTGTGAGGCAGAAGTATTGATTACGCCCTGCTTTGTTTTGTTTCCCACGATGAGCTCTTGCGTATATACCTTTGCATCAATGAGGGAGGCATTGCGGTTTGCATTGTATGATCCTGGAGATTCCCGTATCGATCATCACATGAAGCCGCATTTCTTTTTTGTTCACAGTTTGGTGACACGAACAGGTGAACTGTGTTTACCAGCCTTGCATTTCTACGAAAGCTACTGGGACGCACTATCATTTGCTGATACCTGCACGATCAGTTGTGCGGCTCAAACAAAGACTTCTAATTCTCCTCGACTGGTTGCACGATGATCAATTGATGATACAAGGTATTGCGGTGTACGAGAAGAGTCAAGAAGATACACGACAGGGTGGTCCCCACTACATCTCGGTATATCATCCATACGAGAGCCCCGAGGCCAGGATGTCATGAGGTTGTTCCTTATTAATAACCTTTCTGAATTCATTTTGGACACGCTTCTCATCGAAATGTGTCATCGATAGATCCCATTAAGGGGTACGAAGATCTTGAGTTGTACAGAGACCATGATCCAAGCCTGTGGTACTTGTTTCTGTCTCAGACCATGAGAGTCAAGACATCCAACACTGATGTGATAGAACAAAGAGCAGTGAGCTCAGTGCACACAAGACATTGGTAGACACGACAATGGCAGTGAAGTCCATATAAAAAGATGTCCCATCACTACGAGCTTGAGCACCACACTCAGCCAGATACTTCCATACCATCGAACCCGCAAAATGAAGGCCTTTTTCAGAAACAGACAACACAGCAAAACCTCATCCCTCACTCACAGCATCGCAGACTCAACAATCCACCTAGATAACACCTGACTATTATGCCAATCACGGGCCGAACGACTACTCCAGTTGCAGACCTCACATCACGAGCGAGGAGCGCGTCGAGTGGAACATGAACATGTTCTAAGCAGCCAGCATGTTGCAAGAGACACGGGATGTCGAGGGAGAGCGAGGGAAAAAAGGCAGTTTGGTCAGAAGTTCCTGCAAATAGTGTAGAAAGAATTGCCAGATATGCGAGCATTTATCCAAATTGCGTGAGTGAGAGTTCTTGGAAGTCATATGGATGACTAAGTGCACTTTGATTGAGGATGATCCCCAGCCTCGCGGGATGGCATGTAGAAGGTGCGAGCCGCGTTTGTTTTCCACTTGCAGTCGGCAGCTTGTATACAACGATATCGTCGTCGTTCGACTCGCAAGTATATCACGACTGGGATACGCGCGACATGTCACAAGAGTGATAGCAAACCAACAGAGATGGCGGTAATACTCGAGTGGAAATAAAGTGAAGGTCTTCGAACTGCGGAGCGGGGTCAGATGGTGAAGCTCCCCCATTGGGTTAGCGCCAACTGGTTCAAACGTGTCCTCGCCGGCGATAAGTCAGTGCAACTCGATGCTTTAAGGACAGTCTGTCTTCACGACTGCTTCTTGTTCGTCTTTGTTTGCTCGACCTGAACTGATCAATCCACATTCAAGATGAAGTTCCAGAATATCCTTGCTGTCGGTCTCTGCGCCGCCGTCTCTCGTGCCGACGTGCTCGAAGACCTTGAGGACTCCGCCGTCGAGGCCTCGTCGTCTGTTGCTTCGGTTGTCGAGTCTGTGACTTCTTCCGCTGTCAGCAAGCCCACCTTCACCCCCACCACTCTGAAGGCTCCTTTCCTCGAGCAGTTCACCGACGACTGGGAGTCGAGATGGCAAAAGTCCGAGGCCAAGAAGGAGGGCACCGAGGAGGAATGGGCCTACGTTGGCACCTGGAAGGTCGAGGAGCCTTCAGTCCTCCGCGGCATGCACGGCGACAAGGGCCTGGTGCTCAAGGACAAGGCCGCTCACCACGCCATCTCGGCCAAGTTCCCCAAGGCCATCGACAACACCGACAAGACTCTGGTTGTCCAGTACGAGGCAAAGTTCCAAGGTAAGCATGAACCACCCTTCTGTACTACACAAACCTCTCTGACACACCTCCAGCCGGCCTTGAGTGTGGAGGTGCCTACATGAAGCTCCTCCAGGATAACAGCGCACTCCACGCCGAAGAGTTCTCCAACGCCTCGCCCTACATCATCATGTTCGGCCCTGACAAGTGCGGTTCCACCAACAAGGTCCACTTCATCTTCCGCCACAAGAACCCCAAGACTGGCGAGTACGAGGAGAAGCACCTCAAGAACCCTCCCATGGCCCGCATCAGCAAGCAGACCTCCCTCTACACCCTCATCGTCCGCCCCGACCAGACCTTCGAGCTCAAGATCGACGGCGCTTCGCTCAAGACCGGCTCCCTCCTTGAGGACTTCACTCCCGCCGTCAACCCTCCCACCGAGATTGACGACCCTGAAGACAAGAAGCCAGCCGACTGGGTTGAGGAGGCTCAGATCGCTGACCCCGAGGCTAAGAAGCCTGCTGACTGGGACGAGGAGGCTCCCTTCGAGGTTGAGGACACCGAGGCTGAGAAGCCCGCCGACTGGCTCGAGAACGAGCCTCTCCAGATCCCCGACCCTGAGGCCGAGAAGCCCGAGGACTGGGATGATGAGGAGGATGGTGACTGGATGCCTCCTCTCGTTCAGAACCCCAAGTGTGATGACGCCTCTGGCTGTGGCCCCTGGAAGTCTCCCATGAAGAGAAACCCCGAGTACAAGGGCAAGTGGTCCGCTCCTATGATCGAGAACCCTGCCTACAAGGGTATCTGGGCTCCTCAGAAGATCTCTAACCCCGACTACTTTGAGGAGAAGACTCCCTCCAAGTTCGAGCCAATGGGTGCCGTAAGTCTTGACCTTTGTAACTTCTTTGACCATGCACGACACTAACTTCTGTAAAGATCGGTTTCGAGCTTTGGACCATGCAGAACGACATCCTCTTCGACAACATTTACATCGGCCACTCCGAGAAGGATGCCGCTGCGCTCGCCAAGGAGACCTTTGAGGTCAAGAACGCTGCCGAGAAGGCTGAGGAAGAGGCCTCCAAGCCCAAGGAGGACGAGAAGAAGGACACTCCCAAGTCTCCCATGGACCTCAAGTTCGCCGACGACCCCGTCCTCTACGTCCGCGAGAAGCTCGACCTCTTCATCACCATCTTCAAGCGTGACCCCATCCAGGCCATCCAATTCGTTCCCGAGGTTGCTGGCGGTCTCGGTGTTCTCATTGTTACCGTCATCGCTCTTCTCCTCGGTGCCATCGGTGGTGGTGCCGCTGCCGCCCCTAGCAAGGAGCAGATCAAGGCCAAGGCCGAGCAGGCTAAGAAGGCTGCTGTCGACACCAAGAACCAGGCCGCCGAGGCTGTCAGCTCTTCCGCACAGACTGCCAAGTCTGAGGTTCAGCAGAGAAGCGGTGCCACCAAGTCGTCTTAGGTCGAGGCTTGGTCACCAATGCCTCACTAGGCAATGGCAGGAGGAAGAGAGAAGAGTGGTTGAAAAGAAGATGTTGAGATCATTACTATTACCCAGCCAAGAGGCTACGTTTTTTGCTAGTTTTTGTGAAAGTTGAAAAACTTGAGCTTATACGATATGTTACCAATACCGTTGATGATTCAATTTTTTTCTAGTGATTCATTCGTACCTGTCTCTATGGTTGTGAGTCGTGACTTGCTTGCATGACTTGTAGCGCCACGTTGCCGCGTTTTTACAAGATCCGAAATCCGTTGTGCAAAAATCATCCCCACTGTTATGCATCGGCCGTTCGGCAGTTGCATATAGATTGCATACTCCGACTCCCGAAAAGAGCAACAACCTTGATGAAACCTCATACCCTTTCTATAATCACGAATACTGTCCTCTTAGTCCACATCCAACGACCTTGACTTCTGGGTTGCACACATTGTTGCCGTAGAACATGGCAGCAATGACGCCCTTGACAAACCCGGCCGAGTTGTGTCTAGAACGGCGTGTGGCTACGGGCGAAAGGTACGAATAGGTAAGAATGTCCCTTGGGCTGACTCGCCAGAGAATTTAGCAAAAGGACACAAGTCACGAAACAGGGTCTAGGTTGGGAGTCGAGTAATTCAAAGGCAAGAGATGTGCTGAGCACGCGACCTATTGCTCGGGTTTGCTCTGAGGATGAGCGGTCTATCCCTGCGCACTCGTCACAAGTGCCACGAGTCTGGTACAGGTAGGAGCCGGAGTGGTTGATCAGCCGGACCGTGGGAAGAGCATTGACGGATCAGCCCCCACAATCAACACAGGTACCTTCACGAGCGATTAGCCCTGCACAACATCTTGACGACTTCGAGCACGACGGAGGAACAGAAAAACAGAAGCGTATTCACGGACTGGGTTCATTGCTCAGATCCAACTGCAAAACCACAGGAACCATGGCTATGTGCTGTTCCGATGCTCGGCAGTTATATTGTTGATTGGTCGAAGTGAATAACCTTCGACGGGTGCAACGTCTACTAACGTTTCACTGGATGTTCCACTGTCTTTTACTGGATGCTCGACCTTCGGCTTGCCAGACTCGCTGAGACAGTAACGGAACATGACTCTCTGTGCCTTTGATTTCTACTTGTCAAGGCCCATGTCACTTTCATTCTTCAGTGGCCTCTCTGGCAGAGGGTCGAAGTTCACAACCAACCTTTGTCGGACAGCATGCTTTCGCTGAGTGTGCCCAGCGAGTCGCTCACCATTGTTGCGGCTGTATGTCTGTCACTATCGACGGCCTCGGTACTTTTGAGAATCTGGGTTCGATCGCGCTTTTTGACCAGCGGTCTCCAAGCAGTGAGTTGGACAACCCTAGGGCTGCGTGTCAACGCAGTCCGCACCACCATGCCTTGCCCTCGTTGTGACCTCGCTAACTTAGCATTCCTTTACAGGACGATTGGACCATCCTCATTGCCCAAGCTGGCTTCGCAGCCTTCTGCATCGTCGCATTTGAGGTTGCCCGCAAGGAAGCCGCGACACCCGTCTTCTCTGCCGAGACTGGCAATGGCGTTATCACCACCATGCTCGTCGGAGAAGTTGTCTTCCAAGCTACCTGCCTGGTCTTCAAGCTGTCTCTGACAATCTTCTTCCGGAAGTTTCTCATCGTCGAATGGCAGCGATGGCTTGTGCTGGGCTGCGGCTTTTTCTATTGCTCCACCTGCGTGGTTGGTATTTTCCTGGCTACCTTCCAGTGCGGTCTGCCTGTCAACATCATGCACAAACATGTGACCGGCCAATGTGTTAAGCTGGAAGCCTTCACCGCGCTGTTGTATGTCCACGGGATCCTGTCAGCAGCAACAGATTGGGTCTTCGCCTTGTTGCCCACTGTAACACTATACCGTTCCAACCTTAGTCGCGCAGCAAAGATTTCCTCCTCTTGTCTGTTGCTACTCGCTTGCGGTGGCTCTGTAGCCGCTATTGCGCGAACAGCAACCACTGGCGACTACTTACTCCGTCCCGAATACCTTGATCCCAATCTTCGACCCAACTACTACGCCATATCAGCACCCATGATCAACCTTACTGTCATCGAAGTAGGACTGGGTATCACTGCAGTCTCCCTGGCATGTTTGCGGCCACTCATGAGAAGCGTAAAAAGCATCGGACAACACTTCACCTCGCGGCTCATGGGCACGGACATGTCCAAAACGGAAATCACGGATGAGGAAGCGACTGTGAATTTGGTCGTGGTCGACACGAAACAAATGCACGGTCCTGTGCCTACTGGATCCTGCTGGAACAGAACTCCAGCTGTGGATGAAGCGCCAAATGCCCCGATGGACCTCGAAGCCAGCTGGAATAAGACGCCAGCACTGGGCGGTACAGCAAATCCGCTCGAAGCCAGTTGGAACAAGACACCGGCATTGACGGGTGTAACGAGTCCACCGTCATCCCTCGGAGCAAGCTGGAGTAAAACACCGCCTTTAGGAGGAGGCGCGACCATCCTGCAGCCCCTAGGTGCAAGCTTCAATAGAACACCAGCGATAGGAGAGCCCACGCCGCCATCGTCTCTTGGCGCGAGTTTCAACAGGTCCCCAGCCATAGCAGAAACGAAGCCTCCAGCTTCTCTTGGTGCTAGTTTCCATAGGACTCCAGCTATAGCGGGTTCAATAGATGACTTGCCCCCAGCTAAGGGATCCAGTTGGAGAAGAACGCGGCCAAAGAAATAAATTTGTGCCTAGACAGATTAACGAACATATGAGAACTACAGTATCATGATGAAAGTAATCAGCACCCACGTTCCACAATCTAGAGAATGGTTAACTGTTCAATAACGTGGCTATTGCACGCGTCACGGATCTATCCTTGGCGCATCGCATGTATCAATCTCAAGTGATCTGAGATCGGAATGAGCAGCACTGTAGGTGAGGAGCAAAAAGTTTTGGTAGGATGCAAACAAAACGTACAGCAGCAGGGATTCCCACGTGGTCACCCACCGTAGTACTAATCTGCCGTTCAACTGCTTATGTATGGCAGAGCGGACGGGATGCCCAGTTTTCAGCTGACTGTGGCCGTACGTGCTGAAGTGCTTTTCTTGATCAAACATAACTTCACAGAAAATCAGAAGTGGGAGGTGTGAGATGTAGACTCGAAGGCATTGGACATCATCTCATTCCGTCGCTTGAAGCCTCTTTTCCATCATCAGTAGAGTTTTGGTGACGTGGAACTTCTCGAAGGCTGCCGACTTGAAGACCCGTCGGCGATGATACGTCAAGGAAGCCTCTACGAATACAGCTTTGGTGGGTACGCGCGAATTGCTGTCCTACCGGTCGGCCGTGGAGCTCCAGTGCAGAGCGACAATCGTGAAACCTTCGAGCTTGGTACTTACCACCTAAATCTCAGCCTCGATCTGCCGAGTTGAGAGTATGGCATGTGAGTAGAATGTGTATGTTCTGTTAGCTGTCGCACATGAGGGACGTCAGTTGCAATGTCTTGGCTGGCGAGCCCGGCAAAGACGGCAGCATCTCATCCTTCCTGTGTACAGGTAATTCGCGCCCGACAACTCGAAGGATCATCAGTTGCCAGGGCACTATGATAAGATAGAGTGCCTACTGGTCGCTATGTGCCTCAGTTGCGAGAATTAAAGCCTCATGATCACGTTCGCGGTCTGGAACCAGTTGTTCGGGTGCAAGGCTGTTACGAGGGTACCCACCCACCTTGATGATGCATACAAATACAACGCGGACCCTTGATCTTTGCCTCAAATGATCTTTTGGCCGCGTTTCTGTGATTGAACCGCACACGATACAAGGACTCGGCAATTTACGATGGAAAAGAGTGCAGCAGTTACTGCCCGCTTTCCAGCGGTCAGACGCGACAGTGGCAATCAAGTCGACCCAGACCTCCCAGCTTACAGCGCAAACACCCAAAGCACTCAAGACATCGCAATCCCGGCTCACGTAGTCTCACGCATGCGATCACCTTCCTCAGGACTCTCAAGACCTTCACAGATCCCAGCATACTCAGACGCAGCGCTAGACACCACCACCCGTCCCATCTACAATTTCGTACGGGCCTCTGTCATAAGCTCTAAACTTCTTGTCCGAAGCAACGATATAGACCGGTATTGCTTCGTCACCGACCACGCTTCAGACTCAAAAGTGTGGATTCATGCCGGAGCCTCCAAATCCAATAAAGCGCTAGGATGTCTCTCCTTCCCAGAAGCTCACAATACATTTCGCATCCATTGTGCTATCGTGGGACAGGGAGATGATGGAAACGAAGCTATTATCGGATTGGACAATAAGAACTTTCTGAACGCGCCATTAGTGGATGTGGTTGCTGGCATTGGATATCCGCATCCAAAAACATTCACGCTGAAGGTGCCTAAGGGGTTGAACTTCAGAGCTAAAGAGTTGGTGTGGACGTATCAGGGTGGTGATGTGACTGGGCCGACGCCAGCAAGATATGATCTTCGTGATCTGAGTACTGGAGGTGCATTGATTGCGAGTTTGACGACGACGAAGGAGGGGAAGAAACGGACGGCTGTGCAGTGGATGATCAATGCGGAGAGTGAATTAGAGCAGGCAGTGTTGATCATGTCTTGCATTGGCGTTGTCACGAGGTTGTCGAGGAAGGGAAAATTCTACAATGACAAAGGAATGTATGGGAGGTGGCGATACTTTTGGTGGATGTCGATGTTATCTGGAGTGGGAGTTGATTAGATATTGTACGGCCTATCAATTATATTACACGACTTCTATGGTACCGGTACTAGTCCATCTGGACCCTTATCTTGGCCTCAGGTTATATCTGCCTTGTTCTCCTGTATGCGTCCCTTCATCCATTTCATCCTCGACATCATCTACGTCATTGTCGTTGTCGTTATCTTCATCCTCTTCTTCATCCGCATCATCAGCGATATCAAGATCATCATCACTGTCGACATCGTCCCAATCGTCAGAGTCGGAATCCGGCGCGTCAAGTACAAATTTTCGATACTTCTTGGCAGCGTCCGAGTCTTCAAACACGGCCGGCACTATGAATTGGCCTTCCTCAGACTCGATTCTCAGCTCCAAGCCGTAGTCTTTGAACAATCTCACTGTGGATGATAACGAGATCATTTGCTTCTTCTCTGCAGCGTTTTTCGCCTCGAATGTCTCGTAGGTGACTTGTAAGGTCTTGAGCTTGTTGTACCTACGTCTTGCTTCGAGCAGAAGCAAAGCATACCCTGCCATGCCTTGGTCGAGTCGGCAGCATTGTATGTGCAGCTGCTCGATGGATCTGGGGAGGTTCTTAGGGAATTTGGGATTGTACCGGTCATCTTCTCCCGGTCGCGACTCGCGTTCTGAGAATATGATTGCGTAGTCGATAGAGAGGGTGACGAGGTTTGTGAGTCGATGCAGATCGAACGGAGCAGTGATGTTTGAATGGTGATTGCGTAGCTTGAACGATGGCGGCAGGAGCAGAGTCAATCTTTTCAGAGTGTCTTTGCGCAACGCCAGAGTGACCAAGAATGGCATGCCGAGCGTGACTCCAGTCCAACGGCTCCACTCTGAATATACCACATCTAGACACTCCAGCTGCTTACAGTCATCTACTATGCAGGCCAGAGCATCTTCTGATACTCTACAGTCGTCGAGGTATACTCGTTTGAGGTGGGTCAGTGGTAGACAGATATCCTCACAAGACGGTTGTTCCAGACCCCAGCAATAGAATTCCTTCAGCGTTGGTATCGTTAGAATCTCTTCAACGATATCGATATTCGGCGCATTCTCCTATGTCGATTTATCGGCTCTCGCACTGGAATACTCTAAGCGTGACAAGATTGCGGGCCTTTCGGCTTGCGATAGAAAGTCCACATGGCTCTCCATGACAAACCCGTAAAGCTCTCTGGTTTCCTTCGATTGTGAGCCGAGAAGTTGGCGCCAAAGATCCTGGACATATGCGCCAAACGTTTTAGACGATGTCCCAAGATTCAGGAATCGGATGTTGGGTGATAGGACCATCAGCAAGGCAACCTCTGCAACCTCATCACCTTCGCGAAGTTCGTTGCGCCAGTCTTCCTGCCATTCTGAAGGATAGCGCCATTCCCACGGGGTCTTTTGCGGTGGAACTTTGAGACTGGCATTATACATTGCCTCGCCCAGAGCCTTGTTGACATCGGTGCGCCCATATGGCCGACGTTCACTCTCGTCCCAGTAATTGCTGATGGATAGACATTCGACTTGCTCGGCAAGGTCTGGTCGTTCCAATATCGTGCGAATGAACATCTCGAGCGGAATAGGTTTTCGATAATCTGTATACTCGAATTCTTCTTCGGGTATTTTCGTGATGTCCATTCCTTGGGCCACCATGGCGTCGATCTTTGCTTCATTGTATTCATCGTGATCGATTCCTATGTCGGTCTTCTCGGTCTTGATGTAAGTTCGATACAGCAAGGGTTGAGCGATATCGCGCCATGCTTTTGAGACAAGACACAGACTTGCGAGTGTGTTTTTCACGATGTTGTATTCTTCCAAGACGTCGTCGGGATCTTGGACTTTGGTGATGGGTGGATAACACTTGGCGATCTCCAGAAGGATCTCGAAGGGAAGGGTGACCATTTTGAAGATACCAGAATTTGGTCTACTTGAGAGTTCGAGCTTTCAGAGCCATAAGGTAGGCAGAAAATAGTTCGGTGGTTGGCGAGGTTGGGCAGCTGCTGTCGAGCTCGAAGCATACGTCATGGGGCGGTCGATTTCGACCATTCTCTCTTGCGTACAAGTCCTTGATTTCTATCGTTGCATCCAAATTCACAACGACACACAGCGACATGTCATCTCTGTTCAACAACATGGTCGGCATACCTTGTAAGCAGGAAGCAGTGTGCGATGGACTTGATGATGAAATTGCAAGAGATGCCTGAAGCCGTGACCGCCGAGCGCGTCAACGAGCAACCGTCTTCGTCCGCTAAACAAAGCATTCGTCTGGACCGCAATGTCGTCTTGTGTGGTCTCTTTCCAGAGACACCTCGTCGTGCAGGATGTTGGTTGTCACTTACTCTTCGCCCCCCAATATGTCATTCGCTCGCAATCCACACCACGATTGTATGTAGACCGGACAAGACATCGCAGGTTCCCTTCCACCAGGCTACAAATAGATCTAATAATGCCAGCCGGATATCGATGTTTCCCGCTTGCACGTGAAGATCAGCCTAGATCTCACAGGAATGAAATCTGCAGAGGAGTTCTAGCCAATATATTTGGCTAGCGACCAGCCACCGCAGCTTGATAATGATCCGCCATGTCTCGTTTAGTGGAACGTTGCATGTATCTTCAGGTTTTTCACCCGGTGTATGGTATGCTGTTGTCCGGAATCAGCATGCATGCATATGCATGAGCTATCCCGATGTGGTCCCGATTCGTGATGGCGGTCCACAACTCTTTTCTCCTCCAGCACTGAGAGATCACAGGTACCTTCAAGGAGTGCAGTATGAGGCTAACATTACCGTCGGGGTCGATAGCCAACTATTTCTAAACGCGCCGTGGACGCCTTTTTCTGAAAGCCAATCGCAGCTTATTGTGCGACTATCACGATACAAGTCACGCTGCGCCTTGCACTTCTGGCTGCAGTGAAAGTGTCTGCACCCCTCCTAGGCCCAATAATGCTTTCCTAATTCATCATTGATCTTTATCTGCACTAGCTGCAGCTTTAGCTCGGCCTCGTTCAGGTCTCACAGATAAATGAAGCGGTCTTCTGTTTTTCGACGGCTCGGTCAGCATTCCTGTATGCAATATCTTATCTTATCAATATGCCTCTACAAGCTACGATCACACCATATTCGCGCCTTGAGTCGAACGACCCTGTCTCCCGATCATCTGTAGACCTTGTTCAAACTGTTGGAACCGACTACGAACTTGAGGATTTAACACCCAAACACTCTTGTAAGTTGCTTCCAAGATCCGATGGCACGTTTCTAACAGATTCGGGTAGCTGTCTTGACTACTTCAACCAATATTGAGTCAGTGGACTATGTCTGCCCAACTAACGACCAGGCGGAGAGTAGTCTTGTCACAAGCGGCTCAATCTCAAGCGAACGAGGCGGGCCATTCCAGAATAAGCAGCCGCCGACAAACGCACACAACAGCTTTGGCAATATCTTGAGATCGTGGTGGCGAGAAGTGCTAGCTATCAGTATCAGTGTTGCTTCGCTTGTATCGACCGCTGGCGTCTTGCTTGCCTACCAGAACCATCCGCTCTCATCGTGAAATTTTCGGTACCTGCCAAACTCCGTCTTGTCTCAGTTGGTGACGATCTCGCGAAGTGCACTGATGTTCTCCACAGCCAGTTGCATCGGTCAGCTGTCATGGCTTCATATAAAACAAAAGCCTCAAGCTCTGTCTGACCTTCAAGCCTTCAACGATGCTAGCAGAGGCCCAGCTGGGGCAGTGTCTATGCTCGCATCTCCAATCAAATACCGCTTCCCTGTGATCATGGGTTCTGTGATCACGATTGCAACACTTCTCATGGAACCTTTTAGCCAACAAGTACTGCAATTTCCCCTACGCCCTCTCTCAGTCAAAGATAATGCGACATACCCAACCACTCAGTTCTACGCCCCCGCACCTAGTGCTGTTTCAAGTATGTAACAAGATGCTAGGTAGAGCATTTCTTATCGATGATTGTATCACTGACATCCCTCGAAGATGGCCCACGCTTCGCGGGAATCGACACCAATCTTAATGCGAGTATCCAAGCAGCCATTGTCAACGCGATATTCGACAGTCCTACGGGTGATACATGGATATGTCCCTTGAATTCCTCTTGCATATGGAATACTTTTGCGACACTAGGCATCTGTTCATCATGTACTGATGTGACTGCCGAAACCGAAAAAGCATGTCCGAAAGGCGGGTCTCCTTTGTACAATAAGGGGATGGCCGACTGGACCTCAGGAGTGGTGTGCAACTACACCACGCCTAACAACTTCACTCTCCAATCACACTTTTATGACTCGAGTGCGCAGATGAGCTTCGTCACCAGAATAAACACTACGGCTCGGACATCAACCATTTCGGACACGGGCGAAATAATCAGCTTCGCTACACTCTTGCTAGATTGGGGCCATTCATTGGACATACATGAATGCTCTCTTTCTTGGTGCGCGAAGGTACTCCACAACGCAACCGCTCAAGGCCCAAGCTTTTCTGTTCATATTGAAGAATACGCCTTAAGTCCCAGAGGAAGTTGGAACAAACCCGGCGATGTTCCCTACTCGATCTACGAGGCCGAATCTGGTTTCCCGACCTGGTTGAATTCGACATTCACGGTTCAATCTACCAATGCACAGACTCTCTCCAACTTTCTCGTCAGCGTACTAGACACAGGCTCTTTCATTGAGTATCTCCTCGGTGATGCTGGGCCGTCATCGACGTTCTCACTAGGTCCTGCGATGCTGAACAGCCCTTCTACTCCATACATGGCAAACAGTATTGCAACAAGCTTGACCAACACTTTCCGGAATGTTACATCAGATTATGTTATACACAATCTCGGCGACTCTTCCATTCAAATACAATATATTCGAGTTCGTTGGGAGTGGCTTGCATTCCCTGCAAGCATTGTGCTTCTTGGTGTCATACTTCTTCTAAACACTATGATACAGAGTCATCGAGACAAAGCTTTAGTGTGGAAGTGCTCATCCCTAGCATTATTATTCCATCCACTGCAAGGTTGGGAAACTGGAGAGATAGCCCGTACTAGTAAGAAAGAGATGGATAAATGCGCGGAAAGCATGCGTGGCCAACTGTCGCAGAGTGACGATGCGGGTCTTAGGATCATCAAAGCGTGAAATGGCAAGATCTCCAAGAGTCGGTCGCCGGCGTGGCAAGAGCCTTGCCAGTGTGAGTCACAACACTCATAGAGGACAACCGATGCATATATCGAGTGGAACTGCTCATGGGAACAGCTTGAATGTATCGATTAACGTCTAAGCGCTATTAGTTTATTTTCATCGAACGCCATGTAGCTTGTAAGACGCACGGTGTATAAACTGTCCGAGATCATCATGCATATGTGCTAATACTACTAATATTGAAGCTTAGAATTCGTAAAGTCTTGAAGACGTGATAGTTACGGAGTTGTCTTACTAGCCGACCGTCTATATGTACATGCACATGCACATGCACATGCACGGCCTAGCCTGACATGGTCATGATCCATGGAGGCGGTGTACACAGCTCTTCCCTTCCAAGCTTCGCGATTATTGTGAGCAAGTGCCACCTTAAGGGGTCGCAGGTCGGGTCCATCAGCCTTACTCGACCAAGCACTTGCTCAAAGACACCCTTTCTTCACAGCCTCTTATTATGCGGGCTATGAAGACTCCGCCTACCGCTCTGCTCGCGCCTAGCTTCTCACATGGCTTTGAAGGTGCCTGGCTGTATGCAAAGTATGGTGAGTCCATTGTGTATTTCTCGCTAATCGGGCAATACTTGCCTTGTGGTATCCTTGAGCTGAGCTTGATGCATTCCTTTGTGGGTGGCCCCTCAAACCTTGTACTTTTACCTTCTTTTTGGCCACTAAAAGTGTCTCATTCCTTCCATCAACGGCTAATGATATCACTTGCATGCAGAGCGAGGACTTTCCGCAAGCGAGAGCGTTGGGAACGTAGAGATTTCATCCCGAGACTCAGCCTCCCAGGATAATACAGCCTTGTGCTCTGTTTAGTCATGTGAATGCATGAATGCGCAGTCTGGATGGGATGCCCACCTTCTATATACATTGCCTCGTCGCTGAGAACTGGTGCTAAAAGATCTTGCTCCTGACTATAAAGCCTCGCTTTCATCTTCATCCATATCGTCAATCTTATTCTGCGAGAACAGAGCTGATTCACCACAACAGTTCAGACGCTTGAGATGGCTGAACAAGCAAGATTCGAACCCATACCAACAAAGATAATCGAGTCCGAACATACATCCCTTAGCAGTACCGATTATACTGGACATGAATATGGAGTCGAACCTGGAGCTCTGTCGCTGTGGCAGGCAGGCAAGATCTTCGGGATTGTGATGGACGTACTTGCCATAGTCCTCTCTTGCATGTTCTTTTCCTACGCTCTCGCGGTCAAGACCCACGAGAAGAAGCCAATGGGTAGCCCACAAGTGAAGCTCCTTGTGAGATTGTCCAATCTAGTAAGTCAAGCAATCGAAGGCAATTCTTCTCTCTCGAATCACGGCCTTCGTTGACCACGACTAATCGAAAATGACGACAGGGTCCCACCATATACCCAATCCTTTTCGCCGCTGTTGTTGGTAGAGCTCTCAAATCTATCGCATTCTGGAAGCTCGAGAAAGGCGGGAGGATCGGAACGCTCGACCGATTACTTGGTAGTATTACGATCTTCCAGACAGTTCTTACACAGATCCAGATGAGAACCTGGAGCTTCCTGGGCTTGCTACTTGTAGCAGTCTGGTCACTCTCACCATTAGGCAGTCAAGCTTCGCTACGCATCATCGACACAGCAACACAACCGAGCAATACCTCAAGGCCACTTCAGTATGTCAATACCACTTCAGACTTCTTCAACTTCACATACGCAGGCGTGCCCGCTGCTTCGCAATTTGTACCGGTAAACGTCCTTTTTGGAGCAGCAATGCTGGGAAGCTCGGCTAGTTCGTCATTCTATGTCGACAACTGGGGTAATCTAAAGATACCCTGGGTCGAGGGTCTGGATACCATGACGGCAGACGGAGATGGGTGGTACCCTGTGAAGGAGCTCAAGTCGACCGATGATTTTGCATCTTTGATCGGAATACCGTTGTCCACGATCACGCTAGCGAACAATCTGACGACATCCTTTTCCATCGAAACATCTTACTGGACTTTCGCATGTCCTGTATTCGAAGACTTGGGTGACGGGGTCAACGCGAGTACTGGTCACTTTGACAACCGTTCGTACGCGGATTTGACAGCGTCACAGGGGCTGTTCATAGATTCCAGTGAGTCAGCAGTTGAGAACACAACATCTTATACCGCACAGAATCTCTATCTGTACTCGGTGAATACGCACGATAATTCGGAACCTTGGGACTCTCCTGTCAATACGAGACCGAGACACATCACCTACATGGACAACAACAATGATCCTGGTCACTGGATCGCTGCAAACTGTACCATCAAGACAACGTATGTCGAAGTAAACGCCTCTTGTTCATCGGACAATTGTACAGCTGTCGCAATCAGAAAATCGCGATGATCGCACGCGCCGGAAAACTGGACGTCATTCGACCTTTGGGAAGGTGCATTCTACCAATTCGCCATCCCTCTCATCGAGGCCCTTCCGGCGGGGACACTAGGGGAGGCGAGCCCGTATCAAAAGTTCATCATCGATCCATCGAATCCTTTCAACCAATCTTTTTACATACCAGCTGTCACGGTTCTATCGAATGCAACGTTTGCGCTGCGTCTAGGTCAGCTATTCAATACCTTTTGGATGGCAATGATCGCCCCCACTGCGATACCTAAAGGCCTTCGAAATTCAAATCTCACCGCGGACATAGCAAGACTGAGAAACTCATCGTTGCTCACTGCCACGGCTACTGAGACGAGAGACAATTTGGTCTTGAGATGTAATCTGGTCTGGTTCGTGATACTTCTGGTATCATCCGCCATCACGGCCGTTATAGGTCTTTGTGGGCTGATAGCAACTATCTGCCGTCTTGGACCAGATATTGGGTTCAACATCTCATCGCTGGTCAAAGACAGCTCATTTGAAGACCAAGTGTTCGTGCCAACTACGCTTGGTAGTACGGACAGGTCCATACTGATGAAAGACTGGTATGCCAAGTTGGGAGATACAGCGTCTGAGGAGGAGGCTGGATATATTGCTATAGGCAGCGGTAATGTGGCAGATCTGCAGCGTGGACGTTTGTATAGGTGATGTATGGTGCGAGCAGATGTTGGAGAGAAACGACTTGGGTGTCGGGCATCAATCATCATCTCGTTAGTATATGTTGACAATTCAAGCAAGCGTTTTCTGCGCCCACATATTTCCCTCAGCGTCGAATCTTAGACCATTGAGAAGCAAGTCTCCATGTAGCAAAGACTGACTATTCCTGTCTCGCACGCTCTGCAGCGTCGCCTTCAGCAAGCCATTTACTTGCAACGATCAGTTGCTGTATATTGATGTATTGCTTGACCAGCATCGGCGGTACGGAGAGCCACACGAGTATCCCAGGTATAGAGCTTTGTATCTTATTGGTCCTGTGCAAGAATAAATGTCAGCGACGTCATAATTTGCGGTGGTGACATCCTTCTCTTACCGAGCAATCTCCATCGCTCTTGCCGACCGTGGCTCGCTTCGGGTACTCTTAGTCATCTGAGAATCCGCCAGTAAGTCCTCCTGCGCAGTAAAAGCAAGAAGATACAAAGCAAGAAAGAACAACTCGTTCATGAAGCAAAGCATGAACAACACAATCTAACCACGTCAGCCTAGAAGGACAGCCAGATCATCTGAGTCCTACCTTGTTCGAGTAATACAGATGCAACAGCCAACTCCTCTTTGCATCAACATCCTTGTGACTGCCTCCACCACCCATACTCAACGTTGCATACATATGCACGTAATGACTTGCCAAATCAAGACTTATCAGCAATTGGAAAGCCATGGCATATCTAGGCATCGCCGTGGCCAGAAATACAAGTAGACAAGTGATGGTGCATCGATCAGTCACCATGTCGAGAACAGCACCGAATTTCGTGTGCTGGTTTAGGATGCGTGCGAAATAGCCGTCGAGGGCATCCAGGAGGCAGGAAACTGCATAGATGAAGCTGCAGCGGAGAGGGTGCAAGGGCATGAAGTAAAGGGAGATCACAGCCAGGATGATTCGAGTATAGCCTAGGTTTGCTGGTCAAGACCAAGTCATTGAAGAGTAGTCTTGCAGATATACCTATAAGATTTGGGACGAACAAAAATATGTTCTCTTTTGTGTTGCTAGCTGAACTTGGTTGTGCAGTATCTGCCACTTGGTCAGGTGTTTGGGCCTGCATACCGGCGATTCTGTGACGCAAGGCTTGATGATTCATGGGTACTGATGCTTAGTTGCAAAGTCATGTTTCCAGCAAGATAACGAGTGTAAGTTGAGATTGAAGGATTGCTGTTGCCTAGCCGGTACGTCACGCTTAGTTCGGCCGTAAGAGGAAATATACAACGTCTCGGTATTAAGACAAGACTAATCTCGTTCCTAGTATTCAGTCTGCATGGCCTCCTGGAGGTCATGCAAAGGCGTGTCCCTCTAGGTATAAGTCTTACAATTAGCTGCTCTATGGGAAATGATTTAAATTCTATCGAACGGCATCCTACACGCCGACTCGCAGCTTGCGTCAAATACATCATACTTTTCTGCTCGAGAAAGCTCTTGATTGACCTCAAGTCTCCCTTGTTGTGGGCATCTTGGTCATTGGCAAGACATCTGCTTCCTTGGCCTTCTTTTCGTTGATCTTCGCATAGGCATACACCAGACCACTGACAAATCCAAGCGCGATAGCAGTGCAACCGCCGAGGGTCACTGGGTTTCCAAAGAAAAGCAGACCACTGATTGCCAGAGGAAGCTTGTTCAAAGCGCCGACCATGGAGTATGTAGTCGAACCAGTGACGCGTACGCACCATGCAGATGTGTAAGAGATGAAAACCGAAGACAATCCAGAGATGATCATTGCACTGATCACCCATGTACGGTTGTCGGCGGGGAAGTTCAATGCGACGTTGGCAGAAGACCAATCCTCGAACAGAATGGAGAACACTAGCAAAATGGGAATGCTCAAAAGGTTGTTGTAGTACATGGCTGCAGGCTGAGTCAGCAGAGGTTTGTTCGCTCTTGTGTCTGTCACTCACTGTCGAAATCCTTGAAGTTGGTCACCTTGATGCGAACCTTCATGGCCAGAACAAAGACGGCGTTACAGATGCAATTGAGTGCCATCCAGACATATCCAGGGTTGAACATGGAAAGGAAGCCACCGTCACTCGCACCACCAGCGGGCTGAGCAGGGGTCTTCGCATCTGCGTACGCAGCAATTCCAGAGCTGAGCACCATCAAGCCGAAAGATACAAGAGCCATGCGCGTCACCGAGCCTCCGAAGCAGAGCACTTCGCCATAAGCAATGCAGATGATTGTCAGGTTCTTGAAGATGGTGTAAACCGGAATCGTGAGATATGCAAGTGCTTTTGATCCGGTGTAGATCATGCCGACCAGAAGTGCAGAGATGGGGAACCATTTCTTGGCTTGAGCCATGTTGAATTCGCGATAGGTGATCAGACCGCCGCGTTTGCAGCCCTCAATTGTGGCCAGACAGATTACACTCTGTAGACAATCAGTCACTGAACCATCTGTAGTATTTGGCCACAGCATACCTGAACGCAGAGAAGGAAAAAGTTCAGATTGAAGTCTCGTCCACCCAGAACATATTTATTGGTTACAGTCATGAGAATCGAACTTCCACAATATGACAGAATAGCGACCATCGGTGAGTTGGTAATACTGGCAGGCGATGCCGTAGACGTCGACGTTGTCTGATTCGTTGCTTCGACGCCATTGCTGTACTGTTCCGCTTCTTCATCGCCCGGGACTTTCGCGTAAGATTGATTGGCAGCCATTGTTGGAGCTCTTTGGGTGGTGTTGAAGATAAAAATACGGAGAGTTCAAAGCTACCGCAAGATCTTGTATGGCAAAGTTCGACGAAAGGGATGAGCAACGTCGTTCGCGATAAGAAGATTGCAAAACTCTTGTCAGGGGTTAACTTGTTGCTCTACTCCTGCCCGCGTCCGGAGAAGGATCGATCGGGAGTGGCTGAGCCTCCTTGCCACGTACTCGGCTTCTTATCTAATCGATCTCATCAAGGATCTAAGCCGAGCAGGGTCATCCTAGTATCAACGAAATTCTCATCATTTCCATATATCACATGGTCAAAAGGATTGCTTAAGACGCCGTTCATTGGACAGATAGATCTGGGAGTACTGTGTCTCGCTTGGTGAAGGTCTCGGAGCGCGGGTGACACCTTGAGGTGTCTTCGTGGATTTATTGCTCGTTCTTGTTTCTGGTTGTTAAGCGAGCTGCGCTTGTGCCGTCTGGTCTCAAATTCATTGGTGGAATGTGTTGTTCACTTGGACTCGCCTTGGACGACGGTTCTCAGACAGCTTGAGTTCGACAACATCTAAGCGATGCGCGTGCATGCGACGATCAATAGTCGGAGGTTGTTCGCGGTGAATAGATTTGCCGTTTCGCGACAATCCCACAAGCTCGTCACAAACTGCATCTAAGGACTTCTTTTTCTCTTCTCTCCCGTCGCAGTGAGCGGATTCATATTCACTGTGAGTGCAATTATTGACCATGGCTCATGCTTCTAGGTCGAATTTGTTCTGACATGGGACAGCCTGGCGACTGATTTATCGTGTGGTTGATAGCCTAATACGAGGTACATCCATATATACCTGTGACAAGCCCTGAACTACATGCTGCATGCACCTTCACATAGCTTCCATGGTCTCGGCTGAGGAGGCCTGGCCGCTTCGAGGTCGGGATCTTGGACTCTCTATGGTGGTTGTCACAAAAGTATAAGTACGCTCTACAACTTCTAGCAAGTATCGCTTTATCATCAACTGTTCATCTTCATGTGCGCCATGCAGCACAAACATCTGCTTAGTCTTCTCACCATCTTCCTTGCCCGTTCGGTGCTAAGCAGTCCACATGTGTTTAGATACACTAACTCGACAGGGTCGGGGGTCGTTTGCAATGGCACATCCTCTCGTGTCTCGGCTCAATCTTGGGTAGATGGAATCAATCCTGGTTGGAATCTGGGTAACACTCTTGATGGAATTCCAGACGAGGGAGATTGGGGAAATCCTCGAGTTGTGCCCTCGACCTTTGATGATGTGAAGAAGGCGGGATTCAAAGGAGTTCGACTACCAGGTAAGATGCTTTGTCTTTCTGAAACACAATCATCTAACAACCACAGTGACATGGGCATATCACTTCGATACGGAAGCCCCTGATTACATAGTCAACCCGTCCTGGCTCCAGCGAGTATCCGATGTGGTCGACATGGTTCTCGAGCGTGACATGTATGTTCTCATCAACGTTCATCATGACTCCTGGACATGGGCCGATGTCACCCAAGCCAGTGCAAATTACACTCAGATTGAAGAGAAGTTTTACCGGCTGTGGTATTAGATCGGAACCAAGTTGGCATGCAAACCAAGTTTGCTGGCTTACGAGCCCATCAATGAACCTCCGGGCACGACCGCAGCACATGCAGCTGAGTTGAGAAAGCTCGAAAATTTGTTCCTGAAAGCTATAAGCGATGCTGGTGGTTTCAATCCCGAGCGTGTGGTCACCCTCAATGGTCCACAGGAAAACAGCGACTTGACCTCACAATACTTCATCCGCCCAACAAACATCACCAATTCTTGGGCGATTCAGTACCACTACTACTCGCCTTATCCATTCATATTTTCTGCCTGGGGAAGCACGATCTGGGGTTCAGCTGCAGACAAAGCTGCTCTTGAAGCAGATATCGCCAACATTCGTTACAACTTCACCGATGTGCCTCTCATCATCGGCGAATGGGCGGCATCACCAGTAGCCACTGAAATAGCAGCCCGCTGGAGGTACTTCGATTTTCTTGTTCGTACAGCAGCAAAGTACAACACTTCGACGGTGCTGTGGGATAACGGCGCCGACTTCTTAGACCGTGCGAATCATATCTGGCGTGATCAGACGGCTATCGATATCTACATGTCCGCTCTTGGTGGTGAGGCCAATGCTCTGCCCGACAGCACCACCGATCCCGATGCCATGACACAATTTACCAATGCAGACCTATTCGTGCGTGTCGGTCAGAATGTGACCTCTCAAAGTCTTCCTTACATCATCCCTCTCAACACGAGTTTGGTCTCAATTACAGGCGACGATAACAATTTGTTGACAGGAGGAGCCGACAACTCGATTTTTGGCAAAACCATTGTCTTCTCAGCCTCTTTGCTCCGTTCCTACTTCACATTTTCCGCCAGCCCCGGCTCCATTGCAAACTTGACTCTCGAGTTCTCCTCCGGTGCTGACTTGACCTCGAATCTCGTACTCTGGGACACACCCACCATAAACAGCACCTCGAGCTCCGTAGCTGCGGCAAACGGCCCGAGTATCTCCATCCCCGTTCAATGGAAAGGTATCAACAAACCCGCGACCGTCAAAGCAGTCACTGCGAACGGGACCTATCTGGTCGATGACTTTACAAAGTACTACGGACCTTCACAGAATGCTAGAACCGTGAGTCACAGCTTTAGTATATTGATCACGACACTAACATGTAGACACAGACGTACAACTCTCAGTGGAACTGGGACACGAACAATTTGATCATCACAGCTGCGGCTGTGAATGCTGTGAAATCTTTGGGTGAGGATGTGATCTTCACTTTCGAATTCTACCCAAGGGTGTCCGGCAATGCAGTAGACTATACTTTAACTGTCTGAGGATAAACTATTGTAACGACGATATTGGGCTGCAACGTTCATACTCGAGATGTCTGAAAATACTTTTCCTGTAGCGAGTGATCTAGTTGAGCAAAATAGTGTCGTTAGTCGCAGTGGCAGGATGCATGTCGAAAAAGACTAGAAACCATCCCATATGCAATGGCATCAGGCAAAAAGGAAGCTCTCCATCAGGGAATCGAACCCTGGTCTCCCGCGCTTGACGAGATCTGACTCTTGACAAGCGGAAATCATGACCACTAGACCAATGAAGACAAGCCAGCTGAGCTGGTATTGGTTGATGTGACTGTTCCTGGTGGCCTTCAATATGTTCTTTTGCAGTTGCTCATGTTCGTGCAGCGAGGGTCATCAGCCTCACAACCTTCGCAGGCTGCTTGGTTTTCCCGTCGCAATCGTTGCAGACGTCCCAAACTGTGAGCAATCAGCCAGTGCACGCAACAATGCGACACGATCTGAAGAAGATGGCGGCTTCTCACGACCGGGATTCGGCCAACATTTATATCAGGAGGAAAGCTCCGAGGGAGAGAGGTCGCCGGATGAGTTTCCGATTGCTCACAACTACCGACGTTGATGTCATCGCACCCAAAATCTTTCCACAAATCTAGCTCGAGATGGGGTCAACAACGGTGTGCTAATTCCTCTTTCGAAACAGCAGACCCGGCGGCAGAGGTCGAAGAAGGACGAGACGATTTCCATTCAACGGGGTGGCTTCCAGACCTCGTCGTCATTGGCAGCGAGTGCCATTTTCGATCTTCAATTTCCCATCTTGCACGTGAAAATCGCAGTCGTGGCTATCGTTCATGCACGCTGTTTCTGCATCTTACTTGCAGGTACTACTGCTAACTCGCCGGCGCTCAACGCTGTGGTAATGCGACAAGAGGTTGAAATATTGCTGTCACTCCCACCACTCATATCTCACGTCAATGTCGAGTCCCTTAAACGTCTCAAGGCTCGCTGACGTAGGCATTCTTGACCTTTTACGAAACGACGATCGCCCAACTTTTGTCCTCGGACCTTCTAACAAGAGTGTCGCATTACGAGAACAGCAAGAGATTGTGTTTACGAATACCGCCCTCGATACCCTTCGAGAGGAACATGCACAACCAGGTGCGCTGGAAACCTGGTCTCAATCGTTGCTCGGTGGCCCAGAAGAAAATGACAAGATATGGACATTTGCTGGAAGAGCATGGGCAAGCACATTGATCGGTGACACTTGGCTAGTTGTATACTGTGCCCAAGCAACTGCAACAGACACGAGCAATCACAACGTCGCGTTCCAAGATGCTCGTTTGAGCAAGCAGAAGGCGCCATCATGGGACATACTCTCACCTCCACCGGAATTGCCCGCGAGAGTTGTGGATTGGACCAAATTCGATGTACCGGGCATCTCTCCTCATGTTCAGTTCATCAAGGGCTTTGACTGGTCGTCGACTCCCTTAGGTCCTATGTGTAATTGGCCAGGCCGTTTGAGCTCAATGGTTCTCAGTATTTGCACGAATCCCGATCCGCGCGTCGTAGTCTGGGGCGAGAATCTCACGATGATATATAATGAGGCTTGCGCCTCGTTGCTCGGCGAGAAGCACCCCTACGCCATGGGAAAGAGCTGTTCCGAGGTACAAGCAGAGATATGGCCTCAGATGTCGAAGCTGTTTCAGCCTGCACTCTTGGACGGGAAAGCGATAAAATCGACCGAAGAACTCTCCTTCCAAGAAAGAAACGGCGTCCTCGAGGAAACCTATTGGAATTTCACCATCTTTCCAATCATATCCGCACGAGGCTACGCTCTTGGTGCAATAAATTCTCTGGTCGAGCTGACCTGGCATGTAATCAATCAACGTAGAGGTGACGTGGTTGGAAAACTAAAGGAGCGGGTCTCCTCTAGCGCAACAATATCTGAGATCTGGAACCAGTGCTTAGGCTGCCTCGAGGCATACCCGGAGGACGTTCCCTTTGCAATGATATACTCCAACGAGGATGATAGTGTCTCTTCAACTTCTAGCTCCTGGGCGAACTCACTGAGAAGATACCAGCTTCATGGCGCGCTCGGCATTGATCAGAATAATGCCGCTATTCCTAAGGCATTCGATCTGACAGATCGAAAGTCAGTATATGGTTTGGCGAGGGCCTGTCGAGACGCCATCATTCGCAAGAAGACCATGGTCCTTCGCCGCCACGATAACACGTTGCCGGCCGACCTCGCTACGGCAATACCTGGCCGCGGCTGGGAAGATCCCATTGAAGCTGTCTGCGTAATGCCGATTGCTGTGAATGTTGCTGGGGCTCTAGCATTCTTCGTACTTGGACTGAATCCGCGAAGGCCGTTCAACGAAGACTCTCTACATTTCGCCCATAACCTTCGTGACGTTCTGACAAAATCAAGTTCTCTACTCAATCAAGCCAGGTTCGAAGAGATCCACGACAACCTCTCGACACAACTGAAGATCAGCACATTGAAAGCAGCACGAAACGAGGAGAGGTTTACTCGCATGGCTGAGTCGGCACCAATTGGTATTTGCACTTTCCGTCCGGACGGTAAGCCTCTTTACTGTAACGACCAATATCTCAATCTTGTTGGTGTGCCACGAGAATACGACTGGAAGAAGCTTTGGGACTCAGGTGCAACCTGGCAAGAGCGTGTCCACCCTGATGATATGCACGGTATCCAAGCAGCCTGGAAATCGCTTCTAGACAAGGAGAAGACATCGTTGACTGTAGAATATAGGGTAACGACACCCTGGCGATCTGTGGATAAAGCTACTGGTAGCGAACTCACGGGAGAAACCTGGCTTTGCAACAATGCAGTGGCTGAATGTGACGAGAACGGTGATGTGGTCTGTATTCATGCGTGGCTGCATGATACCTCTTTTCGACATTACACGGAGACATTGTTATCCGCTCGACTCCAAGAAGCGCTGGAGACGAAGCGTGCCTCGGAGAACTTCATTGATATGGTCTCACATGAGCTGCGCAATCCGCTCTCGGCGATTTTGCAATCAGCAGACAGCATAATCACAGGCCTTGACGACCAAGAAGCACGACTAAAGAAAGATACTGAAACGCTCGATGGAGTTCTCGAAGCTGCTCAAACTATAATCCTGTGTGCACAACATCAAAAATGTATCGTCGACGACATTCTCTGCCTTTCGAAACTCGACTCGAATTTACTTGCTATCACCCCGGATAAGGTCTCACCTCCTCAACTGATTGCAAAGGTCCTAAAGATGTATGAGGCCGAGCTCTCACGAGCATCTGTGAAAGGAAAACTGGAAGTCGAGCATAGCTACCATAATGTCATGAACTCTCATGAGTACGCGATGCTCGACCCAAGCAGACTGCTACAAGTTGTGATCAATCTGCTCACCAATTCAATCAAGTTCACTCAGTTCTCGGAAAGACGTGGGTTGACGATTTATCTCGGTGCATCTTATGCCAAACCGACGGGAGCCCATCACGAGATAGCGTTTATCAGTCCTCGCAATGCTCGACACGAACACTCGACATCATTATCTGCCGAGTGGGGTCGGGGCAAAGACATCTATATCCAGATTGCCGTGCAGGACACAGGTCGAGGTCTTAGCAAGGAAGAGATGAGCCTCTTGTTCCAGCGCTTTTCCCAAGCCAGTCCAAAGACCTATAAACAATATGGCGGTTCGTATAAGTTCTTCTACCTAGATGAACCATTCCCTCTGACTGACAGGAATTACAGGTTCTGGACTCGGCCTGTTCATAAGCAGAGAATTGTGCGAGTTGCAGGGAGGTCAGATTGGTGTCAGTAGTCCTGGCCTCGGGCATGGTACCACCTTTGCCTTCTACGTACGTGCTCGCCGCTGTCCGAAAGAAGCCAATTCTGTTCCCGAATCACCGATATCTCTACAACATGTCTGGAACACGCCTGTTACGGGATCGACGGCTATGCCAGCGCCCGCTGACTCCAAGGACGCCGGAAGCATTCGGCCACCGCTCAAAACACATACATCTTCTTACGTGAAACCAGAAACTCCAGCACAGCCAAAGAAACCGGACAGGCCGCTACATGTACTCGTAGTGGAGGACAACTTAATAAACCAGAGAGTGATGTCGCAACAACTACGCAAGCAGGGCTGCATAGTACACATCGCCAACCATGGTCTCGAAGCACTGACTTTCCTTGCGAGCTCCGCGTTCTCCTCAACAACTCCCTCGACGCCACTGGATGTGGTGCTCATGGATCAGGAGATGCCCGTCATGGACGGCATAACCTGCGTACGAGAGGTTCGAGCTCGACAAAAGACCCAGGAATTCAATGGACACGTGCCCGTCATCGCTGTCACTGCAAACGCCAGAAGCGAACAAATCGCCGTCATGATGCAAGCAGGCATGGACTCAGTAGTCACCAAACCCTTTAGGATTCCTGAACTTGTTCCGCAGATGAGAAAACTGGTAGAGAGGACGAACCCATATGAGGCAACCGGAGATGTCGACACAGAAGAGCGGCCACCGATGTCTCCCAAACCCCAAGACTTGGGAACTGCAACCCCAATACCAGAACGCCCCCGAGTGTCTACGAAATTCTCCTCCAGTTGGGAGAAGATCGAGGGTGACCAAGCAGCACATGATCTCTGGTAGATCAGGTGACGAAACTTGGCTCAGTACATATATCCTTTCTTATCATACATTCTCTGCGGTACCTTACAATATAACGATAAGCGAGTGCCTCGATCTACTACAAGAGCAGTAGCTTTCAATCGTACGTTAGGGTTTGACGAACAGCCGTGTAGAATAATTACTCTATCCCCGTCATCACACTCGTATGTGTCGCTACCAAGCCAACGTCTGTTCCCAAAGAACAAGTGTGACCTGTCGCATGCTGCCTTTACGGATCTCCGCGACGCAACAACTGAGCTCGTTGCAAGCCGGGGTAGAGGCGCATTGGTCGATTGAGGAAGCTGCGAAGTTTACTACCTGCTTCCTGTGTCACGCATGGTGAAAGCAGACAAGAGAGAAGGAACACAAGTTGGCGTTGTTCCAAAAGCGGAAGCTCAGGAATCTGGCTTTGACCTCACCTCCCTCCACGCATCTCCATCTACAGTTCTCTTTCTGTCGCATATTCTCAGCACTCACCTGAATCTTATCAGAGGCTGCGTGACAGACGACATATTTAGCTGTCTCAGGCACACAGATCTCGGCATAGGCAAATATTAAGGTGCACCAAGACGTCCCGGAACTGAAAGTGTCCGCCGGAACAATGCTCGCCATGACGTGCTGGAGACAGACTCAACTCGTACAACTTCCGTTGATGCACAGGTGATGACTGTGAAGCATCCTTGACTTGGATAGATATTAGTATCCGAGATCAGATGGTGCGATTGATTCGCTACGGACCTCGCTGTCATCTTATGAGCACCCTGGTCAACTTCTGCATGACGCTCGTACCATCGACATGACCGACATAAATCATGAAATCGTGTATGCTTGCATGAATCAAAGTTGTATTAAGTGTGAGCCTTGAGAAGAAGTAGGTCGAACCTCAAGAGGCGCTGGATCGGGGGCCAGAGTGGGCATTTCCATGGCGTGGCCGACCCATCTTTGAGCACTGAAGTACTTCAGATCGTGAGACGGTGTCGTTACCTCTGAGATACCAGTAGTCCGCCAAATTCTGTCGTGTTCCGTTGCGGCGCCGAGTCGGACCCTGGTTGTTTATATTGACGCGCTGCTATTTCACGCCTTCATCCTTCTTTTCCACGACCGTGACCCCAAAATATCTGCTTCACTCACATCACGCAGAGCACATAGCATCTGAGGACACCCAATCATCATCATCTACAAGTCTTGTCAAGAGCCAACTCCATCCACAAGACTTGTCCAACAAGCAACATCATCCACAATACCATCCACAAGACCAAGCAAGATCCACCATCTACAAACATTGGCCACCACAAACTCTTCAATCCACTCTCTCCAGCATCGCATCGAAACACGCTCGACGAAGTCTCATCAAAACAAACCACACCTCTCCCACACGCTCCAAGCAAAACCAAACAAGACCACAACACAAACACAATGCCTGCAATGGACATCAAGAAGCACATTCTCCGTAAGTACTCCAGCCAGGTTCCCATATTCCATCCTCCCTGTGTCCTTTTCATGACGCGCCTTCCATTGTGACCATCTTGCTGACTCGCGTCAGTCAACCTTCAGCTCGACTCCATTGAGCTCGAAGACTTCTCCATCACTACTGCTACCACCAAGCGCGGTACTCAAGAGATTCACACCGTCTACGTTGTTGCTAGCAACCCACGTATGACCATCGCTCGCGCCTCAGGCAACACTCTCGACGAAGCCATGCAAGCCCTCCTCAAAGTCACCAGCAATTGATCGCGCGAGTATGCACCCAAAGAGAGCCATCGAAGCATCAAAAGAGCACGAAAAAGTGTGATGATCATGGGCACGAAGGCTGTTTGAATCACATCCAAAGCTGTATGCACAGACACTCCAAGCAGAAGATCTCGCAACAACAAATCAAACGCTTGCAAACACCCATCTTGTCTTTCCTTACTTCTTGTATCATGTCCCAGATGTGCTTGCGTGTCGTAATATGCTAGTCATTTGTGCTCAAGGCTAAACCCAGGTTGTGTCGAACAACGCATCTCCCCCATTCTGACCTCCCGATCCTGTCGAATGTGTTCGGGACGCTGATTGGCAAGCATGGATAGCCAAGTACTTGCGGAACCCAAAATTCACCTGTCTCGCATGTAGAGTAGCGGATGTGGCCGGTCAACCTAGCACACATAGGCTTGAACCAATTCTCAAGACCAGCGTCGCGTGAACCTCCGTTGCGATTGTGTAGCGCGATCACTGTTTAGATCGTCCTTGGGAACGCAGAGAATGACATCGAGCAAACCACATATGCCAGCGTATGATTGCATGAAGCGGTCAGATCCGGTTAAGTTGTGGGAGAAGGCGTTCTGGCCCATGCAGACAAACACGGGCAGGAGGCCGGTCATCTATGCGTATAACGTCGACTTGGTAATGGCTTCGGTAGATCTTCTGGCAAAGACAACGTTCTGGTACCAGCTCGCTTGAGTCCTCTTAGCGTATTCTCCTGGTGGGAATTGATAAGTCAGCTCTTTGTTTTGATCTCTTGGTCTGAAATACAAGATGGCACATGATTGCCCCTGATGTTCTGGTCAGCGAGCACTACGATCGGCTGGCTTTCCATCTGCTTGACTCGCTTGACGTGTTTCGCCTGTCGTCTGGCTCTCTCACCGTGCTGATCTCTGTCGACACGCTGGCAGACTCTGTCCTTGACGCAAGAGCTCTGTCTGAAGGCTGTTGGTGACTAGAAATGTGTACCATGATCGTAGAGCACGTCAGACATCTGTGGAGAAGTTGATACTGGTGTTTGAGGTTCGACTGCTCCGTGAAAAGCTCATGTGGACTGCGTCTTCACTTTGTAGCATCACTTCACTTCACTTGCTCTATATACCAGCAGAATTCTGTTGATAACAGAGATCGGTACTGTGGCTCACATGTACCACTCGATAGAAAAACACAAATTCTAGCGTAAATAGAATCCAGGGGTTGTGAGTTCAACTCTCAGCCTTGGTTGGTCGCAATGATGACTTTGGAATTTTCCCCCAAGATGCCTCGTGTGTCTAGGTTCTTTTTGCATGACTTGAATTCATGAGATTGGCAGTTATCTCTACAGTATACAAGGTGGGAAACGAATCAGGATCCACTAAGAGTGCTTGTCATGCGAGATCATGGAGGAAGTGACTAAGGTTGACGGACATCTCTTCATCTGGAGCTACGGACTATCCGATGTTCCTGTCAACCCGAACTACCATTCAATACCTAGGATCACACGCGGCTGAAGATTGGTAGCGGACATGAATCTTTTGCCAGCACGCCTCAGTGATGAAATGATAACGTGGTATAGAGAAACCAAAGAAGAACTTTTATCATTCAGACACCCAAGCTTTGTTGTGAAAAGGAAAAGATGCCTCCCAAAAGAAACTACAACAAGCCTCCGACCTCCAAACACCACGTTCAAGCATCCCATATGCATCCTGTATGATTCTCTCCAAGCACTAACCCGCCGCGAATCTCCTCCATGTCATCGGTGACCGTTCAGGCCGAGGTACTCGCCAGCAAGATCTGTATCAAGAATAGTTCCATCCAGAAGAGAGAGTTTCAGATCACAATCTAGTCCGAAGAAACATCATCCTCGACATGAGCCTGATACTTGACACAAGTCTTGTGTCTAGCTTGTATGGTACGTGTATCTTCGGCGCGCCGTCTGTTGCTTCCTGCTCTAAATACGTGTGTGCCGCGTGCAACATCGACTTCAATGTCATCTCTGCTTCCCGCAAGGTTAAGCTCGACATGACCGTCTTCGCGTCTGACAACGAATTTCGAAACTTCAAGTTCGGCCAAGAACTTTTGAAGCGCGATTTCAGCTTCGAGTTTGCGGAACTTGAAGTCTGCTTCGTCTCTAAGGCGTTGATGATCAAGTTCCTCTTTTCGGAGATCGACCTCAGCCTCGTCTCTACGGCGTGCAGTCTCAGCTTCCTCCTTGCGGCGTGCGGCCTCATCTTCCTGCTCACAGCGCTTAGCGAGGTAAGCGGTGCCAAAGACAACAATAGTCACGAAAGAAGTGATGGCGTTCATGGCTGGCCGATTGAGTCCCGTGCTTTGTAGATCGTGGACGTTGATGGTATCGATGCGGTTGATATTGTACTCTGACGCCGTGGAGGGAAAGATGTTCGAGGGAGATCAAAAGTTATCGATGTGGTGATGTCCAGTAATGATCGTACAGAGATGTATCGGCGGCGACGGTAATGCTTGCTAATGCTCGATTTGTTGTTTTGATGAGATGATACGACTTGTTAGGCAAATCCTCAGCTTTTGTATTCAACGAAGAATTCTTTATGCGATCTTTACACAAACTATTGTATTGATGTGAGACAGAACTAAAGACACGAGTAATGACACGAGGATTACGAGGAGACAGTTCTGTCTCAGACATGCATGTCCCCCATCGAGGCGTCTCAGACGACACAAAGAATAGAGAGAAGCACATAGCAAGTTTTAAGAAGGGATGATGCGGACGAGTCTGTCTAAGACGATCCCCGTCAGAATAGAACAAACGCTCGTACTTTGGTGGTCTGGATGTGATCTCGACTAGATATGACTCGATTCCAAATCTTCATAGATGATGCGATGACCTCGATAGAGACTTAATGTCGTACATCTGATGCTAGCAATCATGAATCATGGTCCATATAGTCGGCAGATCTGATGTATGGCTAAGCGTAACAGGGATGGATGTAAACTTACAGTTGGATGTCGGGTCGAAAAATGATAAGTCAACGACACCTTCAGGGTTCCTTGAGAATACCGTGGATTCATAATGGCAGATTCTACATAGAAACTGACTTGTGACTATTGTTCAACAGTCATAACCATGTTCAGGGTCCGTGACTAATCAGCAAGGAGAGCCCTCAGTCATCCAGTATATCCATGCCAAATGATAAAGTTTTCTGTTACCTCAGCTTATTGCCTTGCTTGATTGACATTCCTCCCTCCGACATGATAATACTCGTTGCTCACATCCATTGTACACACAAGCTGTCATGTCGCTCGCCGTGATCGGCCCGAATAAACTGTGCTGTCTCTATTGCTTGTTGGTACAGTCGCTGTCCCAGACAAAGTGAGACAGACCGTCGGAGCTCAACCAGTATCCTCAACCTTGATCTTCTTCTCGATACCCCGTTCAACTGGCGATGCAGATAGCTCACGTTTCGCGCGGTACTGGGTTCGGTGAGCGGAACCAACAGGACTGCAGGAGCGACGATCAGTAGAGGGACTGTCGCTGAGCTTGGAGCGATACTGGCCAAACACTGGAAGGGTTTGATTTTCTTGTGAGGGGAAAGCGTTGATACCCTGCTTGGAGTTGCCGGAGGAGAACACGGCTGGATGATCTACTTTCCATGGAGGAAGTGCAGGAGTCTGCCGAAAGTGCGTTTACCGAAGCTAGAAGTAAACCCCATGTCTCCTGGGAGGGACTCGGTAGGTTTGGTGGAGAGGAAGGGTGCCTGAAGAGTGCCGAGTTTCTGACGCGCTGGCGAAAGCGTTGCCTTCTGCTGATCCTGTCCCTGGTGAGAAGAGCTAGGAGGAATGTAGTTGAAGGTGTTGACCTGAGTACTGGAGTCGTGACGAGCTGTTGACAGGTCTGCCGTCTTTTGAGCCTGCTTGCGAGCGACGCTCAGCACATGTGATTCCTCGTTTTCATCCGTCTCGATACCTGCCTCCTTGGGCTTTTCGTTTGCTCTCATCTTCGACAGAACAGAATCTCGAGAGAGGGATGCCAGCAGGTCGTGCGAAGAACCGAAGCGAAACATGTTTGGCACGGTAGGGTACCTCTCAGATTCACGGCTAGGCGCGTGTGTGGTAGGATTACCGATCGGTCCAGATGAGTTCGGTGTCAGGTTACTTCTGGGGCTCGAGGGACCACGAAGGTGCATTCTCCATTGGAGTGGAGCTACGCGTGTGAGGGTGCCGTCCGGCATGTCACAATCGTCCTCCTCGATCGCAGATACACAACCAACACCGGTGGTTGGTGTGATGTTGCGAGGCTGCAGAATGTGTGCTGGGTTGGGTAACTGAACAGTAGGAAGAGCTGCAGATTCGATTGGAAGGACGGCCGGACCAGCTGGGAGATCTGGAAGTGAGACGAACACACTCGGATCCCAGCTATCCCATGTCTTGGAACGGAGATTATAATCGTGCACGTATGTTGTTCTTTGCTCCTCAGTAGCTGCCAACTTTGCCAGCTTCCTCCTCTTGTTCTTGGCCGCCTTCTTGGCAAAGACCTCCTTGTCGGTAGTCGAAGCATCGATTTGAGTCCAATGCTGAGGACCCGATTTGAGCTGGCCATAAAGACTTGTCATAGCATCCTCGAGTGTTTTGCCACTCCCGACCACCGAGGGACGGACTCGAGGCTGCACGTAGGCCCACCACAGGTTGTGGTTTTCATTCACTGGACTCTTGCAACAGCTTTCTTTGTCGAAGAAGATGACAGGTTTTTCCTCGGCAGGGTGTGCCCACTGGTTTTGGTATACATCTGATGAGGTTCGTAAGTGAATCTGTGCATGTGGCTTTGGGAGACGAAGGTCATACTTTCGATGCGGTGGATCAGGCTGATCAAGTTGGTTGACCAGTTGTTGACAGAATCCATGGTCCGAGTGAAAAGAGGTTGGACGTGATGAAAGCGGTGAGTTTGTGATGGTTACCGAGGAGGATGTTGGTCTTTCAAAGCGCAGATGGTTGGAGTGCAGAGTCGATGTAAGTCCTTGTTAGTGATGGGTGAGGTGCAGAACAGGCATGGAGGAAGTCGACACTGTGGATTGGCAAGTGCTTCAGACAGGCAGCCGCGATGCTCGACGCGAACTCAAAAGCCCGCGAGTGCTCCTTCCCTACCACATGTCTTGGCTTGCGCGAAGACAGTTGAGGAATTGGTCGACTGGAAACAGCGACTGAGTATGAGAAGTATTTCATTGCTGACATTCACTCTACCCACAAGTCCCCAACGCCATGCTAATATGACAAAACCACAATTCCCGTGAGCTAGACTTAGTCCGCAATATTCTTGTTTGCTTTCCTCTCTTTGGCGAGGACTTCCTTCAACGACCCGTTCTCCTTCGCGATTTCTACAATCATATCCAAAGCCTTCAACTCCTCAGCGTTCATTGCATGCAAATCATCGCCCTTCAGACAGCACATGTTGTCCGCACCGATGGCCCACTCAGCCCATTCGTTGTCCTTTCTCTTCTCTCTCATGAAGAATTCGAACGTCGAGATATCGGAGCTGGCATCGTGTTTGTTGTTCTGGATCCAGCCATTGAACCACAGAGGTCTGCCATCGCGGGAAAGATGCAAGAGCTGTGGAGAACAAAGGATGATGTTTTGACCAGGCAAATCGAGCATACCGGGACCAGTCAGATTCGTACGCTTCGTTTCCAATGCGGTGTCAAACCAGCTGTCGCGCTTGGTCAGGTGACGGCGGGAAAGTGATCGACTGCTCTTGACCGCTACCGAGGCCACAGGGGGCTCCTCTCCGGAAGAAGTCGGCGTCTCGGTAGGAGTGACTGATTCAGCAGTGGCAGAGTTGTTGGAAGGTTGGATGTTTTCCACCACCGGAAGATAGTGACCCTCCTCTGTAGGCAGGCGGGCCGCCCTCACAGCCTCTGCTGCCTTGATGGCATTCATCACTTCGTCTGCATCTGGGGCAGGGGAGAGGAACTCGCTGCTCGCTTCTTTCTCGATGTCTGGGATGACTTCGCCTGAGAGTCGTGCTACTGCAGGCTCTTCGCTGTGGTCAGACTGTTCGTTTTGCAGCTTTGTCAAGGTCTGCTCGAACTCATCGCTGTCAGAGTTGTGCGGGTCCTTATCGACCGCCTCTTCCTTTGAAGGTCTGTTTTCTTGGTCGTCGTTGTTCTCTTCCTTGTTGTCTTCCTTCTTATCACCTGGCTTCTCCATCGGTTCGATATTGCTGACTGTGCCCATGTTGCCAGTGCCGCCTTGGTGGAAGTGGTAGTCTGTGTCACCAGCGAGCTCGAACCCAATCCACCAAGTCTCCTTGTCACCCCACCAAAAGCTATAGGTCCCTTGACCAGCATCGGTGTCGCGTCGATCGGGCCCATTCAATCTGGCGGTCAAAAAGATACTCAAGAAGTGTCTCCACTTGTCGACTACAACAACGCCAGATTCCTGGTTCTCACCGGTCTCGCCTGACCACCACCTGCTCGCCTTGATCTTCTTGGAGACAGGCTTGGGCATGATCTTGCGCAAGAAGCTCCGCTTGTCCTGAGCGAAGACTGTACGATCGGTGAAGAACAGGGCACCAGTGTCGATATAGCCAGGCTCTTCGAACATCAATGCCGGATCATTAAAGAACAAAACGTCGGCATCAAGAAGGATCACCTCACGGAAGGAGCTCAAAAAAGCAGCGAAAGCTTTACCGGCCCAGCCTTCGAGTTCCCAGCCTTGATCGTTGACCATCTTCTTGATGTCGCGGGTGATGACATCCGGAATGGCTTCAAGCTCCGTGCGTGCGTCCTCGCTCAAGTCAGATTCACCAAGGTACATGATCTCGACTGGCAAGGTACAGCCCATGGCGCGGAATGAAGCGATCGCGGTCTTGATGTACGGAGCTTGGGAGTCGCTGCCAGAGATGACAATGCCGCGTCCAGCGTTGTACATATGTCCGTGGAGTGTCATGTGGTCGGAGAAGTAAGGGTTGGTCCAGGGAAAAAGTGTCGATGACATGTTCGACAAGAATGAGCGGTAGGTCTCGTATTGTCGCATAGCCTCGACTCGTGATCCGGAGGTAAATGGAGAGATATCTTTCGAATCTCTGATATGGCGCAGAATGTCGTCTCGTACGAAGGCCGTGTCGGAGAGACTGTCTGTTACCACATGCAACGTTTCCCATGCATCAAAGTATTTCTTGAACATGCGGACTCGGACGCCTGTCTCCTGGAGCTTGGTCTCGCCACCCGACGTGATAGGCTTAGTCAGGGCGTTGTAGTAAATCTCATCCGGACACAGGTTTAGTACCGTGCGGAGAGCTTCATCGATGTCGTACGGTTCATTGCTGTGGATGGTGTAATACTGCGGCTTCTCTTGCGTCCGTAGTGATTCTCCCTCCTCTTCTCTCGATTCTGATGAAGTCTCAATCACTATCGTTGGTGTTGTGCTGTTGGTGACTGTGACGTTGGTAATTGTCGTCTCGGTTGTTGTGTTAGTGGTCAGACTTGACGGAACCCGATTCCAGTCCGAATGAGTTGCCACACTTGTGTATAGAAGAACACAGAATAGAGCACATCCTGTGAACGCAAGTCCTCTCACAACCTTGAGGCATCTTGATGGACTGCTAACATAATTTGTGAAGTAGTCAGGGTCGAGCTTCTCGAGCCGAGGGCTCAGTGATCCGGTCATTGAGTCGAGCGAGTCGAGTCCCCTCATCCTAATCGGTTCCAGGTCCGTGAGTGGTAGATGTGCTTGTTTCCCGAAGCCAGTTATCGTGTTGCTGATAAAGTCGAATGCAAAGGAGCCAAAAGAGTTGTGGAATTAATCCAGGGAACAGCATAGAATATACCAGGACTCCGGTGATCCCGTAACCATTCTACAGTTTCGGCTCAGCATGCAGCTGAGAGTATAATGACGGTCGCTAGATCGAGACAGACCCAACTAGAACACATTCGCTGTTGAAACGGGTATCGAAGCCTGCCACAACCGATCATGGTGCGCACATGCTGAACTCAAAACCAACAACGGAGACCATGTCAGCCGCAAACGGCAACAGGACTCAGCTTCCCATGTCGACCACTGACCACATCTGGGAGAGCACCATGATCGATCAGCTCGCGCGGAGTAAGCACTCGATAGGATCCTAAAACTCTCCAAGCCTTTGACTGGCAAACCGCAGTGAGTTCCAACTGGCTCAGCTCCCATGTGAGGTGCGCATGTCTCAAAGAGAATGACGAGCTGAGGAAGCGTCGTGGAAGCCGACGCGTGGCTGAAGGCAAAGGCTAGACTTTCAACAGTCCGAACCAACGAATTTGCTCGCGGCTGGCAGACAAGCACCGTTGCTGACAGGCACTGCGTCTTATCCCTGCATCTAGGGTTCTATATCTGGTTCCTCAGCTCTCAGCTACTGCATGATTCGTTTCGATATGAGCGTTGTGGAAGGGGAGATGTCGTTACGGCAAAGGAGGAGGCAGCATCTCATCTTTGCGGTGCGCAAGCGAGATGGCTTGCGAGCTCCGTTGGCAACAGCTGACATCCCCAGCGGTTCGAGTGTGTTTGGAACACCACATCTTCCCGCGTGTTCTAGACTTTGTCTCGTCCCTATCCGCAAATCTCAACGGACAGACCTATATCATCGCATTCGTTGACGCAATTCCTATGAAACCGATTCGGACAATGCTGATCTGCGAGCGGTATGCGTACGCTTCTATCCTCTTGTATGTTGTCACATTTGAGCACAACACGTCTGTCTCAGATGTCCTTTGACTCCTGTCCACCTACTCTCAACATCTCCATGGTGCCAATAACGTCAAGCCAGCGGGCACGTTTCCATCTCTGAATACAGCAGTCATCTGCTTCGTAAACGAGACTCACGTTTTGCCTCAACAAACCCTGTTGATACTGAACACGATATAGCACCGAGACCACACCAGCATTGACGTCGTCTATCGTAACTGATCGATTTTTCGAAAGCGCAATTTGCCTTTCGATGGATCCCGAAAACGATGCATCGCTCTGCGTCGACGGTTGAGGGGTATCAAGTGCCTGATATAACGTCGCTTGTCTTTTGTCCGCACCTCGCTCATCACGTCGCAAACGGTGTCTACATCCGACGTGAATTCAAAGCCCACGGAGCAGCAAATTTGCTGGCTCTCTACCGACGAAGAACAGCTCCAAGAAGAAAATAAGCCTGCTCACGCCATTGGTGGATCTTCTCTAGCACCTCCAGCCTGCAGATCATGCCACATCCCCACCTTCTCCCTCCGCAAACCACCCCAGAAAATCTCCGCATCATGCTCCTGGTGACAGCATCGTTGGCGGCAGTAGAAGATGTTGCTGGAGATGCGATGCGGAGGTGACCTCGTGGCTCAATAGATCTTCCGTGACTGCATCCAGGTATAAACTATAAGAACAAGCATTACCGCCAAGTCTTGTAGGTACTCATCCTTCTTTCTATCAAGATGGTCACTACAAAGTTCGTCCTTTCCTTGCTTTCCTTAGGCCTCCTGGGTACAACCCAAGCCTACAGCCGAGGCGAATGCCAATACCCAACTCAAAACCCTCTCCAAGGTTGTCCACAAGGAACACTTCTGGTGGGGCCCAAAGCAGAATTCACCAGCATTCAATCCGCAGTCCTCTCAATCCCCAACAACACAGTCCCATACTACATCCTCATTCTCCCAGGCAACTACACCGAACAAGTCAACGTCACACGCCCAGGCCCTTTGACTCTGCTTGCTCAAACCAAATTTCCAGATGACAACACCAAGAACACAGTCAATGTAATTTGGCACAATGCTACAGGAACAGCCAGCACAGGAAGCTATGATAACGCATATACATCTACACTTACCGTAGCGCCGACTTTCAACAGCAGTTTGACTGGCAGCGGACCCACTGGCAACCACGTTCCCGATGGCACACCATTCGGCAACACGGATTTCAGAGCCTACAATCTGAACTTCGTGAATGATTACTTGCCCTACTCTGCTGGGCCTAGTCTGGCATTGAGTGTGAGCTACGCAAATACTGGGTTCTACTATTGTGGCTTCTACAGTTATCAAGACACCGTAAGCTCTTTTCTTTTCCCTTCCTTCTTTGACAACACCACTGACGTTCCAACGCAAAAGGTCTACATCGGAAAACTGGGCAACGTGTACATGTACAACAGCACCATAGCCGGCCAGACAGACTTCCTCTACGGCTTCGGCACCCTCTGGATCCAATCCTCACTCCTCTCCCTTCGCGGCTGCGGCGGCGGCATAACAGCCTGGAAAGGCACGAATACCTCTTTCCCCAACGCTTACGGCGCATACATCCACGATTCCTCCGTCAAAGCCGCAAACAGCTCTCTTTCCATCGTCGGAAAATGCGCGTTGGGTCGCCCTTGGAATGCAGCTCATAGATCTATCTTTGCGAATACGTATTTGGACGACTCGATTGAGAGCAGTGGGTATATCAAGTGGAGTGCTACTGACCCGAGGTTTGGTGTCAATACGACAATGGCTGAGTATAAGGATTTCGGACCTGGGTGGAATGCTACGGGGAGAGCAGCAGCGAATATTACGATTGTGATGACGGATGCACAGTATGCTCCCTACAGCACTTTGGAGAAGGTATTCCAGTTCCCTTTTTCGGGAAAGTTTGGAAATACAAAGTGGATTGATAGAAAGTCACAGGTGCATGGTAATTGAGAAAATAGGATGTAGTCGTGTCAGAATGTCATTACGTAGGTTACCTCAACCTCTTGACGCTTTGTTCCTTCTCTTGCGTAAGGCTTCCTTTGAGCTAGTGTGACCAGTGCTGCTCTCCAAGCTAGTTCCGAGACCTGAGTCGAAGAAGTCGTCACTCTCGTCCTCATCGTCAGCTTCCAGAGCAGTGGCCAGAAGCGAAGGGAAAGGTTCGGGTTCCGTCTCCTCCTTCTTTATGGCAGGAGAGGTATAGCGCATGGCAGGACCTTTGCTATAGGTGGGATATGTTCGCTCTGTGTCTGATAACCTGGGAGTTTCCTCCTCTTCAGAGTCCTCGGCTTTGATGCGTTTATAGTCGTCTGCCTCTTTCTTGATCGAGGTGTCGTCGCCGGAAGAGAAGATCCAGACACTCAAGATAGCCCAGCAGATGGCAGTGAAGAGGACTTCTGTACCCCAGAAAGCGCCGATGAAGACGAATGCACTGGTGATGCGGTGGTTGTACATGATCCATCTCAGACCTTGAAATCGAGCCTTGAAAATGACATTGGCCTCGTAGATTTGCATGCGAGCAGAACTTTGGACCTGAATCTGCATGGTGTCTGGGACATTCCTCCATCCTTTTGCGAAAGACACGCCGTTGAAGACGGAAATCTCGAGTGTTTCTGCTTCGAGCCGCCAGCCCAGAATCAGCCAGTGCAGCTCGGTAGCCTTACGAGCGAGATCAACGACGGGCGAGTAGTATGTCAAGATGGCAGTTCTCCTCGAGCTGGCGAGAACCTTGGTCGTGGTAGGATCTTTCGCGACAGGCATACGCGAGTCGTCGATGACGGAGCCCTTTTCTCCAGGAGCAAACAGAGCAGTCTCGACCATGAAGTTGCCAATCTCGGTGTTTGTCTTTGTGCGCGGCAGACGTATCTGGATCTTGACATCATACGGCTGGAGACTAACCAGCTCGGGAGCTAGGCTTGCGACACCCCATGGCGGTGATTCGAGACTATCGAATTGGAGGTGGATAGGGCGGCTGAAGCCTATGCGCGGGATGTAGGACCAGTAGAAAGCGAGGTAGGCGGCGATGGAGACGATTAGGAGGAAGAAGCAGGTGCTGAAGAAGAGGACGGATGTCAGGTATGCACGCTGGGCGGGTTTGGAGACGGCGATGCGTAGGGGAAGGAGAGCCGTGTTCTGTTCACTTGTCAATTGTGTTCGTGTTGGTCTGGAGCGAGATGGCAACCTTAGCACGGGTCATCACGCCCTGCGACTCGTCATCAGCATAGTCGGACATATCGCATGATGGTTGTGATATTGTAAGAAGACAGAGGATGCTGATTTGGTCCGCCCAGTGTTCGCAACAACGTCACTGCTCTCACATGAAAGGTCCGAGCTTCCTCTCTTCGATTGGAACCAGCATGTCTGTCCTCCATGAACACAGTGTATCTCTGCTGTCGATAACTTGATTGTTTCCCTCCGCAGACCGTACACGAAGCTATCATACCCGAGATCACTCTTGCTTAGATGGCGAACGCGATGCTGCACATGACCTTTGATGCTGCGTAGTGACATCTTTGTTCGTTGCGTTGGATGTTGAAAGTTGTGTATGCATAATATATGCACAGTTATGACGTTGTGTTCCTTCCTAAATACCAACGCGTCCCACGAGGACAGTTCGATCATTGTCCAACGACCATTGTTATCATTCACCACGCGTTATCGCCGAGACTATTGTAGAACACCAAGATCCAGCCACGACTACCTCTACTTGTCGTGGTTTGGTACCTTTCTCGAAGGACTACGCTCTACATCGCGTCTGCATCGCCCAAACGCGACACTCGCAAACACGTTCCTGAACGTTCCCCGTCATGGCTCAGATCTTTGGACTCAGAGAGCGAGCAGATTCTTGGTATATCATGATGATGGAGTTCTTGTCTGATCACGGTTGACGTCTGCAGCCAACTACACCTTTATGGGATATGATAAGGCGTCTTCCAAAGTTGATGTCGTTGTCAGATATGTGGACCAGAAGTATTACCAGGCTACCATCGCCGACAAATCTTCAGGCGAGGACATCTGCGTAGAACCCCAAAAGTCAAAGACCGTCGAAGCTGCTTTGGAAGGCCTGCTCGCTCACACTTGCTCTCATCTTGGAAACCCTCCCAACTTGATCGGTGCTGGTGCTACACAAAAGGATAGTCCGCTTCTCAAGCGCGGTCGTGGAAGACCTAAGAGCGTTCTCCCTTCTGCCATCTCATCTGCCGTCAAGCCCAAGGCAAAGAGAGCTGCTCCCGCTGCAAGTACCATGGTGGCTGATGTTACTCCCGGAGCCAAACGTGGTGTTGGAAGACCCAAGAAGCAAGATGCCGCTGCACCCGCATCCATTAGTCGTCCCAGAGGAAGACAACGCAAGAGTCCTACGGCACCCGTGTCCACTGGTCGTCCTGTCGGCAGACCGCGCAAGAATCCTGTCGCAACTGCTCTCGCAACCGAGGTGACGGAGGATGGTACCACCGCACTCATCAAGCGCGGTAGAGGTAGACCCAAGAAGTCCGACTCCACTCCCGTAGCTGCGACTGCTCCAAAGCGTGATGCATCAGCCCTTGAGGACGACGAAGACGAAGAGCCCGCAGTCAGAAAATCACGCAAGATCACCACGGACGACGATTTCCAGGAGCTTATCGGTGCATACGACCTCGGCGATATCGAAGAAGCAGGTCAGGCTGCTCCTTACACGCCCCAAGTATGGTTTCCAACTTACGTTTCTAGAATTGCTAGGGTTGTCTACCAGTGCATTGCAGATGGAGCTGATGGAGGTCTGACCGAAGATGAGATTATGGAGGACACAGGTCTCGCATACAGCGACATTAGTGCTGGTATCTCACAATTGAGTGAAAAGGGTGGCATAGAGCCAGCTATCGAGGATTCCGCAAGATGGGTAGTCATTGACGAGTGGGAGGATGAAGACGAGTGATCCTGACAAAGCGCCTTCAAGCATCTTGAGCATGAGCGGATTATGCTCTTAGCTCTCTTGTTGTGGCATCTTTTGAGCCCGGTTGTCTGTATACATAGTTTGTGCATAAAGTCTTCAACTTGCACATCTTGCACAGACACCAAGCCGCACCTCCCGAAACGCATCACAAACGTGACTTGCACCACTCTTCCTCAACCATCAACCAGCATCAATCATGTCAGGAATACATGGTCTACGAGAGCAGATCTTAGGTAGGTATGGACGTTGGTCATAGCATCAACTATCTCGCGGCCAACCACTTTTATAGCCAATCTCGACCACGTTGAGCTCATGACACCGACTTCGGAACTCAACATTGTTGTCGAGAATGTTCGCGGTACCGAACAAGGCTACAATGCGTTCATCAGCGACAGGGTCTCACGCAAGAGACTTTTCGACTGGTCCGAATGCCATGAATCCGTGGCCGCGTCACTAGAAGTACTGTTGGAGTACACCTGTCTCATGGTAGAAACTCACCGTGAAAATCCTGAAGATTGGCGAAAACAATCCACGCATATGATCAGACGTCGCCTAGAGCAATCCTCACCCCGGACCGAAATTCCTAGCGAAGGGGAGGACGATCGAGCGTCGTCTGTTCTGACACACGGCCAGAAACGAGACGCTTCTGCTATGGAGTTCGTTGAAGACGATGAACATTTTGCTGGTTTCACACGTATCCCACCAAGACTCCGTCTTCCTCCGGACGTCATCGATATCTACAGAGAGGAGTCCGCCGGTCGTGGCCCTCTACTGCCGCCTGTGGGCGGTTCATTGGTTGCGGCCAGAGTCTGCGACTTGCTCCCTTCCACCGCCTCTGACGGAGCTAAGAAGATGCTGTTCGAGATTGTCACGAGTCCTCTATATTCATCTCCAGAAGGGGCGGTTGCTATAACCCATCTGACCTACAAAACCGGTCTGGAATACTCAGAGCTCAGAGGTTATGCCGAAGAACTCGAGCGATCGGGTCACGCTGAACATACTAGCCTGTACTCATGGAGAGCGGTTCATTTCTATTGCAGGTCCATTATGACAGTTGTTGGAGCTCCCGGTCGCATGACTCTCACTAGAACGGGACCATCGGGTATACAAACATTTGCTGGCTTTGCAACTGTCCCCTCACCTTCGAGGTTACAGTGTGGAGAAGTCAGTATTCCAGAAAGAGGACCTGCTCGCAACGCGGATCTCGCACATGTTGTTTGCGAAACACTACCGGCAGACATTTCCGTTGGGGCGCAAAAACTGCTTTACGAACTCATCACGAGGCCTCAACTTGCTGCTAGCGGAGGAATCCGATTGTCCTCTATTGCTTCTGATCATGATCTGGACATGCGCCTAATGCTAAAGTATGCTGAAGAGCTTCGTGCGGCAGGCCATGCTGAGGCTATTGATCCGGATGAGGCCGTATGGCGCCCAACAAATCTTTCCACTGCACTTTGAAGTGCTCCTCCTCCCGATCGACGTAATACCAGTCACAGAATCTGGTTGTTATATCAGTTGTCTACGGACATGTAGACATGTGAGAAGCTCTTGGCTCAGACTCTATTTCAAGCATTATAGGTATCAAGCAGAGACGACTGTCGTTATATCAGCTTGGTCGACGAAGCTTGCTCACCAAAACTCTTGATTCATGATACCTTTCGAGATTCCATTGGAGAAGATCTCCTCTATGTTCTTACATCAGCCACAAGTGCGAAGAGGAGCGTCGAGAAAACAGATTGATTTTCAGCTGTGGCAACAAAAAGATGTCCCAAGATGTCCCACACAACCCAGCACATTCCCGAGTTCACGTAGCGAGAAATAATATACGACAAGAAAGTGCGAAAAGACACATCGGACGGACGACTTGAACCGTAGCTCATTGGACCAAAAAAAGCACACACTGCCCAGGGCCCCCTCCGCCACATCAGCTACTCATACCAATATGTTTTTGGATTTTGATTGTTTTCTTCCCTGGGCCAGCGGCGAGGAAGTTGAAAGGTGAAGGGTAGACAAAGGTTTGTGGTTGTGTGAAGGAGATGAAGAAATAGGATAGATCATGTGAGCGTTTGTTTCCACTCCATACGTAAGTGCGAAAAAACCGATGACAGGTTAGAACATGGCCATGTTTGCTTTGACTATCCGATCTAGCATTTGATTGCTGCTAGCAAAGTTCGCTTACCGCTGAGACGGTGGGCAGCAGGTTCTGCTCTCGACATTATTCTCTAGAAGAAGGTGCCTATTTCATTTGATTGCCAACTCGATCTCGTGCTTGTGTTCTGTTTGCTCAACTGTCTCTCTTTCCTCTTCTTGTCTCTAAGCGTATCGTATCGTATCTTCCTCGTAGGCCTCAACACTTCCTTCTTGGTCTTCCGTTCGGTTCTCATCTCCAAAGTCAAGCGTATCTCACAAAGAATCAAGGGCGACTGCCCTCCATCTGTCTGAAGCCTCCTTATGTTGGCTGGTGACCATACACTCATCAAGGATCCCCCCTGCATAGGCAGAAAAAATCTTTTCCAAGGAACAGAGGTAAGTCAAATATCTTTGATCACGAAACTGTCTGCAGTCCGTGCATTGGCAGGATGCTCAACCGCGTGTCACTCTAACTATGACAAACTACTACTGTACTCGTTGTTGTATCGTCAGACCACAACGACCTGAAGAGTTGAGATGAAAACTTCTTATCATATCATCGTCAATCCGCCTGCAGATCGATCGTTAATGTCCTACCACCCGCATCTCCAATCCATACTCACAAGCCACGCCGATCCGCCCGTGGATTAACCCATTCTACTCGGTCCGCCATTCCCACCACTAACTGCCTCTTCTAGACTGATACCCATTATTGCTCCCGGAACCATCACTGAAGGAGGAATTGTTTCCCCAGTTATTTCTCTGGTCATTGTCTTCTTCGTCATCAGCGAATTGTCCATAGTCCTCGATGCTCTCTCTTCGCTCGGGGTCGTGTTGTTCGTGGCTGGGACTGTAGTTGGGGCTTTGTCCGTAGAACCATTGAGGCTAGTCGAGGTGTCCTGTGTGTGTTAGTGATGGAACTAGATGGCGGAAGGAAATGGGAGGGGAGCAGTGAGGGCTTACCGGACATTTGCTGTGGTTGTTGCTGTTGCTGTGATAGAGTGTGGACAAGATAGAAGAAGGGTTCTGTGATCTCGAGTGTTGTCTTCGGGTTGTGTGGTGAGGAGAAGTTCATCCAGTGGTGTTCTTGCTTGCTTTTATACAGATCTGAGCCTTTGCAAAGGTTCAACGCTCGTGTACGGGAATAGCAGTATTTGAATCTGTCTCGGATACCTTTATGGCAGCTTTCTTTGTGTCAGACTTGCCAGTCGAACGGGGTGTCTTAGACAGACATCCTGGATCAATTGCCCTTCGTTCAATATGTTTGATGAGGTCATGGAAGTCACCAAGAAACAATCCAAAATACTTGTAACAAGCGGTAGAATCAGAGTGGCCAAGTTTCTTGTCAGTGAGAAGAACTTCGGAAGAGGCAGAGCGATCCGAAGCATTATCCGTTGGAATTTGCATAGCAGAAGGTTAATGTTATCGTACATGTTGTATGATGTTATCGTACATATTGCATGCAGGTCATCGAGCCGGCGACAAAGATGATCTCGGGTTTTTGAAGTGCATTTCAATATTCAACGTAGGTTGTTTCTACATTCCGATAATCTACTTGCTGGGTGTATCAGTCAATCTTGATCACCTAATGCCAAGCGACCCTCTCATGATCAATCATCAGCATCGGCTCCTGAGATACAAGGCACACCGATATCTCCTTTGATGTTGTTGCACACAATTTCCGCCGTGCCATTTGGACTAGTCAACTCGATACCCTCCAACAGGATATCACTACAAGTGGCACCAGGACTACAAGTCAAGTCTGCAACCACTCTGTTGTCCTTTCCGGACGACGAGCCAGTGAAGTTGATGAACTTGATATTAGTGATGTTGACGTTGGATGGGTAGGCAGCACAGGTGGTCTCGTTGATGTTGAAGTAGCATTGATCGAGAACGATGGGAGCGTCGGTGTTTTCAATGTGCACGTTCTCGTAGGTGATGTTGTCGATGTAGCCGTAGCCTGCTGTAGGTCCTGCCCAAGCCCTGTCGAACAGGTTAGTAGGGCCACTTTCAGAGGATCTTGATCAACACTTACTTCAGTCTTGCGCCGTTCTGGCCGTTGAGCAGAGTGATGTTCTTCATGTAGGCATTGGAAATGTAGTCCTTGACACCAGGGTATTGACCGATCGAGCCCATCGAGACACCATGAGTGCCATTACACCATAGATTCTCGACGTAGATGTTGGTCGTGTTTGGTTTGGGCGAGAAGCAATCGTCGCCAACATTGACACGAGTGTTCGTGACAGTCAGACCATCAACATTGAGCGAGTCGAAGCCATCGGTGTTCTTCGGTAGAGCCTGTGAAGGGTCAGTATTGGGTTCGTTGGAGAAATGGTGCTTGAGCTTACAGAAGCATTGTTGCTAAATGCCTCGATGTATACATTATCAAAGGAGACGTCCTTGGTACGGACCAAGAAGGTCGTCCAGCACGGGCTGTTCAAGAAAGTGATGCCTTCAACATCAACGTTGGTGGCATTGTCGGTCAAAAAGAGAATCGGGCGGTAGTAAGTGTTGCTAGCATCCTACTGCAAAGTCAGTCACCGAGTCACTGGTCATGATCTAGATAGCTCACCAGGATCTCGCGGCCAGCAAAGCCATTGTACCAAGCCTGTCCATTTCCGTCCATCGTTCCTTTGCCATAGATCTTGATGTTCTTACCGCTCCAGACCATAAAGGTAATGCTCTTCTGGAAGGAATAGTAGAAGTAGTTGTTTTGCCAATACTCGACATCATCGGTGAACTACATCGATTGTATTAGACAATATTTCCAAGAAGCACCTTTCTCTGCTTACCTTCAAGGTACCATCGAGCTTGATGTAGACATCATTCAACACAGGCAGGTCAACCTTCTTGCCAATGATGTATGTCTTGCCTTCTTCGAGATGCACGAGGCCTCCATTTTGGGCCTGTTCCAAGGCCCAGACGAAGTCTGCCGAGATGTCGTCGGTATCATCTTCAGAAGCACGAATAGTGATCTTGCGACGGTCATCTTCGATCTTGTTTCCCCACTTGTCTTTCTGGTTCCAGCCAAAGTATGGTCGTCCCGTATGCTTCCAAGGTTGAGAAACGGATGCACCGTCCGGGATGTCGAAGGCGAGAGCCGATGTGACGATAGACGCAGCGGCTAGGAGGCAGGTGACTAATCTCATACTGATGATTGAGAGTGTATATATAACCACTTGCTTTTGTCGCGAGTGGGTGGGCTCAACACAGATTAAGTAGTCTGACCTCCAGGTCTCGATTGAACAGGGAAGGATTTTGGCAAACATTTCTCCATCTTGGCTATGCAGGATTGACAGCCAAGGCGGACAATAGTTGATGATTGTGGGATAAGACCTTCTGCCATCTCAGTGATGCTGACGTCGGTTGACTATATTTGCTAGTAAACATGGAGTGGTTGTTGCGGGGTGACCAGCCAAGACATGCATGCAGGATGCGGAGGTAGCAGGTGCCAGCAAAACTTGACCGAGCTTGATGGTCCTTATGCATGAGCTTAGTTTTTCCGCCAATACCATGGCATGTCTTGAATCATGATATGTCTCTATACCGGCTGATATCCAGGGATGTGGGGTCATTGGTATGGGGCTCCACAGATGATATGGCGGGGAAAGGTGGGATGAATGATCGTCAAGGTTATCGGCTTTCCGGCCGAATGTCTGTCAGCAATCTTGGTCCATCCCAGAGTCATGGACTTCCTGACGTGGATACATTGTGGCCTTGGTCAATTGGCTGCAGAGTATGGGTGACGGCTGTGGTCATTGAACAACCTGTGCAAGCCCGGCCAAATTCATGGCAAAATCCATACTGCACTGACATCAACCTAGCTGGTTGGAAAGATGCGACTGAACCCATAGGCAAGTTTGTCGGCTTGACCTCGTGCACTGTGTTCGTAGTCAAACGCCTTGACGAGACCGACAAAGTGAGATGCCGCAGCAATTAATACCAAGACATGGAAGATCTGATGCGAGCTGCCCCAAATGTCGAAAGTGCCAGGTCTCAGACGTTCTGGGAATCGAGCCTTTGTTTCTGATCAGTATCTCTCGATGATGCCATGTCAAAAGCAAACTTACAGCGTAAATTGCAGCTCCAGACACATACAGTACGCCTTGCAATACAAGCCAAGAGAGACCCATTTGTCGCTCGAGCTGAGTGATTCCGAACAACGAGATGCCATGCAGCACTGGAATTACAGCACTTGCACCCATGGCAACAAACATGCCTGCCCGGAATGGGCGCCATTTGGGTGTCCTGAAGCTGGGCATGATAGACACAACCGCGCAGCCGATACCGATGAGGGTGATCTACAAGAACTGGTAAGCCATAGATCAACATAAGACAAGGTAGGACCTACCATTGACCAATACACAGCAATACACCCCGGCTCTCCAGTAAAGCCATAAAAAATACTCGGGATAAAGCTGCCCCAGATCAAACACACTATTCCGACGTAGTCGAGTTGATTTCCAATCTTGTTGACTTTTGGAGAATGGTTGGAGATGGTATGATAAGTGGCACTCATGCCTAGACAAGCGATAGCACCACCGAAGAAGCACCCAAAGACGACAACGTCCTCGAAAGTCGCTCTAGCATACCTCGGTTTGATGAGTGCATGTAGATAGACAGAACAGACCAAGGCTGCGGCAGCGCCCAAGAGATGGGTGTAGATGTTTACGGTCTCATTGTGGATGTATGACAGAGAGGAGAAGGACTGATAGAAGGAACCGCTTGCTGGTCGATAGCCCGAGTGGATATAGTGATTGTCTTGTTGCCATGAGGGTAGATCTGCCCAGAGGACTGTCAAGGCATGGGAAACTTTCTTCTCGACTTTTGTGACAAGGTCATCTTCTTGTGCTTCATTCTGTTCCTGGATAGAGGTGAGAGGAGTGGGTCTCCGGTGGTTCATCTTGGATAGGTATTCGTAGTGCTGATATGTTTTGGTAGTGGTCCAGTAGGATCACTATCACGACTCCAGAATATTGTTTGAGTTGATTCGTAGTTGTATGGAATCCTTCAGATGGTCGAAAGTCTCGACAGATAGATGAGTTGACTTGAACGAAGCCAACACAAGGACAGATAACAAGGAGATAAGAGGTGAATTGAGATGCTGCTGCCTGATGATTAATTCGATGCGACAGTGGAGTGATATATGGTTTACTCGAGATTGACGGACCCCGAAGAAGGAAGCTTTCGCAAGACTTTCCTTTCTGGGACAGCCGCAACCCTACGTCAGCGTAAACAAGCAGCGACCCCTCCATCGCAACGACAACAACCACGACCCCATTCATGTCGGGCTCGAATACACGACCGCCAGCCCGTCGAGGGCCCTCGGGCGCTTGGGGCCGTCTTCGCCAACCGCAGATTGATCCACTCGAAGTCTATGGTCTGCCTTCCAAGGGCGAGACGAGGTACAATTGACCCTCGACCATATACGATGCAGCATACTAACATACACAAGACTGGCAGACCCCAAGACGCAAGAGACATACTTCGAACGAATAGTCGCCCGCTACATGAAATTCTGCGCTTCCCACCCAAGCGGCGAAAGCCTCGAAGCCGCCTTCCACTCCCTCGATATCAACTCTAGCTCACCATCACCCACACCTCCACCCCTCAATCCAGCAAAACCCCAACCCCTCTCTACAACCTCGGAGCCTCCGCAAGAAATGTCGACCATACTCATGGCCATGCGCAAACTCCGCGAAGCCCTAGTCTCCGGCCACCGTACCGATGCTTTTGCCCAACGAGTCTACACCTTCCAGATCCGCGCTGCGATACTCTGCCGCCATCTCGAGACCTATCATCCAGCACTGCAACATCTACTCTACAGAATCCACCCCAAGACTCCTCTATCACGACCGGAGTTGCAGGAATTTGCAAGGTACTTGATTCTGGATGCGGCGTGTAGGCAAGGTGAATTCGTGGATGCGTATCGCTTGAGAAGGGTGTATCGAGTCAGGGATCGGAAGATTGATGCTGTGCTAAAGGCCTTGGTGCATGATGACTGGGTTTTGTTCTGGAGGACAAGGAGGGCGGTGGATGGTTATCAGAGGTGTCTGATGAGTTGGGCTGAGGACGGGGTGAGGTTGCATGCGTTGAAGTGTTTAGGAAGGAGTTACATGGTGGTGGACAAGAGCTTTGTAGAGAGGAGTGCTGAGAGAGGATGGGAAGAAATGGTGGAGAAAGACAAGGTTGGATGGTTGTTGAGAGAGGATGGAGGGGTGGTTATCAGGAAACCAAAGGGTACTTGAGGTTCTGGGCATTTCACGAAGTTATGACTAGATGCATTGATGGCGCAACGGTTGCATTGAAGGTGTTAGAGAAGGCTCTCTGATGGGTATAGAACATGCATTGAACAGAATCTTTCTCCCTCCTCTTTCAATAATCATCCCCATCACCACCACCATCATCCCCACCAAACTCATCATCATCTCCACCATCAAAGTACTGCTCCGCATTATAATCATCATTATCATCCTCGTCATCCTCATCAAACTGATCCGGATCCTCCTCTTCCTTATCCTCATCTTCTGCTCCTTCCACTTTATCCTCATCGTTCCCATCATCACCCTCACCATCCTCCTCGTCCTCAATATCAGCATCAAATCTATCCAACCTCGTCCGCGTAGACAGATTCAGCGATTTCTTCGTCACTCCCGCCGTACTGCCCGGCTCCACAATCGCCCACAACTCCTCGGGGAAAAAGGACTTTACAAAAGGTCTGGAGGAAAGTTTTGGCAGTGTGTTTTTCTTCTTGGTGTAGCGTTGCGAGTAGGTGGGCATGGATTCAAAGGGATCGTAGTGGGCGGTTGGGGGTGTCTTTTTGCCGGACTTGTGCACGCGAGCGGAGGAGTCGAGGATGGCGTAGAAGGGGCCGTCGTGGATTCTTGCGCGTAGGGTGCGGTAGTGGGATACTAGTTGGCGTTCGAAGATGGAAGGGGGGTCAGCTATGGGTGGTTGGATTGGCTGAGAGGAAGAGTGTTAGTGGTGTGCTTGTGTCAAATGACGAGTAGGAGAAAAGCCAGAAGAGAGTTAGCAAAACGTACAGGAAACTTCTCGCTGGGCTTTGTGTTTAGTTTTCCTTCGAGCTCTGGGTCGTATTCCCAGGGCAGCGCTTGGCCGCCCATTTTGCCCAGGTCATTCTTTCCACCGCCGCCGCCCCAGCCGCCTCCTCTTGACATTGTAATGTTCTTGTGATTGTGATTTGTGTGTGATTCGCTTGTCTATGCGACTAGTGGTCGTGCAATACAAGTTGCGATTTGCGTATCGCGTGTTTTTGGTGTCCGGTGCTGAGTTGCTGGATTGTTGGGTTGATTGACTCGAGTGATGATAGAGGTGCGCGACAAAGGTCTCGGTAGCTGTACAGGTGGTTTATCGATCGGTCGATGGAATTGTGGGTTTGGTATGCGCGGTAAAGCAAAAGTCGAGGAAAGTGAGCAATCAAGCAGTTTCGCGCAATCGCAATGCGCCGGCTCATATTCAAAAGTTACCGATCAAAATTTTGGTTCGCGTGGTGGGGGACCCTGACATGTGATAAACTAGGTATACAGATTACATCTTTTTCTGCTCCAGCCTCTTTTTACATACTTCTTCCAGTGCCGATCAAATACGATACTGGCCATAATGTTCTGAGGCAGTCCTTGGGGATGGGTCATCTGCCGCATGACTTACACGCCTGAATCGGAACACGAGTGGCCTCAAGTCGTCGAAGCCATCAACCCTTATCTTGTGCACTTCACTCGCAAAGCTTTCAAAAGAAACGAGCATGACTTCGAAGAAATAATGGCTTGTCTTGAAAATTACCCAATATCCAACTCATCGCTAGACCAAGCCTCTCTCGACGACCTCCGCATACATTTTGCATCATGGTGTCAAACCCAAGACAGGCACCCCGATGAGGCCATTGCACGCTTTACAACCTTTCTTGTGGTCGACGGGGTAGCTCTGAACAAGATTGCCAGCGCCCCTCGCCCAGATGATCCTAATTTCAGAGCTAGTGATAGACTAGATGCTCATGTACTAGTGGTTTCTGCCAGCCATGGAGCAGGATGTCGACTACGTCCCTTGACGTCTGCTGGACAGGGTGTTGCTGTGCAAGAAGGTAAGCTGTTCCCTGGATACATAAAGGTTCCGCTTCAGTACCTGCGAGAACTCTGGATTGCTGCTGCAGAGTATATGGATCTGTATGAAATCTGTTCAAGCAAATCTGACAAGGTGCCCGAGTGGACGCCTTGATTGTGCTCTCACGAAAGCGTACATCTATGTCGAGCGAAAGAGTTTTGGGAAGGGGTTCCCCAGAGAAATCATTGGACAAATTCTTGCTTGAAATTGTGCGTTGATAGGACGATGCTACACCAATTTCAGCTGGAAACCACCACCGATCTCTTCATCATCTCGTCCCGCAAACAACCCACTAAAATCCGCAGCAGCAGCACCGCCTTCACCACGCATAGGCGCATTGGGCGTTCTGTGTTTCCTTCTCCTCTCCTGACCAGCTTTACTGGGAAAAGTAGGAAACATAGCTGTGCTCTTGGGCCGCGGGTCTTCGGTAAAGTAAATATGTTCCAAAAGCTCCTTTGCTGATGGTCTGCTCGCTGGATTCAGGGACAGCAAGGCAGATAGCAGATCTGTTCCTGCTTTGGTGAGGAAAGGAAATTTTGAGCGTATCACTGAGCCGGTGGTTTGTGCATTTCTTGGTAGCCGGAGGGAACGGGCGTTAGGTAGGCGTTTGAATCCAGGCCATGAGGCATCGGTGGGTACACCGCACAGCTCGAAAATCTTGCTGAGCTCATCGACCTCGTTCTTGCCTTGAAGCAGTGGAACGTTTGTGAGAAGTTCGCCGAATATGCAGCCCACGCTCCACATATCAACACTGCTGTCGTATGTCGTGGTGCCCAGCAGGAGTTCCGGGGCTCGGTACCAGAGAGTGACGACCAATTGCGTGAGGTTCTTTGGCGGCGGGTCGCCGCAGAAGCGCGCCATACCGAAGTCGGCAATTTTGATTTCTCCTCGGTTGTTCATAAGGATGTTTGAGGTTTTGAGGTCGCGATGTAGGATCCATCTGTCGTGCAAGAACTCAATAGCACTGCCGAGTTGTAGCATCAATGTCTTGACCTCGCTAGGCAAGAACGGCTCTTCCATGTCGTCCATGAGTGTTTTGAGGTCGTGTTCCAGGAAATCCATGACGAGGAAGATGTCGTCGACGTTGCCTTTCTCGCCTACGACGACCTCTCTAAGATCTACAATGTGTCTGTGTTTGGCAGCAGACAGTGTTTGGATCTCGCGCAAAGCTGTGACTGGGAAGCCATTCTGAGCAGCTCCCGGCTCCATTTTCATCTTCTTGATTGCGACGATTTCTCCGGTAGCCAATTCTCTCGCTCGCGACACGAAGCCATAACTGCCTTCTTCAATGTGGTTCAGTCGTTCGAAGCTGTCGATTGTGCGAGCGGGCTGCCACGACGGGGCATTGAAGCGGACGAGTTGTCGCGGTTGGTCACCCTGCTGTGAAGGCGATAGACGTCTTCTCTTTGACGGTCTGTCGTCGGCGTCTGCGACTTGTTGTTGTTGCTGCTGTCGTAGTCGGTCGGCTTCTTGTTGCTTGCGTTGTTTTTCCGCTTTCGCACGTTTCTTTTGCTCCTTCTCTTGCTTGCGTTGTGCGTCTAGGGCGGCATCGTTTTCATCATCAGCCCAGCGCGATGTCATGATGGAATGAAAAGTGGTTGATGTGTGTGTTATAGTTGGAGGGAATGCCGAGGAGTGCGTCATGAAGTTGCGGCGAAGTCGAAGACCTCCGAGCTCGACCGCTCACACTTTTTGTCGCGATGAACATCATCCACAACTTTGCTCAGTCGGACATCGGAGTACAAGTATGAGACGCAGCACGATTCAAATAGCCAGGCGCGTGGCTGACCATCGGCTTGCACCATCACGACGAGCCCTGGTGTGCTCCGGCGCAAGATGTTCGTCGACAAGCTCAAGAGAGTGGTCCACTCCTCTGGCAAAGACATTAGGCGAGGCCATCACTGTATGTCCACCTTTGCAATGTCATGCACCACCAAGTTCTGACAGCATCTGTAGACGACCGGTCCCATCTCAGTAGCGGCATACATGCGACAATGCCTCACCTTCCCCGAAACCGGCTACTACACAAACTCGACCGAGGGCAAAGATCCCTTCGGCAAGAAAGGCGACTTTGTCACATCCCCAGAGATCTCTCAAATCTTCGGCGAACTCATCGGATTATGGTTCGTCGCAGAGTGGATAGCTCAAGGCAGAAAGAGCAGTGGCGTCTACCTAATGGAAATGGGCCCTGGACGAGGAACCTTGATGGACGATATGTTGAGATCCATCCGCAACTTCAAACCTTTGGCTCAAGCCATCGATGGCATTTATATGGTTGAAGCCAGTCCTGCGTTGCGTCAAGCTCAGCATAAGCTTCTCTGTGGCGACAACCCTCTGCAAGAGATCAATATTGGTTACAAGAGTACTTGCAAGTACACTCCTGACTTGAGCATCATCTGGTGCGAGGACATACGCTTCGTACCCAGAGAGACAGACAGCTCGCCCTTCATCGTCGCCCACGAGTTCTTCGACGCTCTTCCTATCCACGTCTTCGAGTCCGTCAAGGCCCAAGCTGCGCCCAAGCAGATCCGCACACCCACTGGCATCCACAAAGTCGACCCCTCAGCCACTGGATCCGCCAACACCGTCTCTCAATGGCACGAACTCGTCGTCTCACCCACTTCACCCTATGCAACCCACGATACCCTCCACACTCCAAAATCACAGCGCGATCAACCCGTCCCCGAATTCTCACTCACCCGCTCTCAAGCCGCGACACCCCACTCCATCTTCCTCCCCGAGCAATCGAATCGCTACAAAAACCTCAAGAATACCGAAGGTTCCGTCATCGAAGTCTCTCCTGAATCTCAGACCTACGCCGCAGACTTTGCCGTCCGCATCGGTGGCGGCGTGAGTCCATCAGCACTCTACACGAATCATGCCGACCAAACACCTCCTCCAGTAGGCCGCCGCGTGTCTCCCCGTCGCGCCGTCGAGGAAATTGTAAAGAAGCAAGCCTCAGGAGCTGCTTTGATCCTCGACTATGGCACCCCCGCCACCATCCCCGTAAACTCTCTCCGTGGAATCAAAGAACACCGCATCGTCTCCCCTCTCTCCGAACCCGGTAAAGTAGACATCAGCGCCGACGTAGATTTCCTTGCTTTGGCCGAAAGTGCAATCAATGCATCTCTGCACGTCGAAGTGCACGGTCCTGTTGACCAAGCACGTTTCTTGACTTCCATGGGCATCGAGCAGCGAGCTGCGCAACTTGTGAAGCTGGCTGTTGATAGAGAGCGAGGCAGTGTTGTGGAGAAGACTGAGGGCGGGCAGAGAACGAAGAGTGATTTGACGGAGACGGTGAAGAGGATCGAGAGCGGGTGGAGGAGGTTGGTTGATGTGGGACCTCAGGGCATGGGCAAGTTGTATCAGGTCATGGCTATCTTGCCCCATGTGCCGCCGAAACAGGGCGAGCAGCCTAGGAGACCAGTGGGTTTCGGTGGCGATGTGGCTGTGTAAGATGTATATTACAGTATATCTATCTTGTTGATACTTTGACTTCTATATATCCCGCCAGAATACATGCATTATCTCACAATCAGGGCGGGAATCATGGAAGAGTGGGTAGAAGGCTTTTCATGTCGAAAGAATGTGCTATCAAGGCATGGTCGTTCTGCGTTCTAATCTGAGCGTGTCGAACGAAGTGAACTTGACGGCTTTCGTGTTGGAGAAAACAGCTACTGAAGGCAGGGCCTTGTCTTCTCTTTTCCATTCGTAGCTCTTCGTTGACTGAAGTCACTTGCCTCTGAAGCAGTATTATTGATGCACCATTCGAAAGCCAATGGGAAATAGTATGATTGAGTACACGAGAACGTCGTCCAATCTTACCACTGCCAGTCCGATGTCATGCTACCTCACATTAGTCCTCCCCTCAACCCCTCTTGCCTGCACTTTGTCGGACTTTCCTCTTTCTCGCTCATGTTCTCTGGCCCTAGTCTTCTCGGAACGACAAGACTCTCGGTTCTCAGCTCTGGAGTCAGAGCCAACGACTCAATGGCTGGGAGTCAGATCGATGGCATGACCATGTGGCTGGGGGCATCGTTTCAAAGCTTCGATCTTCTCCTCGAGCGGTTGCATTGATCTGACATCGCTCTCGCGATCGTAGTCCTTGGTGACGCTCTGATCCAGAAGTCTGACTTGCATAGATTCGACTGGCATGTCTTTGGTCACAGACCCGACGCGGACGTCGGCCAAGCATAGCAAGTTGAGCAGTGCCTGCTCCAAGGAGGGTTTCAACAATCTGAGAAAGATTCTGTCGCTTTGACCACGAGATTCAGCGATGAAAGCGTTGTAGAATTGCTTGTGGGAGTGTGGGTATGGCTCAAACGAGGTGATGATAACCACATTCGCATTGTCTGGGTACACATAGCGCCAGTTCTCTGACCTAAATCAGTATACGTCTCTGAGTCTGACTATCTGATTAGACACACACTTACCAAGGATTTGGGTACGGAGGCCCAGAATGGCAAAATCGTGGGTTTGCCATTTGTTCTGGCCGATAAGACGTGCAAGGAGCGTAGAGAAGGAGATGGGAGATCGAGTGACTCTTGAGTGATAGGTAAGATATGCTTCGCGTTTGCTCAGTGCAAACGGAGCTTACTGGTTGCGATCATTTTTTCTGCGACGTTGATGGTGGGTTTTTCTCATGATCTCGTCTCGCCCGACTTAGAAACAGATGGCATGAATTCACACTTATCACGAAGCAAAACTTCGTTTTCAAAGGGTACACCATAAAGTTGATGTGGAAGATGTGGTTGATTCTGAGTGTCAATCGTAATGGATGTCACACAAAAAAGGGGCAGGCGGCGTTCGACTGATTACAGCAACGGCGAAGATTCAGCCAAAGTCTTTCATCTCCCTCCTCTTCTCTCACCTCACTATTCCTCCATTTGTTCCGTCCTTTTGGTCTTCCGTTTACTTTTTTTGCTGTTCTCACCCCTCGTTTCATCTTCTTGTTTCGAGATATTGTACACGTAGAGAGACGTCTTCAACTCTCGTCCCCAGGAGAAGGTTCAACGAGCCAGTTTCTGGTAGCGTAGATTGATGACATCGCAGATAGCATGGTAGAGGTTGTGCGAAACCTTGAGTTTTTCGTCCTTGGGCGATTGTTGTGGCTTCTTGACTTCCTTTCCAGACGCATCTCCATGGTCCTTGGTCTTGAACTCGTTCTGATTGAGAGGCTTGACACTCAGAGGAGTGACGGGGGTGATTCTGATTACTGTTCTGACCAGATCCGTAATCTTTTCAAGCAGGTCACGCAGAGCTTGCTCCTGGGATTCGGTGACGTGCGACTTGAGAAAGATTCTGTCGCCTCGGCTACGGTCTTCTGCAACAATAGCTTGGACCCAACGGCTGCCGATGGTGCCAAAGACAGACTCGTTGGTAGTGACGACGACTACACTGGTATGCTCCGGGTGCGCATAACGCCAGTTCTCTGATATCGAATCAGTGGGCTGTATGTTGTGTCACACTACAGAGCTTACCGAGGATTTGAGTACGAAGTCCCACGATGCTCAAGTCTGAGGTGGTCATGGTGGTGATCGATGGCGAAAGTCTGATGAATATCGAGCGTTGAGGGTGTCTGGGAAGACATAAATAGGGCAGTGAGCGTTTGCTCAGCACGAATGGAATATATCGATTCATGTGCCTGGCACATTTGAACGTTCCAGGAGGGTCCAGGCGCCAACGAGATCGTACTGGTGATGGAGAGAAAGGACGTATATTTTGATGGATGATTGGACAAAGCCTCAGAAGTGTCTGGATCGAGAGCTGTAGCGAGAGCTGAAAGACATGGACCAGACAGTATCGATATTTCTGACTAAAGTCCTTCAATAAAGCCACGCGGAAGTGGAAGTACCAGAAATCCTGTCACTGGAGTAGACAAAGTCTCTTTGTTGGTCCTCATGAGCACTAAGTACCCTAGCAAAGGGTTTCGACATGCCATTGTCTTTGTCGGCTGAGAAACTCTGTAGCGACGGTGAGCTTATGTAGTGGTGCAGTTTGCTTCTCAATCATTGCACGTTTTGGTATAGAGCAGAAGTCACAAAAGTACGAAGCACAGGGACAACTTGTATGGAACGATGGGTGCATAATGAATTCAATTGATTGTACGATAGCTCCTATTCATTCGAGCTCCTTTTGCATGCCTCAAAGAAAATCACAACGATTGGATTCTAGACGGCGAGTCTTCTGTGCAGCTTTTGATCTGGTTCCATGTCAGTATCTTGGCGCGGTCCTAAGGTGCACTGACTTACAAGTTCATGGCTTTGAGGTCCTCCTTGCAATAACGGGGTTCAATAAAGCAGGTACAGGCATAGCCGTGGATGTTTCTGCCGCTTTGGTCCGATCACTTGCTGTGACCCGACATCTTCTCGCCCAGGACCTTGCAAGTCTGGTCGTACAGTCTGGTCATAGCGGAGATGCTGTTGCTCCAGGGACTGGACGACTTCATCAAGATCTGGTAGCCCTTGTCGAGGGAGGAGAGGATGACAGCCTCGTAGACGTATTCAGTACCGTAGGTGACGGGGGGATACATGACAAGCTCTTCGCTGGTCTTGTTGCGAAGAACAGTGACCAGGAGTGCGTCACAGTTACCAGGATCAATGACACTGTAGTTTTCTTCTGAGAGTCAGTTTTATCCATAGACATGATATGCGATTCTGCTGACCGAGGATCTGCTCGCGGAGGCCGGCGAGTTCTCTGAGATCGTAAGACATGATGCTTTCTGTTTGGTTTCTCTTTGAGACAGTCGATGTTTGTGTTTGCGCGGTGTCTTAGATGTCTGACAGCTCTTCATGTTGCTCTCAGAAATCGTGCTGTGTTTACCTTCCAAGCACGCGAAGGCGCCTTACCTAAAGCGGAATCGAGCCAGAGTGGTGGAAGAGCTGGATGCCCTGAATTCGCTGATGCTCTCACTCAGGCGTATCGACCATCAGTGACGACCAGGTAGTCAATCATCCAACCACGTGCCGCTCACCAAGACTCATCAATGATGGCCGAACTTTCCAGCTCCAAGATGGACCTCCATGCTCTGATCAAAGGTAAGTACTGCCTGCGCGTTATATTACCTTGTTGGAAGTCATCTAACAATGCTTCTCAGACAGCATCAGAGCCCTCTATCACGATTGTGCAGACCCCACTGTCACCCTTGCTACTCACGACAAGCTTTGGTGGGTCGTCATTTTCCATCGATCCAGCGCCATCGACCGCATGCACTCTGGGCAAGGGTTTGCAACCAGAGAAGCTGCATTGGAGAACATGTTACGCTACTTCGAGGAATTGATTTGGTAAAAGCTCAGGAGAGAGGGCATCGCACTTCCCAAGTGATACGGTTTGTATTCATGTCAAAGCGTTCGATAGCATCAACACTGATAATTTGAAGCAGCGTTTCGGCAACTTCTCCTCTATCCAACGACTTGAACGACTGTTTCACTCAGTTTCGTCTAGAGCGTCTGAAATATCTTGCGAAGGAACATGGAGTCTCGAGTGTCTATGTTTGAGACGACGAGTTTCCCAGGCCATAAGAGAAACAGGTTCAGACATCTGAGACATTCTTCTTTCTATACCGAGTACAGTCTTAGAGGTTTCTCTGTCCAATCACCGCTCGTTGTTTTTTAGATAGAGCATCTTACTTGTGATTTCCACCATTTGCTCTGATCCTGATCTTTCGTCTTCTTATAATCAAGCTCTTGCGGTACTTCACAACTACGGATTCTAACCACTCTCACATCTTACAAACAACGAATCATGGCTGCTTCCTCTGTCCAGAACTTGATGTCGCTGCGCGCCCAAATCAAGGGTATAGCAAATTGCACGCGTACAGGCAACCTCTGATCGATTCTGACGCCACTGATAGACAACTTCCGCTACATCTCTGGCGCCTCCGAAGGAGATATCGCCGTGGTCGTCGCCACACACGACAATCTCTTCAAGGCCCTCGTTTTCGCAACAACTACTTCTTCATACTGGAAGTCTTGCAAAAGTCACAAGACCGAGGAGGATGCCCTGAAGAGTATGGCGCTAAGTTTGAGCAATGAAGCCTGGCAGAAGGCCAAGGAGGACGGCATCCACATCACTTCCCAGGTAGATGGTTCTTGGTCCAAAATCAGACTACTCCTCTTGTTCGTGTTAAATGATATGAATTCTCAGTCAATGCGCTAGGTTCGAGACAACTTGGTCCAATAACAGATCCGATCTCTACTTACATCATCATTGTGGTGATCATCGATTGTCATCAATAGTTTGTCGATAGACTTCTCCATAACACGACAGAATCCAATCAAAACACCTCTTCACACTTGCCTTCTTACCGTGGTGATGTTAATCCTACACCGTGCTCGTTCTTGAGAACAAAACACCAAAGGTCACATACTGAGACATCTGATACACTGCGGTTTTGGAATCTCATGATTCAATGATCTATTCTTGAACAATGACAACGTGAAGTTGGTGACACGTAATGTCTCAGACATCTCAAGATAGCACATCGACTCAAGGGTTAAAAGAATAACATAACAGGGAGCAGATTCGAATATGCGTTTCCGAACATCTACACTCACTACCAGAGACCTCAACATCATGCCTTTCTACTCCACGAAAATCAGCCCATCCACCCTTGCCACTCAACGCTCCATCCAGCGCAAGTCCCCGTTTTGCGAGTCCTACACCTTATTTTCTTCTTCTAACAAGATCGCAGGATCACTCCAACATCTTCTCCCAGAACTTGGTATCGTCAGCATATTTATCTTCCCTATTCATCTCCCTCAATCAACTGTACACTGGAACTGCTATATACACAGCGAACATCGAGGTGTACTTTACTGTACTTCGAGACTGTATCAGACAGCTGAGCAAGCTATGCTGGGTGTGTACGTGAGGTATCGAGAGTTGCTGCTGGATTATGGTGCCACACGTGGTAGTGCAAGGTGTTAGTGGTGTGATGGGAATTGGGATGAAGAGAGCGAGGATGAGGATGAGGGATACAGTGAGGTCTAGCCTTTACTATGGCGACGCCTGGATGGTTTTGGGCGGTTTGGTGTAATGTCATGTCTTTCCTCTACTTGGCGTCTAGAGCAACAACCTGTTCGATATATCTCTTGCATCCCGTCTTCCGCTACTCAACATCTCCTGTTGCATCCCGTCTTCCGCTACTCAACATCTCCTCTCATTTCTCCGGTTTAGGCGATAGTTCCTCGACGATGTTGTTTGAGTCCTTCCAAGCGAGGGTCACGTACCTGGTCATTATCAGCCTGTGATTGGCGAGAAGAGAGAATTCAACAAAATGCAGGATGACTGGGGGGAAAGTGCGAGGGAATGAGTAACAGTGAGAGAGGCAATGAGACGCTGCTTACTTTGTGTGGCTTCCTCTGGCAACCAACTGTTGCTTGTCGTTGTGGAAGTTGATGGATGTGTAAGCAAGAGTTTTGCCGACTGTATGGTTGCGGGGTGCAGATATCAGTTTTGAGTGTCTTCGACGTAGGGAGAGAAGTGGTGGGGGCTTTACATTTATCGCAAGTGACTTCCTATACAACAGCAACATATCAGTATCTTGTTTTCGGAGAAACAGATGAAGATTTGTAATAGTATGACAAGAGGAGAAGTGGATAGACTTACCGCACGAATCACATCTCCGATCTTGCCGCCTGAGTTTAGGTAGGTGACTTTACGTTGCCAGATATGTCAGCTCAAGATTCATAGTCGGAAAACATCTTGTATGAGATGTGGAATCATGAGACGATACCATTGAGATCAGTAGAAACGCCTGTAGCGAAGAGTCCACGGGAAGCCACGGCGAGAGAACCGCCTAGATCTACCATGCTGGCTATAGTTCCACCATGAAGGATGTTGAGACGGTTCTGTATATTATATCAGCATGACTCAAGGGGGAAGAAAGCGGAAATGGAGATGAAAAAGGCGAGGGAAAGGGAAGACAGTACAGTGTGGTGTTTCTCAATGGGAAGCTCGAAGTTCACGACTCCGGGTCGTGCTGCTGTGACGCGGAGCTGTATTGCAGAAATCAAGTGTCAGCAGGACTTCTGAGTAGTATGTGTAATAGATTTCTGTGTAACGGTCTTCTGGTCGGGATGTGTAGGAGAGAACTGCTTAAGGATTTCGATGGATAGATGACGATAGCGGTGATTATCGACCGCATTGCGTCGGGCGGCACATTTCACCCTTGAGCTGCTTCTGCCCGAGATTCCGATATAAGACATGAACATCACTTACACCATTGAGAAGCCTTGAACGCGACCAATCAGTCTGTCACCCTCGCATTGATCTGTTGTTGACGACAACTCACCTTGGCTCCAAACCAGAATTGGCCTGGAAAGATTCACTAGGGATATCAGGTTCAAATCCATAGCAAATATCAGAGAGATTTCGGAACTCACAAGACGCTCTGGACGAATTTCAAACACCTTTGCGAAGACATTGTTGTGTTGTATTCGGAATAATGCTATAGCTAATGGTCTAGGGATGATGTAGATATAACGAGTTTACCCGAACGCCGAGGCCTGTAAAGAAAACAGAAGAAAAAAAGAAGAATTGTGGGGCAAGGGACAACCCTGTTCCCAAGCATCAAGAAGTAGTCTTCGTTGTGGCCGTCGCCTAGCATGCTGTTGGTACCAATTTTCAGAACCATTGACATATCCTTTGTGGAATGGAGCTAGAAGGGGCTGACTTTCCGAAAGAAGGGCTCGTTATCGAGGCGATGCTGAGCAACGGAAGGTGAAAAAGGTACAGCATACATACTCGGTTTTGGATATCATAGAAACAAGGACAAAAACGAAGACAACACAAGTTTCGAGAAATCAACCCTCGTCTCTGTCCATGGCATCTCTCTTGCCCTTTGCTCTCGGCCCGCCTCTACCGCCGGCCTTTGTCTTCTCATGCAAATCCTTCATCTCCCTGACAGCCACGCGCTGGGCCTCAGATACCTTTTCGGCGAAGACCATAACCTGATCCCTGGGAGCATCGTGTTGTGGCAACTTCTTAGCCAAAGCCTTCTCTATTCTTTGATATACCTCGACATCGTACTGTGTGACGAAGGAAACGGCTCTTCCTGACTTGCCAGCACGAGCTGTACGTCCGACTCTGTGGACGTAGGTCTTGCTGTCCGGCGGAAGATCGAAGTTCAACACGAGATCCACCGAGGGAATATCCAGACCACGAGCAGCAACATCGGTGGCTACCAGGATGTTACGGCTTCCAGCCCTGAACTTGTTCAGCGCACCCAGACGTGCTGACTGCGAGAGCTGTCCATGCAGAGGAATAGCGCCGAATCCGAGAGCTCGTAGTAGGAATGCCAGACGTTGTGTCTCGTTGACAGTGCGGGTGAACAAGACGGTACTCTGGCCAGCGAACTCGTTGAGAATGTATACAAGGTGAATGTCCTTGAACTTGTGGGGAATGAACAGGTATGACTGGATCAAAGTGCTGACAGTTTGGTAGCTGGATGAAGAAATGCTGACTTTCATGGGGTTCGAAAGCGAAGCACGTTGCAGAGACTCGACTTTGGAGGACAGAGTAGCGGAAAAGAGGTAGGTGCGTCTCTCCTTGGGAATGACCTTCAGAATCTTGTCAAGAATGGGACCGAAGTCCAGATCGAGCAGTCTGTCGGCTTCGTCCATTACCAGATACTTCAATGTGCGCAGAGAGAAACCTTTTGTGTTTTCAAGATGGTCCAGTAGACGTCCAGGAGTTGCGACAATGATATGAGGCTTCTTTCCGAGAGCGATTGACTGGGATACCATATCCATACCTCCGACCAGAACAGCACATTTGACGCCGATGAGTGAGCCCAAGGCTTCGAACTGTTCACTGATCTGGTAGGCAAGTTCTCGTGTGGGGGCCAGGACCAGACCAAAGAGAGACGAAGGTGTCTCGATCAGAGCTTGTAGAATGGGCAAGGCGAATGCAGCCGTCTTTCCTGAACCAGTCTCGGCCAAACCGATGATATCTCTTCCTTGCAGAGCAAGCGGAATGGACTCTGACTGGATGGGCGTGGGCTTGGTATATCCCATGGCTTCACACGACTCGGCCAGAGCATCGATAACCCCAAGGTCGCGGAAAGATTTGGGGGCGGTTGTCTCGTCTTCGCCATCCACAGGTGCAGCGGCCTCGTCTGACGCTTCTGCTTCCTCCTCTTCTTGTGCCTTGCGCTTCCTATCTTTCTTGTCCTTCTTTTCCTTGACATCGTCGGTAGCGGCCTTTTTCACAGCCTTCTTGGCCAGGTTCTCTTGGGGTTCCTTGGTGTCGTCTATGCAGTCCATGGTCTTCTTGGAGGGTTTTGACTGTCGCGGAGCTTCTTGGCTGAAGCTGGAGCGTTCATGCTGGACCTTTCTCTTTTTGAGAGCCGACATGGTAGAAGCGATATCTCAGGCGTGAGATGATGGGTCTAACAAGTCGAGTAGATGGTGAGTTTGGCGTGGCTGCAGAATAGTGGTTTGCGCAGGAAGGGTTCGTAAAAAAGTTCGAGGAAGGCGCTCTAGGCTATTTTGGCGATAGCTTCGGAGACAAAACCTGGGGTAACTCCGAGGCACAGACCAGCTAATCGCAAGTTCGCAGCAACTTTAAAGAAATTTTGGGCCGTCCTTGACAATCACATATACCACACAACATATTCAAAACATGGCCAAGAGAAGAGTCAAGAAGAGAACCCATGCTGGTGCGAAGCCTCCGGCCGCTGGTATGCCCGGCCATCACAGCGCCGCCGCCTTGGCCAGTGAGACAAGGGCTCCCAAGAGCATGGTTATCCGTATCAACGCTGGAGAGGTCGGCCCAAGCATTTCGCAGCTTGTCAGAGATACTCGTTTGATGATGGAGCCTGGCACTGCAAGTCGCCTGAAGGAACGCAAGTCAAACAAGCTGCGCGACTTCATCACAATGGCTGGTCCTCTTGGTGTCTCGCATCTCATGCTTTTCTCTCGCTCCGACGCTGGAAACACGAATCTGCGCCTCTGCACTACCCCCAGAGGTCCTACCCTACACTTTCGTGTCGAGAAATACTCGCTCTGCAAGGATGTCCAGAAAAGCATGCGCCGTCCCAAAGGCCAGAACGGTGCCGAATACCTGACCTCGCCTCTCCTCGTCATGAACAACTTCATGCAATCCGATAAGCAACAAGATGCCGCCAAAGACACAAAGTCCGAATCGAACCCTATCCCCAAGAACCTCGAATCCCTGACGACGACAATCTTCCAATCGCTTTTCGCTCCCATTTCTCCTCACACCACATCCCTCAAGACCATCAAGCGTGTCATGCTGCTCGACCGCAAGCCCAGCAACGATCCCAACGACCCTCACGCCTTTGTCCTACAACTTCGTCACTACGCCATCAACGCTGTCACTCCTAAGTCCGCACTACCGAAAGCCCTGCGCAAACTCGAGCAGGCCGATCACCTCAAGCGCGGCGATAGCTCTCGTCTACCCAACCTTGGATCCCTGGACGATGTCGCCGACTACCTTCTGGATCCTACCGCTTCCGGCTTCACCACTGCCTCGGACACAGAGGCTGACACTGACGCCGAGATCGAAGTTCTGGCCGTCGAGAACCGCAAGGCCATGTCCAAAGACGAGCGTCAACGCATCCGTGACGCACAGCGCGCAAAGGTGACTGGAGCCAACGCCGAAGGTGTCAACCCCGAAGGTGCCGCACGCCCCACGCCCCAACCTCGCAAGTCAAAGACACAGAAGAAGGCCATCAAACTGCAAGAGCTGGGTCCTCGCATGACTCTCCGTCTGACAAAGGTCGAGGAGGGACTTTGTGGCGGCAAGATCTTGTGGCACGAATACATCAGCAAGAGCAAGGAGGAACAGAAGCAACAAGACAAGGCATGGGAGGTCAAAAACAAGGAAAAGGCCGAGAGAAGACGCATCCAGAAGGAGAACGTCGAGAGAAAGAAGAAGGAGAAGAAGGCCAAGGGCGAAGAGGTCGACGACGAGGACGACGAAATGCTCGACGACGAGGACTTCGACGACGATGTCTGGCACGAGGATGCTGATGCTGGTGCAGACGATGACGATGAAGATGAGGAGGAAGAGTCAGAAGATGATGAGGACGAGGACATGGAGTAGTCCTCTCTGTACTCTTCAGCTTTATCTGTCTTCGTATCTAGCATGCCTGTCTTTTGCATAAAAGTATGGAGTTCGTGGCGTCCAGGGAACATTTGGTTGTGATATCCAATAGTTGAGTTTGTAGGCGTATTCGAGAAATCCGTTTCTCTCCACCAAAGCTATATGATACGAATATAATTCAGGTGGCTTGCCCGAAGTAACAATCTGCTATGACCGACGGACATCGTCCAATTGTGGCTGCTGTGATGGTCATCGAAGCCCACGAAGTCTCATGGCACGCTAACCGCTCCTTCCACCAATTCCGTCCTCCAGACCATGGCTTCAGAGTCATAGCCATCCTTATCAGTTCTTGAGTATGATCACAGGAAAGTTAGTGCTATGATCCTCCTCATACTGGAATGTTACTGGCTCGGCGCAAGAACACGCCGATCTGCAGGTCTGTCTATATACATGACGCGTAGAGTGCCAAGACACAGCAATAAGGGTTGAAGGCAAGACCAACCTCATGCTCTCTCTCAAATCTGTCAACTTTCAAACATCTAATTCCAATTCTCTTCTGGTGCCATCGCAAATATGGTGGCGATCAAGAAACGCGCGATCTTGGTTGCGGCAGGAGCTGTGTCGTTTTCGCTCAAGACATATGCTCCCGAACAGCTGCTACACGGATCCACCTGGCGAACAACAGTAGCGATATCCTTCGGTGTACTTGCCGTTCGATTCGTTTGGTCCTGTCTCATCTATCCATTCTTCTTCAGTCCTCTGCGTCACCTTCCGCATCCCAAACAGACGTCGCTACTGTTTGGACAGTTTTGGAGAATCATCAAAGAGCCCACTGGCTTGCCTCAACGAGAATGGATGGACGAGATTGAGAACGATGGACTGATCTACTACAGAAGTCTTTTCAACATCGACAGAGTGATGGTCACAAATGCCAAGGCACTCAGCGAAGCAGTCACTTTGAAGAGTTATGACCTGATCAAGCCAAGGGCATTGACCAAAGGTCTTGCACGTATTCTCGGATATGGCATTCTTTTGACCGAAGGCCACATACACAAAAGCCAGCGTAAAAAGTTGACTCCGGCATTCAGCTATCGTCACGTCAAAGACTTGATGCCAATCTTTTGGGAGCAATCTCGCAGTATGGTTCTCGGCATCGACAAGGATATTGCAAACAAGACGAGCGAAGAAAAACCCGAGAATGTAGAAGAAGCTAGTCACGAAGTCAACGTTGATGGTTGGACTTCTCGCGCCACTCTCGACATCATTGGTGTGGCAACCATTGGACAATCTTTTGATGCCATCGAAGATCCCACCAGCAAGTTATATCAGACTTATCAAACACTATTCAAACAGGACTGGCAAACACAACTCGTTGGACTCCTGAATGTTTTCTTACCATTCTGGTTCATCAGATTGTTGCCGATACCACGAAACTTCAAGGTCGAAAAGGCTCGCTTGTATCTTAGCAAGATCTGCTTTGAGATGCTCGAAGATAAGAGAGCGAAGATCTCGGCTGCAAAAGAGAAAGACGCATCGAACGAGACTGCGGGTGGTATTGATATTCTAGGTGTCGCAATGCACAGTGGCGGTTTTACCGATCAGCAGATCGTTGATCAATTGCTTACCTTCCTCGCTGCCGGCCACGAGACTGTATGTTACTTCTCAATCCTTCAACGTTCAATAGCTGACTCACTGCGGCACAGACGGCTACTGCCATGACATGGGCTGTCTATGTGTTAGGTAAGTTCCCTGACGTGCAGCGAAGGCTGCGCGAAGAGCTACGTGCCTCGGATCTTCCGGATGTTCGCGACACCAGTGCGCAGATTACCGCCGAGCAGATCGAGCAAGTGCCATATCTCCATGCTGTGACCAACGAGGTTCTACGGTACTATTCTCCTGTACCGATGACCATCCGTGTCGCGGCAAAAGATGTTGTGCTCTGTGGCCAAATGATACCCGAGGGCACGACAGTCATCACACCTTTGATAGGCGCAAATCACGACTCCAAGATGTGGAGTGAGGATCCCAAAGTATTCAATCCAGACAGATGGATGGGTCCCGGTAGGGCGAACACTGGAGGTGCTGAGAGCAACTACTCGAACATGACATTCTCTCACGGACCCAGAGGGTGTATTGGAGCCGGTAAGTGTATTGAGAATACTGCCATCTTGACAACTATTGATTCCATTCAGGTTTTGCCAAAGCCGAGTTTGCTTCCTTGCTCGCTGCTTGGGTCCTTGGATTCGAGACCACGCTGGTCGACCCTGATATGAAGACCGATGTGACTGGCGGCATCATCAGAAGGATCAAAGGTGGCCTTCGTGTCAAGGTTGTTCAAACATAGTCTTGAAGATGATCACTAGACGAACAGATTCCGCGGCAAGTGCTTCCAACACCACGGCACAGACTGAACAGTTCTATAGAATTCAATGATTAGTTTTGCCTTCAATATGTTGAGCTTTCGGCTACAGGTTGCGAGAAAGCGTGGCGTGATCCCGAGCACTTGGTAGCTTAATATATACCACAGCGGAATATTCTCGGCATGTCAATCCTCCAGAGCCCAACACCCACATGGTGGTTTGAACGCAATCAACACTCTACCGTAGCGCGGTTATGTATCCAAAGGGTCTCCCGGAACACGAAAGATAGACACTGTTGCCGACTTACGAGGACTCAACGGATTTCAACCGGAAGCGAGACTCAATCAACATCAATAATTTGCCTACACTATACTATAGGGTTCGATCCTTCCAGCCATGTCCATATGCTAATGAGTGGTCTTGTTATAGTCCGTCGCATGATTCCAGCCACTTCGCCTCACAATATTCGATAATGTAATAGCAGGTAAGCGAAGTCGTATGCTTCTGTCTGTCCTAATCTCTTTGTGATGGATGCTCAAGTCATGTCTACCACTCAGCGATTTCTTCCTATATACTCCTGAACGCTGTCTTGAACGCGCGGGTGATTCTCAGGTATGGGTTACGATATCTTCGGTGAAGCTGTCATGGTGAGCTTACGCTCGTTATAAATCATTGCCGGGTTGCTGACTCTTTGCAGGCCATCGAGTGGACACTTTTTGCTCTAGCATACTCGCTGGTGGGACTCCGAATTGGCGTGCGAGTTGCTCGGAGGCAGCAGAAGCATGTAATTATCTCGGACTGCCTCTTGATAGTCTCTGCGCTGAATTGTCTGGGGCTGATCATATGTGATTACGCACAAACGTGATCGTAAAGACAAGGCTAACAGTTGAACAGGTGACACATGGACATATGCTTTGGGCGGGATGCGATATATACCACAAGGTCAGGGACTATCAGCAGCCGACATAAAGAACTCGGTAACACTGGACAAGGTTGGTTTCTCGCTGTTTCTTATATGGCATATACTGACCAGTAACCAGATCTCCTTTGCATCCAACTACTTTTACGATACAGGGATGTATTGGCCTAAAGCTGCATTGATTGCCCTGTACTTCAAGATCATCCCAAACACCATGCCTCGACTACGAAGTTCGTTGTATGTTGTCACTGGATTTGTGGCCGCATGCGCCGTTTGCACTTGCCTCCTCGATACTCTGTGGTGCGCACCAGATGTTTCGAGCAACTGGTCGATGGAGGAAGGTGCATGCTCCACATTCAACTCACTGCTTGTGCTGCAGATCGACTGGGCAATGAATTGCTTCTCTGACGTTGCGAGTAAGCATTCTCGACATCTCACCACGCCTCCAAGATGCAACCACTGATCTTCTGCTTCTCAGTCTTTGTCTTGCCATTCCCTCTGCTGCGCCATCTGCATCTCAATCGCAACCAGATATACGGGCTCCTGCTGACATTCACTCTCGGTCTTGCCACGATCGCTGTCAATCTCGCCCGCTTCATCACCATCCAGACTGGTAACAACTGGAATGCTGTGTTTATATGGTCCATGGCCGAGATGGCAGTAGCAATCATGGTCGTCTCTCTACCCGCGCTCAAAACCCTACTCCACCGCAAAAATAAGAACTCGATATTGGCAAACTCACTTTCGAATGGCCATCGCTATGTGGTCACAGCATCGCAGCGAAAGAGTGTATTTGGAAGGGGAGAGATATTGGATGACGGGGGCAGTGAAATTGAGCTGAATCATGTCGGGAAAGATGTTATATACAAGACCAAGGAGGTCAGTGTTGACTCGAGGCCCATCGAGGACAGCGATGATGGAGGACCGCTCGCGCTGGCGTGGACGAATAATGGGTATGATGGAGGGGTCAGTAAGAGTGGTGTTTGATATGCTCTACTTGTCGGAAAACAAATCGACTTGATTGGGCTCGGGTCGTTGACTATGCCAGAGTAAGACGTGGACTCCAAACTCGACCACATCTCTTGTGCTCAATTCGGTCTGTCGACAAGGACCCACTGATTGTCACCGCGAGCAGCGAGTTTTGAATCCTATCTCGAACATCCAACACCTCTGCGTTACAGATATTGAGAAGCATTGGATGGACATCTTGCAAAGCATCAAACAGACAACTCGAGCCACCAGAATATATTGAGTAATGCTCTCGGTACCAACAGACCGGATCGCCGAGCACACGGACACCAGGTCCGTGTGTTTCAACTCCACACTTGCGTCCTCTGAAGGATCCGCCTCCGTGACACCAATCAAAAACACGCAATCTACGAGACTGGTTCCTCCTTCTTCATGAGGCACCCACGTCGGATGCTATGGGTCAGTTCTCTGCTCCGGGATCTATATTGTGATGGGCTGATCTGTTCTGGGCTTTTGCGGCACAGATCAAGCGAAAGTGATACACTCTATGCGTAGATGCATAGACTATGTTCCACCGCTCAACACACGAGACAGATGAAGATCAAGGGATTGGCATGCAGTGCAGGTCGTACCGGTGAAGGGATTGACAAACTCGCATATGTAGCTATTATCCCCTTCGCGGTCATATCTACTCTCTCTCTCTCTCTCTCTCTCTCTTCTCTTCCCCGTGTATATCAACGAGAGAACGCGGTCGCTTTAGGATCTCACAAAAATGGCGAACTCGATTACCGGCAAGGATTGTATGGTCAGTTTACTGCACTTTTTGTCCCTGCAGCTTCGTTGTTCGAACATTCACTGATCCCTGACTCGGAACAGATCTCAGAATGGATCTTGCTACTTGCTGCATTTGCTCTTGTGGGCTTGCGAGTTTATACACGCTTGTTTGTGCAGAGGCAAAAGTTGAGATTGTCTGAATATGTGCTTCTGTTCTCGGCCTTGATTGGTCTGGGACTTATCATTTGCGAGTGAGTTATTTCTGCATACATGGGAGATCAAGAGTTTTGTTCTAATATGATGGGTCACAGCACACTGACTTATCGACTTGGAGTCATGGATGAGTGGGAGTCTTCCGTCACGTTATCGAAGATCTCATTCGCATCCAACTACTTTTACGATTTTGGCATGGTGGGTCCCATCCATTCGTTTGAGCCGTCAAGTTATCGTTCGTATCAAGATCACTGACATGGCTCGTATAGGGCTTCCCCAAGCTAAGTATGCTGACCTTCTACTGGGGTGTCTTTCCCGCCGACAGACCTGCACTACGCAAGGCTCTATACATGATCACCGCCTACCTATGCCTTGCTTACACAGCCATTCTCTTTGACGACACCTTCTACTGCGGAACCCCCGTTTCAGTCCAATGGAGCCAGGAAGATGGAGCATGCAGTGTGTTTTACGCGGAACCGCCATTCTACTTCAACACCGCAGTCAACTTGTCAAGCTATATCTTCAGTGAGTTCTGCCCTACCTATTTAACCTTTCGGAGACAGAGTTGTTGATCAATTACAGTCTATGGCCTTCCTCTATTTTTGCTCAAGGGAATGAGCAAGGAGCACAAGACTGCTATTTACTTTACCTTTTCTCTGGGTATCGTGCCCGCATTGACGACGTTGATTCGCTTTGTCACACTCAACACCGACTCTAATGAGCCCAACTTGGTTTATATCTTGAGTATGGTTGAGATGGCCACTGCTATCGCTGCTGTATCGGTGCCTGGATTGAAGCCTTTGCTTGATAGACGTGTGGCGGCTGCTGCTGACGACCAGTCCTTTGTCAGTGGAGAATTTGTCCGAGAGAACAAGCATGACAGTGACGTTTGAAGTGTATTCTAAGAAGTTCAGGCAAAAGGTGAATACCTTCGTCCTAGGGCTTAGGGGAAATTATTGAAGACTCTCGAGTTCGAGAATACCATAACTGTTATTCGCAGTTTATTAAAGACTGTAAATTTTGCTATACAATCACAGATATCTCCGTATCGCTTCGCTTTTATGACCTGAAAACTATGCGCCTAGAAAGCCCACTATTAGTTTATTTATATAATAGCATCACTTATATGCTGCCACTCGTAGCGCTTACGCCTTATATCGATGAAGGTCAAAAATCGCATCGCGGATCCGCGGCCTCTCGAAATTCAAACTGACCGACCCTAGGCCTTTGCCAGTCCTAATGCTTCCAGATAGGGTAATCACAAGATTTCTCCAAAGCGAAGTTGAGGATGGAAGGAAGGCGCAATCGTCTCTTTGGTGGGGGAGGCTTTCGTGCTTCGACCTCGGACACGCTTCATTTTCATTCATCCTTAGCGCATCGACTCGATGTTCGCCACGGACAATCTTCAGACAGCAAGTGTCTTCGTAGCTGATTTCAACACCGCTAGTTTGCGCTGACAGAATAAATCTCAAGCCTTGATAGGTCGCGACCGTAGAGGATGCTCCAACGAAGTGCATCGCAAGATGCATACTCCACGCGTGACTACGGACCTCTAGTTCATGCTTGCTTATACCCGTCTTCCAGATCATCCTCTTATACCTCTGATATGGATATCCAGCCTACGTTCGTGTTCGTACGACTTGGGTCCATGGTCTCAGAGTGTCTTTATGCAAGCCACGCTGCATGCCCGGCGCTTCGGGGATCGACAAGCCATAACGCGACTTTTCTTTGTTCCAATGTCCCTTGACGCGCGCCAACAGCTTCTTTATATATCCTGGCGTGCGTGAATGGCTGTTTTGTCAGGTGGCAGAATCGCTCGGTCAGCACCGCCCACGATCTCTGATGCTTTGACTGCCGTCTTTGGTTACTTTGCACCGTCGCTTGCAAACGGCAGTCACTACGTGCTATTCTGTTGGTCGCAATACTCTCAATCATGCCGACAGGAAAATCAGAAGACAGTGTCACGTCGAGTTCGACCAATTCGGCTGTACCACTCGTGTGGAAGAGCCTGGCCGTATATGGAGAGCCGAACATGTTCTACCAGGACGACTTTTCAGAAATAGGTCATAATGGCTCCACTAGGAGCGTCATGATTTGGTGCGTGGGACATACATCGGTTTGCTACATATTGCTAATGTCAGCAACTAGGACTGGGCCAGATTCCAAGGAGACTTCTCCAGCAGAGACAAGATCGCCTAGACTGAAGCAATTACTCGAGGCAATGATCAGAGATCCCAAACACGACTTCGATTATGAGCGCGCTGGTCTCCGGGCAGAAGCATCTCGAGCATCGCTAGGTTTCGACGCAGATGAATTCGAAGCTATCCTGCACAGTCGAGCAGGAGGAGCACATCACAGTCGTATGCAGGATTCGAGAAAACTTTACTCGGAGAGGCCAGCTTCCGGCGAGACTCGGATGTATTGTATGGCTTCTTTCATGTTCGTTTCTCCTAATGATGATTGGCCATATGTCTGCTTCTTCGCTACTTGTGCAGGAGTGGGTTACCAGACTGTCCCCACGACCGAGACAACGACAACCGGATCCCGCAAGGACTACGAGAACTTAACCTCTACGTTTGTTCAAGTATCCGACAATCGTGTACACATGGAAAAGGCAGAGTATTCTTTCATCACCAGATATATCAGTCGCCATATCGACCAAACTTTGAACAAGCTCGACAGTCTAATCTCGATCGTCGAAGATGTTGAGCGAGTTGTGCAAGGAGCCAGTGATTCTACGATACTAGCGGACCTGATCAAGCAATTGCACCTTTGTAATGTCCAGCACGTCAGACTCCAACGAAGATGGGCCTTCCAGAAACAGCTCATGGCTACGGTCAATGAGGTCCTGTCCTCAGAGAACTATACTAATCTCCTAGGCATCTTACTAGAGCGTGACTTTGAGAAGATGAAGAAAGAGATGGGCTATCGGAACCGGCTCGTTCAAGCAGCCGAAACAGATCTCGCGGTATTGCCTCGCCGGATCGAAAATCAATTCACCGCAGTATGAGATCACGATACATTGATGAAAGAAAAAGGAAGTAAACAACTGACTGTTTCCAGCTTTACAATCTGAGCAACCAGAGGGATGCCAAAGCTTCCGTGAAGATTGCCGAAGAGTCGGCGCAGGTGGCCAAAGAGTCGGCTCGGATAGCCCAGGCGACTCTAAACGACAGCTCTTCTATGAAGACCATTGCGGTCATGACCCTTATCTTTCTGCCTGCGACATTTGCATGCGTAAGTTGACCCCTCCCTAACTGCCGAGTCCAGCTAACGATGAGCGTTTTAGTCATTCTTTAGCATGACATTCTTTGACTGGCAGAAGACCAGCGACCGGACTGTGTCCAAAGATCTTTGGGTCTACTTTGCAGTCACAGTACCAGTAACTGTCCTAGTACTTGTAGCATGGGCTTTCCTCACCAAGAAGAGCCGACAGGAATCTCAATTATTGAGGCGTAGGACGATGGAACGTGGTCGTGATCTGGAGAAGAACGACTAAGTGGAGGATGGTTCAAGTCTGGAATCGAACCAAAAGACCTCGGATCTAAACGTAGTGTATGGTCATGGCTCTATAGATTGTCTGGTCTTGTTATGTAGATAATCATCTGTTCTCTCGGAGGTGGACAACAATACTCTACAAACCGGTCGAACGACCCAGCGACGACAATGTCTTCACTACTAATAACATGATGCCTTGATACCGCCGTTGAGATATCTTTCGCGTCGTTGCTTTTTCGCTTTTGTTTTGACTTGGCTACATTGCTCTCTCTCTCTCTCTCAGCAATGCACAATATTGTCAGCTATAGAAAGGCACGACTAAGATTGCTCGCGGGAGTCTGTTCTTTGATCGGGAACTCTCTGTGAATATACCCAATCACTGATCATGAAGCCAGGAATGATAAAGGAGTAGTGAAGAAGCACATAAGAAATCAGCATAAGCGATGCAAGTCTGTTTATCTACCATCACTCTGCTTGATACTTCGCGTCATCAAAATCCCCATCCCCATCTGCCTCTCCTCATAATCGCCTTCCTCGCCAGCGACAGGCGTGACAGAAACCCTATACTCGCCATCCGGCCCTTTACCAGCTAATCCCGCTTCCTCGTTGCCACCGCTGCGATGGCTACTCTTGTGCTCTAGATTCGTCAAGCGCACTACGCTCTCAGTGCGATGCAAGCTTCCCGATGCCAAAGAGTTTCTGGTACTGCGGCGACCGAGCATGCAGGAGACGAGAGAGCGGGCCCAGCGTGCGTAGTCGCGACGGAAGGGTCCGGTCGAGCCGAAGACGATGAAGATTAGGAGGCCGAGGGTCACTCCTGGGATAAACATCACGAGGGAGATGGTGGCGCCTCCTGAGGACAAGTCTAGTTTTGCGGTATCGGCGTTTGCGGTCGATCCGAGGTAGCGGGCGATTGAGTAGTAGATGAGATAGATTTGCATGATGCTGTGGCGAATATGGTCAGCCAAAGAGTACATGGAGCAGAGTGTTAAGGACATTCTTACCAAAGTAGCACGAAGCAGATGCAGAAACGGATCAAGAGCCATTTGTCGTAGATCGAGTCGTTCTTGCGCTGGGCAGACTTTGGCTCGCGAGCAGGAAGTTGCGATGCGTTTGTGTTTTGCATTTGGCTGTGCATGCCACTTTGCATCTGGCTTTGGACTTGGCTTTCCATAGCTCTGCTTCTCTGACTCCTCGTCTTTGAGGAACTGGGCAGGGAGAATCTGATGCGCCATCCGAGGCGTGCCCAGAAACCTTGATTTGCTGATGATGTGTCGCTGAGGTATTTCTGGATGGAAACATATTTGTAGAAGACGAGCACGAGGAGAACCAGACCGACTGCGACACTACTGGCCACTGAGTTACGTGTTAGTGGGAATTTATCGGCCGACACAGACTGACGACTTACACAGGATATTGCACAGGATCAAGGAGATACCAGGTGAGCGGTCGACAGAAGACGCGTTAGCGATGCCGATGAGTATCGCTGGCACGACGATAGCAGCGACTTTGACGGTAGTGGAAACAAGATGGCCACCTCTATCCAGAAGTTCGAAACGAAGACGCCAGACATGACGCCAGAGTCCAGCGATCCAGGACAAGAAGAGTAGTGACTCGACGTTGTAGCAATATAACTGAATCTCGTACAGTGTAGTGTCCAGGGGTGTACTTGTTCCAGTAAAAGCGGGCTTTCCAGTGTAATTACCGCTGATCTGGTAGTTGTAACTGGCAGTCTGGATCTTCTCAAAGCTGGTAAAGAAGTGTATCTGCTGGACAAAAGCGGCCATGATATTGACGATCATGAAGCATGCACACAGAGGGACATCTGCGAGCACAAGTGTTAGTATATGTGAGATCGTTGGCTACTGCAGAGCAAGGACTCTTACATCCAAAAGGATCGCCATGGCGGCAATGCATGAGGACCACCAACCCGGCTACCACAGCATTGGCGAGTGTGTAAATCAAGACAACTATAGCCAACCCCTGGGCATCAGCAGGGAGCATGCCTCCATCAGACATAGCTTCAATTGATCGATGCTTGATGAATCGATCTGATGATGTTGAACAGAACGACTACCAAGAAGAAGGAAGAGGAAAGGCTTTGTTTCGAATAAGGGAGCAGAGCCCCATATAGATGAAGCGAGGGCAGAGTGCCAGATTATATCTGTACCACATGTCATGCACTTAGACTTTTGGTTAAAGCTTCCAGAAAAGCAAGCCCGGGCGGAGGACTTGATGGAGTTAGACCAGCCAGTGTCAGAAGAAGTCGTGTCAGTTCTGCTCAAACACACCAACTACCGGCAGTACAAGGCTGATTCTACTAATTGGTTCATGGCGGTACGCTACCCGCGGACGATACGGTAGAGCGTGCCCGAGCCAAGGTTGGCTGAAAGAATACGAAGCGAAGCTCTAGCCTCCGAGTCGACCCTGAATCAAGCTCACAAAAGCATATATCAACGATGAGAGAACGTACATACATGACAGACGCCGAATAGTCAGTCGGGACTGATTGTTCATCACGACGTAGACAATAGCGTGAGAAGGTCCATCGTCCGGCAGACCGATGTAACTGCTTGCCGTAGATATCGAATGGCGTCGGAGTGGGATCTTGGCAAAACGTCCCACAGCTTCTCGAAGGCGAAGCGAAGGTGATGGTCCGCTGATAGTGCGATGATTGGAAATGTGGAAAGGAGGGAGAAAGCGCTTCTCCAAAATTGGCAACACTCTATCTGATCTCCCGGTCCGCTTCATCTCGCGTTTTCTTGCAGATCGCTCACATGCCCTTGTAGATCACCCTACCCTGCTGTCGGAGCATTCAATCGTTCTTGCAGAAATACCATGAACTAAAGAGCGCAACAACAGACAGGAATTCGAACAGCTGGTAGCACCGTAAACTGCAACACTGGAGCAAAGCATAAAACTTTGTCAAGGGTCAACCGTTGCCACGGTCTAACTCTGCTTAAACTCCACAAACAGGATTTCCACGTGTTCTGCGGCTTTTCGCTCCGCAAGGCGCATATCCAATTTCTCTTGATTCGATCAAGCGGTGGGGTCTCTCAACCTGGCCAAAACCGATATCATATCCACCTTCCTTTCGCAATCGGCTCAGAGTCAGCGACTCCATTCTTTGTCATGGAATCGGAAGCAGTATGATCCATAGCGGCCCGGTGCCTGGTTCTCAGTCTTTTGTTCTTGAGATCCACTGTGAATTTTTGCAATGTTGCTCATCGGACTAACCACCGAGAGACATCATGGCAGGTGAAATCGAGCGAGCCGGAGGCAACCGTGAGAAAAGGATCATGGATATGTTTCTCAATCGGAGCATGCTAGCCAATGAGACAGCGTGGACGGGTTTCATCAAATCACCTCTTGGTGTAGGTTTGTCTGCGCCCTAATCATTCGGCCGAACCGGATACAATTGCCTTGGACCCTTCCAGCTTCGAGTATCCTGGTTGTTCTTCCTAGTGGCTTTCTCACTGGTCAAGCTTTATGAACTTTGATAAGCTGGCTTCTCTACAGTTGGGCATGGCCGTAGGCCAGAACCCGGAGAATTCTCCTCCACCGTCCCGATGATATTCTTGACCCGATGCGTCCTTGCCGACAACATCTTGGACAAGCTTTGTAGGAGCTGTTTGATCTTTCCTTTGGTTCACCTCCGCAGCATCGCAATCAACATGGGTCTAAGATCTACCGTCACCTTGGACTGTGCAGTCCTGAAATCATGGAATTGTTCGAACTTTGGTCACAGAGTTTCCTTGATGTTGATTGCTGCCGCTGTCTAGGGTCCGGAGAGGCTTCTCCGTTCCTATTTCTGTCCCGATTCGTCCTTACCGACAACATTTGAGCAGACCTTCGCTGACGTTTAGCTGTGGTCAACAGTGCAGGATCGCATCCAACAAGAATCTCCTCTAATGCAACCAAGAACCTTGCCGTTCTGTGGACAATGAAGCATCGAACACTGGTCACGATGTCTCAAGCCGGGGGATTCTACTCGTACATCGAAGTCGTCGTCATCGACTTTACGCAGTAGCGTTCTCAGCAGGGGTCTCGACGGTGCCGCTCTTATCCTTTGCTTCCTGGTTTTTCTTGTTGGCAGCCAATTGCCATGCAGGTATAGCAGCACGTCCATTCATTGAGCGGCCGTATGGGCTTGAAGTTGAAGAACGATCCGGTACCGAGGATTTAGTCTCTGGAGTAGGTGTCGATGCGGGCTCAGCTGGCGAGGGTTCTGATGCTGGTGTTGCGCTCGCGGCTGCAGCACCGCTTCCCATGTTAGGGTTGAAGGTAGGAGCAGAAGGATTAGGGCTCCTTGGTGCCGGGGCTGACATGCGGTTGTTGATCAATGTCTTCAGACTCTTCATTTCGGTAGCAAGATCGGTCAAGCGCTGGTCAGCAGACTTCTTCTGTGCTTCCATGGCCGCGGGTATCATGTCCTTTAGACCACGGATCTCATCGTTCAATCTCCTTCCTTCATCATCTCGTCTCCTGGTCGCATCTTTGAGCTGTCCAATGACCGACTCGACCTCGGAGAGGGCAGTATCAAGCTTCTCTGTTCGAGCTTGCTCAGATGACTTGAGGTCCTGTGTATCTGTCGCAAGTTGATCTAGAAGAGCAAAGGCCTTCTCAAAGGAGGCATCGACTGCAGCCTTATCTTGTTCAAGTTGTGGTGGTGTAGGGGGAGCAATCAGAGGATATATATAACGCTTTGCGACAGTGTAGGCGCCGAAACCCAGACCTCCTACGACGGTTGCCATGATGAACCAATCACGCCAGTCGCGTCTTGGTAGCTCTGGAGGCGGCGGCGGAGGCTGTTGGTAGTAGGCATTTTGGTTGTATTGCTGAGGCGGAGGGGCCTGATAGGATTGTACTTGTGTTTGTTGAGGGGATGAGGTGGGAGGTTCTGAGCCGGCGCGCTGTAGAGCAAGATCGATCTCTTCTTGAGTCAAGTTCTTAGAGCGGAGGAATGCGATGCGCTGGTCGACGGGAGCTGAAGCAACAGACGGGTCTTGGAGAACTGGAGGATCTCGTCAGATTTGCAGTCAGATACGCGGAACCTTGGATGCATACACGAGACCTGGAAGCAACAGTCAGCTTATCGCGTACGTTGAGTTTGGTTTGATGTGATTAAGAGGTACTTACAGCACTGACGATAAGCTGTTCGCGCACCATCTTGCAGTCGAAAGGTCAAACGGACCAGGCTTTCGATGGAGAAAGATAGGCAATTGGGTGTGCCGCGACAAGAAGTGCACAACGACAGAAGGTGACGGCAAAGTGTCATAGGCCGAACGAGGCCGAGGCATGAACCGAGGCAGGCATTTGTGGGGAAAGTGCTCTTCCCTCATGTGCTCGTGTCCGTGCCTTTCGGCCTTGGCATTGTTGTGTTTACTTTGTTTGACATGCTTCGCGCGACGACTTTTGTTTGCTGACGACATTCTTGCTGCCCTCTCTACCGCATCTTCCCAGCCGCCGGCGCATGCATACCACGTCTCTTGACAGCACTGCATAGAATCAACATCCACTAGGCGGCACCATGTCGCAAGAACAAGGTCCCTTCTCTGTGCGCCGTCCGCGCGAGGTCGGTCAAAATCGCAAACTGTTGCCGTTACTCACGAGCTTCATCTGACATGCGCATAGACACTCGGCCCAATCAATCACAATGCATCCGCCATTCCCATGCCCGCCTCAGCCATGAAGCGACAGAGTTCCTTCGGCCTTGGTCAAATGCAATCCGCCTCGCACGCCCGTTCGACCTCTGGTTCCCGCATGTCTCTCGCTCCAGGTTTTCCTAGGCAGCCCGACTTCCAGCGCGCTTCATCTGGCACCAATCTGGCTGAAATGGGTCTCTCTACCGTCAAACGCCCCTCAACCCAGAACATGTTCAACAGCACTGGCGGCAGAAAGAGTTACGCACCCGTCGGCAGCACTCCGGCTCCAGCTCTTCAGTTGGGCGACAGCTCCCAACGCCGTAGCAGTGTATACAGTGCCCGTCCCTCAGCTGCCTTTGGTGGTCCCATCGGTCACCAGTCCTTCTTCGCTACTGCTCCTCCATCGAATCAGCCTCCTCAAGATCCACGCAGATTGCGCGACCCTGCCACCCGTCACCAGATGGGTACCGATGTCATGGAGTTCCTCACCCAGCGCAACTTCGAAATGGAGATGAAGCACACCTTGACCCACAAGACCATGACTTCGCCCACCCAAAAGGACTTCAACATGATGTTCCAGTTCCTCTATCACTGTATCGACCCCGCATACCGCTTCCAGAAGAATATCGACCAAGAAGTTCCTCCGCTCCTCAAACAACTTCGCTATCCATACGAGAGAAATATCACGAAGTCACAACTCGCCGCTGTAGGAGGCAACAACTGGTTCACCTTCCTTGGTATGCTCCACTGGATGATGCAACTCGCAAAGATGATGGAACACTTCAGTGTTGGCACCTACGACGAAGCTTGTATTGAGTCTGGTCACGACGTTACAGCCGACCGCATCACTTTCGAGTTTCTGAGTGACGCTTACCGAACCTGGTTGTCTGTGGATGATGACGATGGTGAGGATGACGAGGAAGCCATTCAGAGGCTGATACAACCACATGTTGAGGCTATGGCTGCCAAATTTGACGCCTCGAACCAACAAAATCTTGAGCAGGTCAAGGCTCTAGAGGAGGAGAGTAAGCAACTTCAAGAGCAAATTGACGAACTCGGCAAAACTGCTCCTCGTATGGCCAAACTCGACGAGCAGAACAAAATCCTCGAGGAAGACAGAGTCAAATTTGAGAATTACAACAACAGTATCGATAAGAAGGTCGAAAAGTACGAAGACCGACTACGCATGCTGGAGAGTGAAACGCAACGTCTCGATCAAGAGCTTGCAGACGCTGAGCAAGAACGCAACAGCTTGCAAGAAATGGTCGATCGACAGGGAATCACCGTGCAGGATATCGACCGCATGACAGCTGAGCGCAAACGACTTCAAACTGGTGTCGAAAGCACGAACTTGCGACTGGAAGAGACACGAGATGCAGTGGCCAAGAAGGAAGCAGAAGCAGCACAAAAGCTCGAAGAGCTTGAGTCTGTGATTTCCAGGTACAACCGAACAGCCTACGAGATTGGAGTAATTCCACCAGATGCGCCAAATGCGCACGGTCAAGAATACGAGTTGATCCTCACCACCAACGAAGGGCCTGGATTTGGATCATCGCAGATGGGGGAGCAACCACAAGATTCTGATCGGCTGTTGGCCGAGGCAGGCACCGGATACCAACCACATCACCTACTCAACCTGGACGTCCGAGGCAGTCTCAAGACTAATATGATCAACCTGCGAAAAGAGATCAGCGAACGCAGGAACAACGCTCTCGAGGTGGACATGAACAACCAGGATCTACTTGACAAGATCAAGGAGGCCATTGGAGACAAGAAGGCCGAGACCGAGACTCTGGAGCACCGCGTTCGTGCAGCCGAAGACGAGTTTGAGAAGACGAAAGAGGTCAGTTCACACGCAGTACTACAAAGATGAATACCACAACTGACGTACAACAGATCACCAATTCGCAAAAGATGGCATCAGACGCTCAAATCGAGAAGATGGAAAAGGAGCTTGCCAGGATGCGTGCCGGACTCACAGAATCTGTTCAGCTGATGGAGCAACGCGAGATGAACACCAACCTCGAGTACGAGCAGATGACAGTGGCATCATCGGCACTTCGAGAAGAGCTTCACACGGAGCTCGAGCGTATGCTGAACGACATTATCAAGTTCAAGGTGCACATCCAGAGCAGTCTCGAGGGTTACGAAGAGTTTGTGGCTCAAGAAGTCGAAAGAGAATGCGAGGAGCAAGAACGAGAAGAGATGGGGGCCGACGACGAGAAGTATGGTGAGTATCTCGAGACAAAGGTGGAAGAAATGGATCTCGACGAGTAAGGGAATGTTAGTAATGGCTTCACGTTGGATGGTCTAGGATGGTGGCGTTTGGGCTGATTTGGTTGGGCGGTCTGCTTGATGATACCTCTTCTGTTGTTACTTGGGTTCTGGGTGGATGTTACGAATACTCTAGGATGATGAATATTGCTGCCTGCTTTCTTCTTTTCTTTGCTAGACAGATGGTCATCAATGCTCGCACATGTGGCTGAGGGCCATGTGGCCTGTGCGTGTACCGCCACGTAGTTGAGGCTGAGGGCTTTCGTTGCTAGTTCCAGCGGTTGCCCGCCAACACCTGTTCACATCAACAAACCCCTGCTTTTCTGTCGCGACAACTTCAACACCCTCGTCGCATACGCACTGCGATAGACCCAAGTCAAGATTCAGCCGGATTCGCATCGTCTTCGTCCCATCATGGACAGCCCCGAACCCGATACGCCCTTTGCGGCCGTCAGTGCTCAGACGACAAGAGCTGGAATGGTGAGCATCCTCGCCCCCTTCATCCCCTAGGCACCTGGATAAGAGAAGGAACATATGTGTGCTGGATTGCTATCGTCGTGCAGATGGGCATATGTCAGGATACAGGCTAAGATTTGTGTTTCCAATACAGCTCTACCAATCGTACCTGGACAAGTCAACGCCGTACAAGACATACCGATGGATCGGAACTGGCGTTGTCTTCTTGATGTTTGGCCTGCGCATTTTCTTCGCTCAAGGCTGGTATATCGGTATGCTCATCCCACACGCCATGCCCAGGTGCAGCGTCCCTAACCCTCTCCACTCGCAGTCGCATATTCTCTCGGCATTTACCTTCTGAACCTTTTCCTCGCATTCATCTCGCCCAAGTTCGATCCCGGTCTCGAGTCCGCCGAGGACATGGAGGAGGGCAGTAGTGGTGACCTTCCCACAAAGTCGACCGACGAGTTCAAGCCATTCGTGCGCCGCCTCCCCGAATTCAAGTTCTGGCACGCCGCCACTCGCGCAATCGTCATTGGTTTCTTGTGTTCATGGAGCGAGATCTTCAACTTGCCTGTCTTCTGGCCTGTTCTGGTCGTCTACTGGTTGATTCTTGTTGTCTTGACCATGCGCCGCCAGATCCAGCACATGCTGAGTAAGGATATCCATCAGACTACACCATATTGGAGCTCAGAGCTGACCAAACAAACCAACAGAGTACAAATATGTCCCGTGGGACTTTGGCAAGAAGAACTACGCCGGCGCCAAGAACAGCAACTGATTTGCACGCGGCGTCGCATGAAGAACGAACATCCGCCATTAATGTTACACGAAGACTGTATCGACTTGTATGAACAAGGGATAAATTCACTGGTTCGAAAATCGAACGGAAAAGAATCTGGTTGTGGGGCATTGATGCAAAATGGAGCGTAAAGGGGCTTTCTTGCTGTTTGCCCTTTTCGTGTTGTAGCGTACATTGTTCATTTACTACCTACCTATTCCCGTTCGGACATGATGCATGCGTTCAAAAGAACGTCTATCTATAATCTTGATTCGCTGCCGCTTCGTTTTCGGAACATGTAGGCACGATCACACTCATCTCACTGCAATTCTAGGCTTAAAACTTGACACCGCTTGAACTGACGGTATAAGACGAGTTGGTGATCAGCAGCCCGTCCAAGTACATGTACAACAAGTTAAGAGCAACGCTGTGTGTAAAAGTGTATATCAGATGAGTGCTAGGGCACTAGTTGATAGTCAATGATCAAAAACAGGTTCGATCAGGGTGCCACGCGTAGCAACAAATCAATGGTATAGACCAGAGCGGACGATAAATGGCATGGAATAAGTAGAATATTGGCATATGCCACTGATTTTGAGTGGAATATTCCACGTAGTTGGCATGGCATAGAACGGGCAATTCTTGTGGAATATTCTACTATTCCACCTCTTGATATAGCTAATGTCGATGGTTAGATAGGTAGCAAGCTCGAAGTTGGCGCGTGTAGCGGTCAGGCATAGTAGATTCTATAGGAAAGCTCGCTAATACGCGTGTTTCCATTAGTAGCGAGTTCAAGACCTCTGATTGGCTAGATCTAATCTTGGAGATTAGATCTAAGTCTCCGATTGGTTAGTTAAGGCTTTAGCCACGCGATTTATCGCGCGTCGTTCTTGACGCGCATTAACTATTCCCTCTTTATACACTTAACACCCTAACTACCACTCTTTTAACCACTCTTTACTAAATATTAGGGCTAAGCTCCTAGCTGTTCTCCTCTCTTAGTTAGCATACTAAATAGTACTAAACCTAGCCCTTATATCATGTATTTACCTACTAATATAGAGTTATAAAGCCAATTAAACTCTTAGACTCCTTAGGGCCAGTCGCTACGCGCCTCTAGACAGAGTACGCTCTTTAAGTTCGCCTCTAACACTCCGAAAGAGAGGGCCTTCCTTCCTAATCTAGGCTTAGTAGATCGTATACGTAGTTCTATCGCTAGAGATAATAACCTCGAGAGTGACGCTAGCGCCTCTAATATTGACTAGCCATTACTTCCTCCTCTAAAGTAATAGCGACTAATACTATCTACCTTAAGTAATATCTTTAATAAGTCTAAAGCTACGTTAATATAACCCCCTCGTAAGCTTACTCCTACCTATAGCGATTCTAAAGAGCTCTAGTCTTATACTAGAGCTCGCCGTCATAGTAAGCCTAAGCGCGAGCGTAGGAAGAGGATCTAGTACTATTTCTATAGCTAGAAAGACTGTCCTCGTCAGTACTATACTACTAACTACGACAACGTTAGATCGCACTTAAAGAGGAGGCATAGCTAGCGGTAGGCTACCGGTATACTTCTAAGGATGCTAGTAATAGTAACAGCACCCTTTAAGACGTCGTTTACTATTGCTAATATCGACAAAGCTCGCCTAAATAGGCGTCTTATCGACTATATCACCTTAAGCAATATCCCCTTCCGAACTGCTAGTAATAAGAAGCTTTATACGTTAATTGACGAGGTACTTCCTAGCGCCTCTAGTCTCTTAATTAAGAGTTATTCTACTATCGCCAATCACGTTAAGAAGGAACATAACTTCTATTAAGAGTAGCTTAAGGCCCTCCTTATAACATCTTAATTATTAATCTACTTTACCTACGATGCTTAGACAGCTAACTACGGTAGCTATAAGCTACTTAGCATTATAGCTCGGTTTATTACATTAGACGGTAAATTAAGTAAGGCACTACTTACTCTCTATAAGCTATAGTCTAGCCATGCTAGTACTTAGTATGCCCCTCTCTTCTTCGATACTATTATTTACTACGGCATCGAGCAGAAAGTTAGATATATCACTTCTAATAATGCTACCTATAACGACACTATAATAAGCCACCTTACTGCTCTATTTAGCGAGCGCCTATCTATCAATTAGGACCCTATATAGCATCAAACTCGCTATTTTAGACACTAGATTAACCTTACTAGTTAAGCACTTATATTAGCGAGCTTAAAGGACGCTATTACTACTATGCTAGCTTAAAGTTAAGACCCCTTAGAAGCGATATTAATACTTAGCTAAGGTACTGGCCTTACTAATCATAAAGCTGTTAACTACCTCTATTAATTCTTTAAGTGGATTATAAAGTCAGCTTACCGTCGTTATAAGTTTAAGGCTACGGCTAGTATATCTACTATGCTTAACAACACTATAAGGTGGAATAGCTGGCTATCTATAATTAAGTAAGGGCTTTAATGCCGAATAGTTATACGGCATATCTAGCATGCCTATAACCATTTTAAGTATACTATCCTCTAGCGGCGTTACTAGCAGTTCCTTAAGGAGCTTATTAAATTTATAGAACCACTATAGGAGGTAATAAAGTTATATAAAGGTGATAATGCTACCCTCGATTAAGTGCTAATGTTAATAGACTTCTTACGTAAGCATTATAAGAGATACGTAGAA